>NC_034594.1:59584888-59604460 GCF_900095145.1 Mus pahari
CACACACACACACACACACACACACAGACATCCACACACTATCTAATAATAACTTTGCATTACTTGTTCATCTCCAGGATTTCGTATTAATATCAAAATATTGATATAAACCATATTCCAAACTTTAAAAAAAACCCACAGTCTTTAAAAATTCAAACACTTTAACATATTGCCAGGTTCAGTGATAGTACAAGGTACAGCCTTTATCCTCTGGATCATACGTTCTGTGTGCTGACCTCCCTCAAGAAAACACTTCCTATTATATTTTTCTTCAATGACTCTGGTCGCTTTTTTTTTAATTATTCTTTTTTTTAAAGTTAGATATTTTCTTTATTTACATCTCAAATGTTATCCCCTTTCCTGATTTCCCCTCCCAAAACCCCTATTCCCTCCCCCTCTTCCTGCTCACCAACCCACCACTCCTTCCTGGCCCTGGCATTCCCCTATACTGGGGCAGGACCCTATACTTCATAGGACCAAGGGCCTTTTAATCACAACTGTTTCTTCAGACCTAGTCGACCAGTATCAATTTTTCCAGCAGAGCAAAAATTTTACTTCAGTAGTTCTGATCTCTTATTAATCAGAGCCAATTCTTCAGCCCCAGATAACCAGAATCACAGACTGTTATTTCTAAATATTTAATGGACCCAATAGATTCTTTAAAGGACTTCAAATTTTCTTCTCAAACCTCAGAAGCTAGTCTTCCATTGTTACTTCTATAAGCATTTTCTTCTATGTTCCTACTACAATAGATCACTAAGCTCTCAACACTCAATGGCTTTTTTAGCGCTAAGTGGCAAAGTCCTGTCTTTTTGTTTCCTTTTCTTTTTCAGTTACTTTTAATTTTTTATAGTCCAGCCATTGCTCCCCTTCCAGTTTGCCCTCCCAAAGTTCCTCATCCCATTCCTCCACCCCCTGTCTCCAAGAGGAAGCCTCCACCCCAGGCCTCCCCACCCCCTGGAGCCTCAAGTCTCTAGTTAAGCACATCTTCTCCCACTGAGGCTAGACCAGGCAGTCCTCTGCTATATGTGTGTGTTGGGAGGTGGAGAGGCTCAGATCATCTCATGTATGCTGACTGGTTGGTGGTTCAGTGTCTGAGAGATCTCAGGGGTCAGAGTTACTTGAGACTGCTGGTCTTCCTATGGATCCCCCCCCCCTCCTCAGTTTCTTCCACTTTTCCCGGGAATTCAAACACAGGGGTCCCTGACTTCAGTCCATTGGTTAAGTGTAAGTATCTGCATCTGTCTCAGGCTTGATGAACCTCTCAGAGGACAAGTATGCTAGGCTCCTGTCTATAAGCACACCATAGCGTCAGCAAAGTCCTGTCTTAATTCATGCACTCAAATGACTAGGTCTGTCACAGTAATATCCTAGTTCTGGTAATAATTTATGTCTTAGTTAAGGTTTCTATTTCTGTTATAAAGACCAAAACCAAAAGCTTACACGTAGCCCACACTCCATCACTGAAGGATGTCAGAATAAAGAATTCAGAGCATGAATGTAGATGCAGGAACTGAAGCGGAAATAATAGAAGAAAACTACCAACCAGTGTGCTCCTCTTGGCATGCTTAGTCTACTTTCGTATATAGCCTAAGACCACCTGCAAAGGGATGGAGCCACCTAGAGTGGTTGAGCCTTCCCACGTCAATCACTAATAAAGAAAATACTCTATATGGCACTATAGGCTCTTACAGATTTTATAGAGGTGTTTTCTGCACTGTGTTTCTCTCTTAGCTGATAACTCTAGCTTGTGTCAAGTTGAGTAAAACAAGACAACACTCATTCTCAAGAATGCACCATGGCCAAGTGCCGAGAATAAGAGAATGTAGACTCCTCAGAATGCAGCCCCTATAAGTCATCATAAATCCTCCCTCAAGCTGTCAGGGAGGAAGAGAAAGTAGTCAGATCATGACAGTAAGATTAGGCAGGGGGAGACTACAAAGAAACAGTCTTTTCAATACAAAGGAGTATGGTTGTCCCTGTAAACTCACAATAGTGATGGTACGAGCAAGGCCTCTGCAAGCTTAAGACATACAAAGTCCCTGCAAGGAGAGGAGAGTGAAGCACAAAACCCCATTTTCAATGGAGGAATCATTACTAGGAGAGAGAAAGGCGGGTTTCTTTAAAAGTGTTGCCCCTGGTAGGTCAACAATTCTCCAGTGGAAGATCACACATCCAAGAGGATTCAGGTGCCACAAATAAGGCTTGATGCGGCAAATAAAAGAAGGTACAGAGTTGGGTAAGCAGAGAAAAGAAGCTGGATCTGGAAATGATTGGGGGTAGAATGTGAGCAAAGTACACCGTAGAAGATTTCAAAGAATTTATAAAACCTTAGAGAAAAGATTTTACAGGAAGTATCCTGAGGTAAGTACATGGATGGCTTAAAAATAAAATCCCATGGGTGATTCTAACATGTGTGAGAATAAGAATATAGATTCTCAGACTTTATTGCACATTTTCATTACATTGAGATCTTCTGAACAGGGGGATTGGAATTACAAAGTCTGAGGTTTGAAACCTCTCCCTGGATTCTAGAACATGCTGTCCACAGACAACCCCATTGAGCAGCCACAACTAGGCATCTGGCATCTCTGCTTATGTGTAGGAAGACCCCCGGCGCACAATATCTACTGCAAAGGCGCAGTATCCAGAGAGAAGCTGAGACATGTAATGCAGCTAGATCCTGGAGGTTTTTAGAGATTCAAATCTTAGCTCTGTCCCCAGTTATCCTTAGATTGAAGAACATGAACCTGTTTCACCAAACTATGATAATGTTTCCACTTGGGAAAACACAGAACATCCACTTGGGCAGATTTGCTTTTCAAGACTCGTTTTGGGGTCCAACCATCAGAGACTGAATTTATCGTGAACTTGGAGTCAGGACCAGAAAATTTTTCTTCTTTCTTCTCTATTTTTATTTCTACTCTGGCAGTTTCCCAAGGGACTACAATATATAGGTGCTATTGTGAAAGCCAATCATAGAATCACTCTATTATTTCTCCTAGAAATAATACTTCAGTCACAGAGCTAAGTGGAGTAACCACCCTTTCATATTTCTCTCCATCTGAATTACTCACAAAACTTCATAACAAAGAGTACTATTGAAAAAAAAGACTATTATGAAATTAAGTTCTTGTGACAGGCCATTTGAGATTACCTGTGCTTCAGGAGATCATATTTACATTTAAAGGTATTATAAATATTACTTAGCAATTAGTATCAATAATCTTAATACTAATAACAGTATTAGAATTTTGCCAGGTTGCCACAATTAGAGTTGATGTGCAGTTCTCAATAGCTGCTATTCCTTTCCGCATTATCATACCTGAATCTCCTCCTGGATGTAATAAGTCTTATAATGGTTTCTTCTTCTTCGGGAGTTTGTCTCACACACTGCATGATAAGTTCCAGAAATGGAAGATGGGATTGTTTGTTTTCAATGTTACGTTATCAGAAGTCCTAAGCCAATTACTTGGCACAAAAAATACTACCAACTGCCTATTGACCTTGAGGATGCTCATCAAAATTTACCTATGTACTAAACTAAACAAAATCAGTGAGCTTATAAAATTTACATTCCATTTGAATCACATATTGCTGAGAATATAGTGTCTATCCCTCCCTTCATTATATAAAACAAATTCTATGTGAGATCTTTGACACTTTGTGATTGATAGCTCAGATATTAGTGTATGTGTATATCATCAGGAATTTTTTTATGTCTACCCCTATATATTTATTGAATCCCTACAAAGTTATCAAAATTAATCAGAATAGTTTGATTGATGCATAAAATTCAACAAAGAAGGATATATTAGGAATCTGTAAGGTACTCAACAAATGAAAAACAGAGAGATATAAGGTTAAGCCAGTTAGGGATGATTATTAGTCTACAAAATGCATTCTCTTAATGACTAATTATAATTATAATTCATGTAAGGTGACAATGATGGGTGTAAGAGCCTTAGCAAGAGACAGCTACTTGTTTCCCTCTAGAGTTTACAAAATATGATTCATGTGGAGGTAGACATTTGTATTACCACATCAATCTACATTATTCAAATCTTAAGAATCATAAAGTGTGATAAACAAAACACAGATGTGGCAGAATTAGCCAGTGTTCAAATAGTCATGAGAATTAATTATCTCTTCCACAAGAAGTGTCCTTTGCCAACTGTCCTCATCTCTGGGATTTGGCAGGGATCACAGAAAGGTGATCTCTGGTGTCCTTGGTAAGCACCTACATTTCCTCTTATGATAAAAAGAGTCTGAAGACTGGGATACAGATCATTAGGAACAATCTAGAAATCCTTAGACACAGCTAACTATAAATTTCTAAATGATCTCCCTGCTTGAGGACTCTATAGATTTGTTTCTATGACTTTGCTTCAGTTGATTGAGTTACTATAAATTACTCTTTAATTCTCATGGACTGTGGTACTCTTTTCCTTATACAAGTCAGATAGTGTCTTGCTTTATTATAGAAACCAGGTAAGGTAACCCAGTATCATTTCTCTCTCTCTCTCTCTCTCTCTCTCTCTCTCTCTCTCTCTCTCTCTCTCTCTCTCTCTCTCTCTCTCTCTCTGTGTGTGTGTGTGTGTGTGTGTGTGTGTGCTGACAGGGATATTTTCCCTTGGGGCATGGGGAAGAGTAGTCAACACTGACTTATGCTTTACTGTAATCTTCCTGCTGTAAGCTGCTAAATTCTGGGATTATGTACGTGGGCGATTATGCCTAGTTCAAATCTATTTTTCACCTATAGGTGTCCCCAAGACATAGATTTCATCAGTTTTCTCTAAAGATCTCAGAATTTGAATGGGTGTGCCATACAAAAGAGGGTTCCATATTTTCAAACACTGTGTCATACAGCATACTAAACAGAACTCACGCTAGTGGTCCATGAGAGGGCCCATGATACTCTGCAACACAGGACTGTGCATGATGATAATAGAAGCATATAGGAAAATTCTGAAATCAGAGTAAGACTTGGATCATACAATTTTAAGGAAATTGCCATTCCCCTCAGAGATAGCAATCCAAACTCTTCCACACAACATTTCCTGATTTTTAATTAAATGTGTGGCTGTCTTTCAAACTAATATTATGTTTTCACAAAATAAAACCTTGGAGAAGCTTGTCAAAGAGGAGCATAAAATGAGGACAATCAGCTCTAAGAAGCAAGGTAGTATGCCAAAAACGAAATCAAAAATTAGCCTTGATATTCTTTGAAATTTTTCATAGAAGTTTTTCTTCTGCTTTAAAAATGTATTATTCATTAAATGTAAACAGGTGAAATGAAATCTGAAAAGTGACTTATCATCAACTGTTCAAAGACATGTGAAATTATTCAGATGATTGTATGGGCTGTAAAGACCCTAAAATATAAGGGATTTGATATACTGAGGTATTGTTGCTGTGTGCTTAGTGTAAAGATGATGTCACAAATGGAGACATGGTCTGCATTATATAAATTCTATGAAAGCCTTATAACTGTTGTCTCCCAAAATGAAAAATATACATATACAGTTTAAGGATGCATGGTTCTGGGCTGGAGAGATAGGTCAGCAGGTAAGAGCACTGGCCACTCTTCCGGAAGATCCTGATTCAACTTCCAATGCCCACGGACAGGTTAGAACACTATGCAACCCCAGTTTCAGGGATTCAGTACCTCTTATGTCCTCTGTCAGCACTAGGCATGTATATGGTGCACAGGCATACACACAGGAAAAAAGATAGTCATATAGATAAAATAATAAAATAATTTCATTTTAAATAAATCAGTGTTTGGACCGATTGAATAGAACATTTCTGACCCTCACTATTGATCAATATACCTGAACAGAAAAATCTGTAACTCAATATTTCCTGAAAATTAATATGGAGAAAATGAGACAGAGCAGTCAAGTAAAAAGGAAGAAACAAATTTCTTTTTTAAAACTTATTCTATTAGATATTTTCTTCATTCACATTTCAAATGTTATCCCGAATGTCCCCTATACCCTCCCCCCACCCTGCTCCCCTGCCCACCCACTCCCATTTCTTGGCTCTGGCGTTCCCCTGTATGGGTCATATAAAGTTTGCAAGACCAAGGGGCCTCTCTCCCCAACAAAATTTCTAATGAATTACATTTAGATTAATTAACCATCAGAACTGAGCACACTACACCACTATTGAAGCTCTATCTTATGCTGCCCCTGTATGACACTAAAGCACTGGAGAGACGCCTGCAGCTCTTTCAAAGCTCTCTCTCCCTTCCTTCCTCTTTCTCTCCCCCTTTCCCTCCTTCTCCCCCTTCCCTGCTCTCTTTGTGTGTGCGTGCATGTGCATGTGCATTTGTATGTGTGTCTTAAAAACCTTATTCTTACAAACCTTCTTTCTTCAATTCATATAAACCTCAGATCTTAACACATATGAAATGGTCATGTTTTTTATGAATTTTCCTAAATATACAAAGGATGAAATCAGGCAAATTACCTAAAGCTGTTAACCTATGAAATAAAAACTAGTTCCTGCTAACAAAATACCATGTTGAACAGGTCTAGCATGGACTTTCTGATCCTCAATGCAATGTGATCAGCAGGCATTTGGTAAGAGGAAAGTGATGCCAAGCTACTTTTTTTCGTCCTCAAGGACATATAATCATCTTACTTGACTCTATAGCTCACATCCTTAGTGCACAGATGCACAATGTAGGAATACATGTCCACCTGCACTTCTACACCCAAGGCTTTGCAGGCGAACTCCAACTAACAACATGAGTGTTAGGAAAGACTGTCAACGCATAGCAAGGGCCTTATAGATCTTTATTTTTATAATAAAACTCCTTCTTATTTGAAAATCAAGTGTCCTTTACTTTTGTATAATAGCACAGGATATACTGGATTATTTTCTAGGACCGTATTAAATTCATTTTTTTATTCTAGTCTGGAATACTTGATTTTTGAATATAGGTTTAATATAATTATCGTCTTTGCTTTCTGTAAGTAATATTTTCAGAAAATATTGGATTTTCTATGTTTTGATCATATGGCTCCAGTCGCATATGTAGCAGAGGATGGCCCTGTCTGGCATCAAAAGGAGGGGAGGCCCTTGGTCCAGTGAAGGTTTGATGGCCCAGAGTAGGGGAATGCTAGAGAGGTGAGGCGGTAGTGGGCATGTGGGTGGGGGAGTACCCTAGTGGAGGCAGGGGGAGTGGAAGTGGGATGCAGGGTTCTCAGAGAGAAATCAGGATGGGAGATAACATTTGAAATGTAAATAAAACAAATAACCAATAAAAAAATAAAAAATATACAGGACAATGTAGATTTTTTGAAGCATATCTTCATTTTATAAGTTATTCAGTAATATAATGCCATTAATGTAAAGTGTGAAATGAATTCCTTTCTGTTATATGAGCAAAATGAGAGAGAGAGAGAGAGAGAGAGAGAGAGAGAGAGAGAGAGAGAGAGAGATTCTTAGCTTCTCTCACTCTCATTTGGGGAAGGAAGAGCAACGTGTCAATTCCAGTCTGGGACAAAAACATCTTTGCTCAGGGACCATTCATGTTTGCATTGAGCAAGCTTCTGATGATGGTTTGAGGCATGGCACACATAATAGCAAATATTTGGCTTTAAAATATATTATCATTTCATATCTTATAACTTTGAAAACAGGAAAATTATTAAGGCTAAGATAATTTTTAACATATATCCAATATATTAAACATTTTCTGATCAGATTCAAACTTTAATATTTCTAGGGAAGGATGGTTGTAAACAAAATATTGTATACATCTGTGGAAGGAGTAACAACACAACATATAGAAAATATGGAAACATAGCCAGATGGACTGGCTTGTACTCATGGTGAGGTGGGCTGCCGCCGAGCAGCAGATCTGAACTCAGGCTCCCCTTCTGTCATTCACTCCATTCTCTTCCCAGTCCTGGTGTCTTCCTGTTCCAGTCGCCAAGGTACCAAACTTGACATTTCCTGGAACTCTTTCTATATTCTTAGATATGGTGTCATTGAGGATGGTGTAGGTTTCTAGTATGAACAAACTGATTACAGATTCACTTCCTGTAACTTCTTACATGAAGATCAATGAACTACCATTAAAAAAGAAAATTTTCACCTATTAGAAACTTGAAGACAATAATTTAAACATATACATTCTCTCCAAATCATTATGGGTTCAGATTTTCCCAAAGTACAGGCAGAATTATAGATATCAAGTTTTAAAATTAGATTTTTTTAAAAATTTACTCTATCTATCTATCTATCTATCTATCTATCTATCTATCTATCTATCATTGGAATGGGAAGTGTCACAGCATGCATGTAGAGGCTCAAGGACAACTTGAAGAAATGGTCCTCACATTCCACCATATTTGTTCTAGGTATCATAGTTGAGGATACTTGATGTGTAAGGATCTTTATGCACTAAATCATCTGACCAGCACCAGATCTTAAGGATAAACAAATATGAAGCAAAGGGGTTAAAAACAAATCTAGGACAAAGATTTACGGTGATGTGGGTCAAGGAGGTCCTGACAAGGTCGGGAAAGGAACCTCAGAGAGCTCATAGTGTGGTGGGTTGATAATGCCTTTATTTATTCAGAAGCAGGTATGGAAGCAGCTCCTTAGGGTGGAGGCGGGGAGGTTCCCCACACTGCCTTTCCTGTTATTAGCCAATTGTCTCTATGGAAGGAGCCCTAGAGGCATCTTGTATCTACAGTACACAGTAATCTAAGGTTTTAATACAACAAAGATCCGTATTAAACTGGCTGACTCTGGATACTTTTATGGTTGTGTGAGAGTTGGTGAAATGGAATTGAAATGAACAATATGGGCAACTTGCCTGACAGGTTTCCTAATGTGCCACTGAAGCTTCATCATAAAGATCAGACCACTGTGAAAGGAAGTGAAGGAGCAAGAGTGTGGAATAGAAAACATGGAAGAGAAGTAAAATATATCTATAAATGATCACAGGAAAAAAACTAGCATTGAAAAAAGAAACATAAAGAAACCCCAACTATGTTACAGATTTTTATAGACAAGTTACCTGATGATAGACTGTGCCTCATTTTATGATTGCTGAGTGGAAAAGAGCTCTTAAATACACCCAAGCTCCCGATTCCATAGTCTAGAAGTCGGATAGGTTTTACTAAGAAAAGAAATAAAAGCTAATGATGCTGCAGATGACAAGGAAAGGGATTGAGAAATTGCTTGTATCATAAACATGTGAAAACCTCAAAAAACAAAAACCTAACATGTAAAGACAAAAAAGCAACAAACAATCAAAAAACCAAACCAACCAAACAAAAAAATCAAGCCAGATATGCTGGTGCTTGCTTGCAATCCCAGTACTCAGTAGGTAGAGATGAAAGATTAAATCAACATCAGGAAGTCCCAGGTCTGCCTCAGCTACTTAGAAAAATTGAGGTTAGATTAGATTACACAAGACCCTGTTTCAAAAATGAAATCAAAAATAGCTCAATGGTTTAAGAGTGCTTGCCATTTTTTTCTAAAGGATCTGAGTTTGATTCCCATGTCCTATATAGATGCTTAAAAATATTTATTACTCTAGTACTAGGAGTTCTACTATTCCTTTCTGGCTACAGGGACCAGCCTTGGATGTATTAAACAGATATATAAGCAGGCAAATACTCGTACACATAAAAAATGAAATCAGTATGAAAATTCAAAAATTAAAACATATACACAGAATATATCATCAGGAAATTAATTTTAAACACAAAGTAAGTTAACAATAAAAAGTTCAAAATTAAATGCCACATGCAGATATTACAGCTCATCAGATACGTTAAAATTTAAATGACTGATAGGCATATCAAATAATGATCTGACAGGGTTAATATCCATTTCCATGATTATTTCAAATAAGCCATATTAATAAAATCTTTCAGAAGACAGTTCTGGAGGTACCCATAAAAACTGTCACTACACACATGTGTAAGTCAGTTTGCTGCCACTATTTGGCATGTGTGAACAGTTGGGTGTGATTTATGCAAATGGTTGGATTAAAATTATATATCAACATTTGTAGGAATTAAAAAATGATCAACGTGTGTCATAGTGAAATAAGACCCCCAAAATATTAGTGGATTAAAACACAAGAGGGTGTGTTGCCATTTGCATATAGCTCTCCTCAGGTTACTTGGGGGTCTTTGTGTTCCATCTTGGATACAGGTACATATAGTAGTCTGGACCCTTTTATTGTAACTCCAAAGATGGGCTTGGGTATGTAGACAGCTCTTAGATATTCCACTATAGGATTCATGCCTCTTCATTAACATTTTCTGCACATGAATATGTGCACTCAAGAGTACTGAAAACTAACTCCTCGTGTCCTTTCAAAATGAGAAATGTAGAAAAAAACAAGGTAGATTGTGCGTTATTATTCACAATTTTATTCTTATCTGATTCAACAGCATTTTAAATTTCCATTGCTGCTTTGAGAAGATGTGTATATGTGCATGTGTATCTATGCTATCGGATACTGTTTTAAATGGTAAAGCAAATTGATGAGGATGATACCATGGAATTCTGTGCATTGAGTGTGGGAGCAAGGTACTTAGACTTAATATGTCTCTCTATACTAGTTAAAATGTGATGAAACAAATTCACCAATACATTTTTTTAATGATGCCAGATTTATTTTGAGTCATCTCTCAGATGGGAAATATTGTTATAAAAAAGTAATCTGGATCAATGTATTTGCTAACTGTGTTTTGCATGTCCCAGCTTATGTGTAGTAACTAATGATATTTTATACTGGGACGAGAAATGTTAGTTCTGTTAAATCAAAACATATTTCACTTGAGAACCTTCGTTCTCATCTCTTCCCTGTTGCCTTTCAGTTTTTAAGCCAGGAGAAGTATTTTAGAAAAAAAAATATGTTGATCCTTTTACCTTTTGTTAATCAATACACAGAGACACAAGCACATGTTTAGGCACACTCGTGTACAGGCAACTTAATATAAAGTGCCCTCTATCTCCATCTTATGCTATTTTAATAGGCATCAGTGGCTAGCTAGCTAGAGCTGTAGGCAGCTGAAACCTCTAAGAGCATAACTATGCTATTAGCAGGTCAGGTGTAACTAACCAAAACCTGTTTAATTTATACTCACAAATAGCTGTTCTTAAGAAAACCAAAGTATAGTTCTGCTTTCAGATCTGAGACTTGTGGGAGGCTGGACTTTCAGTCTTTTAGATATATTGAAGACCTTCTTGCCTCCAATGTCACTAGACTGGGAAGAGGGAGATAGATGTTCACAGATGGGTGACAGGTCAGATAATAGCTCTACGAACGCCAGGTTTCTGACCCCGATTGAAGGTGGAAGTCATCCTGATACCAGTGTGTACTCTGCAGATCCTCATCTCTGAGATCTTCTGGTAGGATTGCTCATGCACCGGCTATCATCCTCATCACCTTAGAAAGAGCATCCCCTGTCCATCCTGCCAAGCTAATGTGCTTGGAGGTTGATGAAGATAGGACTGACTGATGTTCTTCCTGTGGCTTCCTTTGAGTTTTAGTTTCTGATTACAATGTGCAGAAAGAAGCACTTCCTCCTGGACTGTGTCCATTATTAAAGTAAACTCAGTATTATGTTATCACAACTAGATTTACAGAAACACAAAGATGTTCCTATCCACAAAGTGTTTGAAAGTAGATTACAGACAACACAGTGTTTTGACTGTCAAAGTTGAGATAGTGGAAGGGGTTCCTGAGAGACAGTAGTAGAGGGGAGTGTATTAGCTGCATAGGATTTATAAGCTATGCTATGGTGAGCCAATAATACTACTTCCTGTTATCACTGTAATAGATATGAATTTGGGAATTGCCACATAATATAAATAATGTTTTAGTGAAAAAATTTTTGTTGATCTAAAATAATTGTTGCATTCATAGTTCATTAATACCAGCAGATAGGTAAATGCCAATGTATATTACACATTTTAAATACTCATTGTATTTTACACAAAAGTAACTAATAGTCCATCAGTCCCATCATTATTTTCTGACATATGCACTTAGCTACAAGTAGTGCCTCTGAGAACATATTTGTCTGGACTGGTCATTCCTATTTACTTTAGCCACAGATTATCTCTTGAGCTCCTGTGCTACTGTTTTGTCCTACATTGAGAATTAAAATACACTTGGCTGGAACAAAAAAGGTTCAGAAGATTTTCAAATCATTAAGCACTGGTGCTGGTCTGTAATAAAATAAAATACATCTTCTATGTTTCCTAAACCTTAAATTCTTTGACAATGTTGGTGAAGACTGATAGAATTGACTCGTTTAGTAAATTGGGAAACTTAAAGTGATTTTATGGAATTTCTATGGAAAACCCTAAAATACAACAGCAGCCACATAAAGTATAATATAAGATGCATAGGACAGAAGAATATCATGGAGATGTAAAGGTGATGATGATTATTTCTTTGCCAAGAGAAAAATGAAAGTGACAGAACCGTGAAGCATGTGTGTAAAGTGAAGTGGGAATAGAGAAACCTTCACTGTTGGGAATACAGAAAGGTCAACAGATGCTGCATATGTCTTATGCAACAGGGACTAGAGGTTTACCCACATGTCAGAAATGCCTAATAAAAAATTAAGGACAACAGTATGGATTATCAACTATTTAGCGTAACCATTGAGGAAATACATCAAGCTAAACTACCTCACTGCCTTTCTTGTGAGTAGAAAGTGTATTGTTCTCACTAAAGAAATTGGATAGACAGTTTGGAGACATGAATGTGTGAAGAACTTGCCACAGAAGTTTGAGGACTTGCATTTGGAGCTGCAGAACCTAAAAAAAAAAAAAGCCAGACAGAAGCACACATCTATGACCCCAATACTCCTACAGGTATGTTGGAGGAGGCAGAGGATCATATATGGATTCTAATAAAGTCAGTTCATCTTGTTTAGGGGGAGGGTTTGAACTGGAACTATAAAGTTGATTCACCTAGGTCTCCACCCTGATTTCTGCATACCATGAAACTTCTAAGACCCCAACATGTGAATGAACACCTTGTAGTAAATCATTCTCTGGTACATGCTGAATACAACATGTATGTGGTTAGTGTTAGCTTTAAACTTGACAGAATCCAGAGTAAACTTAGAGATGGTTCTCTGGGCTTGCCTTTGAGAGGATTATCTTGATTACTCATTGATATAGGAGGACACATTTACTGTGGTGAGACAATTCCCCAGGCTGGGCTGCTGTGATGTCCTACAATGGTGGATTGAAACCTGATCCCAAATAACTGGCTTTTGTCATTCTCTTTTATCATCCGGACAGGCAAAGAAACTAAGATATAAGATAAGGTAGAACCTTTTTTCTCTTTGACTTAATAATGTCCAGTTATATGTGCTTTAGTCATAAAATAATAATACAGGTCACGAATATGTTATGATATATGCATGTAAAAATAATTAATGAAAAATTAAGACATGGATTTGAAGAAGAGCAGGGAAGAAATTATATGGGAGGGTTCAGGGGGAAGAAGAGGGAAGGGGGACATGATGTAATTATATCACAATCCAGAAAAGTAAAATAGATCATTAAAAAAGTATACTAGGCCGGGTGTGGTGGCGCTCGCCTTTAATCCAAGCCCTTGGGAGGCAGAGGCAGGCGGATTTCTGAGTTCAAGGCCAGCCTGTTCTACAGCGTGAGTTCCAGGATAGCCAGGGCTACACAGAGAAACCCTGTCTCGAACCTCCCCCCCCCGAAAAAAAAAGTATACCAGTATACCACAAGGATGATTATGATGGAGAATTAAAACAAAAACAAAACACAAACATTTTTAAAAGCCAAACATAACCAATGGATAATTATGCCTAACATGTTATTAGTGTGTAAAGAATATTGTTTTGACACTCAATTATTTTTTAAAGGTTTTCTCGATTTTAAAATATTGTATGTGTAGAATGTGCATGTGGTTGGACACTCATGCCTCAGTGTACAAGTGGAGGTGAGAGGTTAATCTTGCAGTGGTTGTCTTGTTTTTCCACATTTACATATTTTCTATGGATTGAACTGAACTGAAGTCACAAAGCTCTCATGGCAAGTGTCGTTAACAACGGAGTTTTCCTAGCTGCGTGTACCCTATGCTTTTTTTATTTGTTTTGTTTTGTTTTGCTTTAGTAATATCACTAAAAGAGTTTAACAAGATCATGACATTCTTTGGCTTAATATTCACTCCTATAACCTTAAGATGCAATCCATTTTAAAAATAAAAATTTCCTCTTTGTGTCAATGAAATAGCACTATTGTTATCCTGTCATTAATCTCTTCTCAGTTGTGTTGGAATTCTTATTCCCTTTCTTCAGCTGTTTTTTGCCAAACCTCATTTGTTCATGTCTTTCAGGTGTGAGTGTGGGAGCACTTTTATTGTGTTTTTCTGAGAATCCTATCTGTTCTTCTTTTCTGCTATAAGAGATGCTCTATACCTCCCTGTGTATCTTCTTATTCTTTACTCAGCAGTGATTTTCTTTATTTCATTCTCTGAGCCTTGGTGGGAGCAGGACTCCTGTCTGGCTTGTTCACAATTTCTTTCTCACAGACTCAGAAGAGTAGAAACTAAGAGGCTGGCATGAAGATCACCTGTACCTTGAAACTTTGACATCTTTTGGGGAAAACTTTAAAGCTGTCATTTGAGAATCACAGCACAGTTAATGTCCACCTTTATTTTTTCTGTTGTCAGACCAACAACAACACATTTTACTCTCCTTCTTCTATGTCCTTATATGTGCTGTCAGCATAAGATGTGTCCCAGATTAAAGGTAGACCTTCCCACTCCACAAGATCCAGTCATAGGGTGGGTCTTGCTACTTTACATCATTCGATTAAGGAAACTGTTTCACAGGTGTTTCCATCTACAGTAGATATAAATCAACACCCTCTATAAAATAGGCTGATATAGTCATGGTATGTACTTAGCTCTCAGAATTAGCTCACTACAACAGAACCAAGACTGCTAAGCTGCATACACCTCAGTATTTAATCAGTAGAGTGGCACTAACTTGTTTCTTTTGTATTTTTGACAGGTATTTGACAACCTGAGAAAAATGGACTGAAAGAGAAATCCTGAAACTGGAGAAACATGATGCAATAATTTACTACATGGCCAAAAATCTTCCTTTGAGTAAAGGATGAATTATTAAAATATTCAGGATATTGGCATAGATTTACAGAGTATAGCCAATTTTCTTATTATTTTCATTAAGGGAATTCTGTATATAACCAGGACAGCATCTTTTTGGGTTTCCCATGATGTACATTAGAAGGAATATGAGAAAAATATTTTTAGAAAGAGCTTTAGGTAGTACATACGGTTGTGGGACATGCAGATGCAGTGAGCTTTGGGATTACACTGCTTTGACATTCGGAGAAAAGAAGGTACTGTTTGAATGTATGTGATCAATCCACAATGATCTTGTAAAACTGCATTGCAAGGTGAATGGTAGAATTTGGGGAAGGAGAAGTGGAGCTAAGCTTGACATCTGATACAAAGATCAAGAGTGAAACTTCACCAGAGACAGAGTGAAGGTAGTAAATGAAATTCTCCAGTATTTGTGTTTGCTATAGACACTTTCTGTAGGGCATGAGAGTCGTGTTCTTGTGGGGAGCAAGACTGGAGCAAGAGTGTGGTCAAGACATGTCAAAACCCTATAAATCTCATTCTGAGATAGGCTCGAGTAGGAGTGCTTCCCTTTCTCCCTGCCCCAGGACTGTATGCCACAGGTGGGGAAGCAGAGACTGAATGGCAACACCCTGCTCAAAATCTATTTTTTAAATTTTTTTTCAAGACAAGGTTTCTCTGTGTAGCTCTGACTGTCCTGGAGCTCACTCTGTAGACCAGGCTGACCTCAAACTCAGAAATCTGCCTGCCTCTGCCTCCCAAGTGCTGCGACCACTGCCCAGCTTTTTTTTTTTAAATTGAGATTATAATGTAATTACAATATAATTTTCTTTGCTCTCTTCCAAACCTCTCAGATGTTCCTCCTCATTGTCTTTCAAATTTATGACCTCTTCCTTCATTAATTGTTATTGTATTCATAGGTATATACACACACTTAGTTTCTTAAATATAACATATTCAGTTCATATAAGGTTACTTGTATGTGTGTTTTCAGGGGTGTTGGTCATTGGCAAACAACTGTTGTTATCTTCCCTGGGGAGGACCACCTTTGCCATTCCCATCTTTTCTGGGGGTCTGTAGTTCTCTATGTAGGCCAGTTTGGCATGTTTGTTGGTGTTATCCTTGTTTGGAAAGACATGGTTATATAACTTCAGATATTTCTAGGTGGTTCAGGCTAGACTCTATTGCTGGGGCCTCCATTAAAATATGAGTTCTTGTCTCCAGCACAGACAACTATAGATGAACTATACAGGTGTTATTTACCACATAGAATGTAGGTTGGTATAACTTTTAATATAAATCCATTCAAACTATGCTATGGTATGTATATGAAAGTATCAAAGTTTGCCTATCATGTATGGAACAAACTTATAAGTATAAATTATGCATATATAGACATGTATGTATACATGTGTGGATGTTTGTGGATGTGTGTGTATGTATGTATATCTTGGTTGATCTGTGAATTCTTTCAAGAAAAGCTTACTTGTGATATTCTCACCAATTTAATTTAGATTCCCTCTTAATTTCTCATAAGGGAAACAACCGTTGGACTTCAAAGTCATGGAACACTTGTAAAATAATCTTAATCTTCTGATGAAAAGATAAAATAACCATTAGACCCAAGTTTGGCTCTGAATGTACCTGGAAAGGTGCATGGACTCCTACATACCTTGGCCTAATTATGTCTTTGTAGCAGATAAACTTTATTATTTTGAACACTGAAAGTTTTTCCAGTCAGGTCCTGCAACATTTCTAAGGAAATTATGTTTAAGATTCTATGAAATCTGAGTAGTGCCACTAATCTCAGCCAAGTGTGTGTCATGATCTGGCTTATCACAGGCATAGTCTACAGTGATCCAACTCCTTTAATGTTTTAGTTGAGTTAGTCATGTATGGCACTGAGTCTGCCAATAATGCCTCAGTGTTTAAATTTATTAACATAGATGAGAAACCCCTGGGATATGCTCGGTGTAATATAAATCTGTTGATGCAATTCCAGAAATAACTCTGTAATTATGAAAGGGAAGGGCTTCACATTGCTCAATAAAATCACCTTAAAGGTAAAATTTAAAGAGTGATTAATCATATTCTGTTCAGGTTCAGACAATGTACCTCATCACAGCATGCCAACCCACTCTGTTCTACTTCTTCCAACTTCAGTGTCTACATCTTGCTCTGAATAGTTGACTGTAGACAAACCAAATGCAGGTGCCAGTGGCCCAAAGAGAATGACTCTGCTCTGTATCAGTTTTCCATCTCAGTCTCTTCCTGTATTGTTCTGTCCCCTTGATCCAGCATTAGGTCCAATATCAGGTGTTTTCCTTGTCTAAAGCTGTTGTTCCACAGGAGGAAAGGATGTTTGATCTCAGAAATAAGAAGAAAAATGGGCAATGATCTAATTGTTGTTTTAGATCCTGGATTTGATGGGAGTGGCCTCAATTAATGAGACCTTTACACAGTTAGAATCAACCTGAGACCCTAGGATTCCTTTGCTTGGTTGAAGATAAAGAAAGACAGCCAGGAATGGTTACTTAAGAAACTGAGAAAATATTGTGGTTATATTAATAGCAATGAAAATAGTGCATTTATTTTTGTTTCAACAGAACTTATATGACATGTGAGATGCATATATCTTTGTATCTGTGCCTATCTTTCATCTATGTAACATTTATATATTGTCTATAATCAACCTGGAAATGAGAATAAAATGACATATATATATATGAACATTGAGAGGTAAATGCATCACTGGTGAGGGGGGAATAGTGACCTAAATATGAGAGAAAGGGAAAAACACCGGATATCAGAGACTGAGGAAGAAAATAGGTCATAGTAAGAATTCATTATTAGTTTATTATTACACTGTGAAGATGCCTAACAATTTTTTCAGTGTCAAACTTTTAGCTAAGTGTTTAATTACAGAAATAACATGAAGAAGATACCAGCTAGACCCCACTTGCCTTGACTTTCGGATATCTCTCGGAGTTGGGGAAAGCTGCTGTGTGGAGGATGTGTACCACAACACACGGGAAGAGTCTGCCATGTGACAAATCTAGTCCCCTAAGTCCCATGGCACTCAAGAGACTGGCTTTCCACTAGAGTGCTTCTCACTATCTTGGGTTAGCATTTGTTGTTGCAATGGGGACTGAGCATTGGAATCTAGTGGGTAGAGTTCAGGAATCTCTCTAGACATTCTATGATGGGCCCGTCAGTTTCCACCACAAAGAACACTCTGATGCCAATGTTATTGATGCTGAGATTAAGATATGCCTATGTAGACCTGCTCATTTTCAATCCCAGCAGTCTGCACTTTAAACTTCTAGCACTTAACACAGACTGACAGAAAACATTCCTGGTTCACAGTGTAAAAGACTCAGTGTCTTGTCTTAAGTCAGCAACTCCGTTACATCCCATCCCTGATTGTCCCCCATCTTAAGGTTGACACCTCCATACACCTCAGATGGCAAAAAATCATACTATTGTATACCCAAGACTTCAATATGAAAAAAAATGAAGTATCATATATTTAAGACAAAAATAAATCTTATTAACACTGATAAATAATTATTAAATAGTCCTGTGGTTAGATTCATCACAGGCATATAACCTTTTTAAATACCAAATTATTTTCGACCCTAATTCTTTTTCTTTGCATTTCCTATATGGACTTTTTAAAATGATTCATAGAACAGACAGCTGTAACCTCTCATGAGCTGGGTGGAATTTGGCCTGGATCCTTTACTCTGGCTTTTGTAACTTTTTTTTCTTTTAAATATTTATTTATTTAATTAATTTTTATGAGTACACTGTAGCTGTCTTCAGACACAACAGAAGAGGGCATCAGATCCCATTACAGATTGTTGTGAGCCACCATCTGGTTTCTGGGAATTGAACTCAGGATCTCTGGAAGGGCAGTCAGTGTTCTTAGCTGCTGAGCCATCTCTTCAGTCCAACGTTTTTTTTCTTAATTATCCTATTTGCCCATTTATATGTGATACTATATTCTTTTGTTCTTCAAAACTTTTAAAAGCTGAGGTTGATACTGAAAACTATAAAGTCTGTGCTTTTTAGTTTTCTAAAAATTGAAGCTATCATAAAAATTGGTCATTCTTAGGGGTCAGTGAAATGGCAAACAATTCCTACATGCTCATGTGATTGTCTTCAAATCCATGTACACACACCCTAATACCTGCCCCTTGACATGCAATGTTCCAACTCAGCAGAAATCTCTCCAAGTGACTCACAGAACAGCATAGAATGAGAGCATGAGTCACTCAAATAGAGGCATAAATTTTAATCAGAGAAACTGATAAGACTTCTGTTTTTTACCCCATTTTTTAATGGGATTTTTTGAGTTTTTGGAGTCCAGTTTCTTGAGCTCTTTGTATATATTAGATATAAGACCTCTATCAGATTTAGGA
>NC_034594.1:59606543-59623684 GCF_900095145.1 Mus pahari
TTTTTTTAAAAAAGTAAAACAGCTTACAGCTGGGCCACCCTCATAGATTTCGTTCAACACATGTGAGAAGATATTGCTTGTACTTGCAGGCTGGTTTATGTACTCAGAAACATCAGCTTCTGTCACGTTACAGATTTGGAAAGGGGTTGAAAATGTTATTTCACAACAAGGAAGGGGAGAGTGAGTCTCATTTTCTAAAACTCTCTACCAGTGTTTATTGGAAATAGGAGAATGATAAAATCAAACTATTTTAGGACTCTGAGTTCAGATTTGTAAGTCTCTCCTTCATACACACACACACACACACACACACACACACACACACACACACTGAGTGGGGGGTGGGGGTACTAGAGATACTTATACTAGAGTCCCTTAGCCTCTTAATTCCTCCCTGGTTATCACTGAGAAATTAAATGTTGGGAGTAAGGAAGTGGGGTGTGTTTCTAAATGTATTCTGAACTGTTCTTTTCGTTCTGATAAAAGAGGTGCAAGCATCTTGGAGAAATCAATCATGCTGTCACCTGTGTGACAAATGTATGCACATACCTGTTTAAACAAGAATATTAAAAACTAAAGAAAATTAAATAAAAAGAATGGCAACAGAGAAAATGTAGTGGGGCTTAATTTTATTGGCATATTCACCTACACATTTCACAAACCAATATTTGGTTGCAAATATTGGTTAACCCGAACGGCACAGTGGCCTACTAGGATGCAACTTGGCTTAGCTCTCGGGTACGCTCTGCATCACTCAGTTTTGCTTGTGGATCAGGAATCAGAATCCCAGAGTGGATGAATGGAAGAAAGGAGAACAATATCCAAATTTTCTCTCTAACAGAAAAATTTCATTGTTATGAATGAACCTTTTCTAAAATGGAGAAAGCAAGAAAACCACTCACAGCTCTTGTATCGTCTACGTGTTCAGTCTGGAAAAACCACTTATAGCATGACAGAGTGTGGACAATTCCACATATAACCAGGAAATGATATATAAAAGCCTAGTTTGTGTGTTTTGAAGAACACAAAAATGTGTGTCCAATAGGGTTTTTGAAAGGCTGTACAATGATGTGACCCACTGTCCAGGTCTCTTTTTAGGAATTAAAGAGTAATGATACAACTTCAAGAGCATTGCTATCATTGGCTACCTCCACTGGAAGACCTCACCTTCCTTGTGTAATAGAGACATCTGCTTCCTGGTTGAGAGTAAAAAGATATACATACTAGCTAGTACTTACATCTCAGAGTACGTAGGAATGTTTTATGGGCTCCAGCTGCACACTTTTCTTTCCTTTGTTTCCATGGGCACTGGGTCCTAGATAATGCCAGTGAAGTCCTGTCATGTAGTGGTTTTCTTCCACCTAAAGCATTCTTTCTAGGAAGGAGAGAAAATGCTCCTGAGATAAACTCCTGTGTCTGAGAAAGCTGAAATAAGAGTCTAGAAAGGTCCTCTCTCCATGGTTACAGAAGAGTAACTGCTGAGGGAGGAGACTGACCAGCTGCGCTGTCGTGAGGGGGTCTCTGCAAACTGTTGGGCTGGCTATGGGTTATGCAGAGAGAGGTCCTGGACTGTAGGCTTCTTAAAATGAGATGGAACGGAAAATTTTGGGAATACAACGTCTTGTGAATCTTCTCTCACCCATACTTGTTAGTGACTCCAATAAAAACACAATGGGTCACCAAATTGGAGTTCAATGCATTTCAAATTGATACATTTCAAATGGCATACATAATAAACTTTGAGGCATTCACAGAAAAATAATATTTGGCCTGCACTTGTGATATATTGTGTTTGGTTTCCCTACATCAATGTTATTCATATGATTTTTAGTATATTTGTGAAGAATGTTAATATAGTGCTTTTGCTTCACTTCTTTAGAAGTTTTCATCTTCAGTCATGCTTATATGATAACTGATAAGATTTTTATTACCATAATTACTTGCTTTTACCATTCCATTTACCTGCTATGTGTGCAAAGCAATGGATAAAAGCATTAAACTGTGCATATATGATTGCATAGGCAATTAAATTATAATACAAGGATGAAGGCCTCCTTGAGAATGAGACAGAGATTCGCAGTTCATAATATATGAAGAGGCTGCTTTAATTTCTTTTCTTCTCTTTTTTTTTGTAAGCATGATTTTACATTAGTGTCTGATAATGCAGGCTGTTCTCAATTTGGGGTGTGTCTAGTAGATAAGAAAATCTTCAGAGCATGGTTGACTTTCCAGAGGAATTAGAAATGTGTGAAATATGAGCATTGATCTGCTCATCAGAATTGTAAGCAGAACCCAGGTGAGTGGTTAAGGTAGTCATTAGCGAAAGCGCCACATATCCAAAATTAAGAATGAAGAGGAACCCAGTAGATAAATACCACAATTGTGTTGTAGTTGTTGAGCATATTCTCCAGGATACTGTTATCCTACAATAAAATTTCTATGCTCAAATTTTCAGTTGTTCTTTTTTAACTAATTGATCCCAGACAGACTTTACATTTGTGTAATCAACAATGATGGGTGAGTTGCACCCTTCCTGCCCAGCATATTTGATAGTTAGCTCAGCATAATGTTATCATGCATCTAATCTTTATCCCATATGCTGGGAAAGCTACACATACTTTCATAGGGAGGATCAGGGTGGAACAACTCCAGGGTTTAGACTCCTAAACTGTTTTCAATTAAGAAATGGCTTCTGTGCTTCTTCTATTCAGGTGCTTTCGATTAGTAAAAATCACAAATATTCAGTCACAAGGATATGCAATCCCGTGGTCAGAGCCTACAAGGCCTTATCAAGTACATGGCTGTTTTTCATTTCTGTACATTCCTTGACACACATACAGATGCTTCTTGAACCTTCTTAGCTTACCCTTGTGCACTGCAGCCAGAGTCCACAAGGGTAATGAAGGAACAGTCAAAATTGTTTTGAGTTTTGCATTTGGGCCATGGCCCCTAGGACAGGGACCTTGTGCTAAACAGCTGTGTGACCTTACAGAGCCTTGGCCTTGCTGTCCCTAGAGTCATACTTCAAGGTAGATGCGTATCTTCTCTACCATTGGCAGACAGATGTTCACATCTACATCTTTAGATGAAAAGACTTAAAATGGTACATGCAAATGATAATATGTAGGAGCATGGGTGCATCCCTGCCTCCGTGTGTGTGTGTGGGGGGGGGCTCATAGTTGATCCTGATAATGTCCATGACACTTAGAATCCAGGGTTGGGTGAATGCCTTTGAGGAAAAGATAAAGGAGGATTTTCCCATTTTTACTCCGTAATTTTTTTCCCTCCTCTAAGGACATTTCCTGATTAGCTGTCAAGTGTGACTCTCTGTTAACTATCCAAGGCTTCCCTTGATTTTTCACATAAAAACTGAAATACTTAGAATGTCGTTCAGACATCGATCTCCTCCTGGCAGCCCATCTTTCATCACCACTGTGTGCAGTTTAAGTCTCTGCTCCAGCCCACTATTGTTCATAGTCTGTGCTTATACGGATTGCCTCAGGGGGATTTCCAGTTCACACCTGCACCTCTCAGCACAGTCTCTCATCTTATTGTGTTATTCTCCTCCTTAGCATTATTCCCAGATGCCGCTTTGCACAGAACTCTGTGGCTTGTGTAATCTGTATCTAGATAGCCACACAGACAAGCAACATGCCCTCTTCATTCCGCGGGCATCTCTGCTGTGCATGACACATAAAGGTTATTGGCGTGTGGGATTCAGCTTGTGACCATGAAAACTGACCTAATGCTCACTCCCCTCCAGTACACAACCTCTATCCCCATCCTGCCAAGTCACTTTCTTAAAGAAAGACTTTGATCATCAAGCATTTACAAATCAGTCACAATGAGAAGCACTATTTAGGAGCAATTTGAAAATGCACTAGATAATCTGTTCCTATATCATTTGTCACAAACTACCTCTGATGTGTGCTTGCTTCAACAATCTCTCACAGGATATAGTGTATTCTCTTAGTTTCAACTTACTGTCTAATGCATAGCAGGTTAATAAAATATATAATGTTCCATGCCCTTTCAACTTTAATTCCTATCATAATTATTATTCCAATAATTATAGCAACATACCCTAAAAGGTGAGTTTTTTTTAATAGTCCTCATTTCAATTGTTTTACCTCTCCCAGACAATGGAATCTTGATTACAGCATTCACAGTCAATTTGAAAATAAACAGGTCTGGTAGAGCTAAAATCCCAGAAATTTTTAAACAAATATTTTGATTTTGTTTACACATGTGTCACCAGCTATTTCAAGAAATACACTGGGTAAGAAAAGAAAGAAAACTACAGAGGAAGAAACCCATATCATAAACACCTGCATTTAAACACTCAACAAAAAGCCAGGAAGTAAACACAACAATATTAAATTTAATCAAGTGGAAGGAATCTGCTCCCCAGAGGATTCAAGACAGTTTAATTTCACATGAAAGTGACTGGAAACAGGTGGCAGACCAGGAAAAGGAGACAATGGGAAGGGAAGGCTTACAGATGTGGGCACCGCTGTGTCTCATGGCATTGAATGGGAATAAATTGCTTAGAAGCCAGGAACAAGCCCAATGCACAGAATTTCTCTTCTCAATACAGTTTATAAAGCTGTTCATTTGACTGTACCTTTTCTGTAATGTAAGATGTTTTTCTTGATCACTCTCCATCTTATATGTGGAAGAGTTGAGGCCAGAACTCACAGATTCCAATAGTTTAATTAGGTAGCTTATGGTGGAAATCACCTGCCTCTACTCTCTGAGTACTTGGATTACAAATGGGCCATTCTATCTACCCAGTGTTATGTGGGTGCTTGTTCTCAGACTTGCACTTCATTGCTGAGCTATTTCCCTGGTACATTTATTTTTGTTTTTGAGAGACTACTCCTGTGCTATATCCTAGACTGGCTTTGAACCTGCCTCCAACAGAACATGTCTTTACTTCATAAAGTTACTTTTTTTTTTTGTCACAGTGTAATCTTTATTCTGGGCTATGGATTAAACCCACTGATATGAGGCCCCCAACACACAGTAGAGGACTTCCAGGTCTGTGTTCATCCAGAGACGAAGCACTTAACCTCAAGAGACAGGAGGACCCAGGGAGTTTAAAGGTCAGGTGGGGTGGGAGGTGGGGGCATCCATGTGGAGATGGGGTGGGGTGGGGAGGAGGTGTGGGGTGGGGAGCAGTCGGATGGTGGATGGGGAGGGGCAGGGAACAGAATATGAAGTATAAAAAATGAATTACAAATAAAATTAAATTAAAACAAGACAAAAAACAGGCAAGCATCTTACCAACTGAGTTATTATATATCATATAAGTTATTTTATATATATATATATGATATTATATATCATATATATTATATAGCCCTAATTATATACTATCCAATATTCATTCTGCAAAAAAGCTTCCTGCTTGGACCAGAGGGCTCAAAAGACAAATTAATGGATTCTTCTATCATTTGACAAAGTCTTCATAGAAAAAAAAATGGCTCTTGCAATATTCATACTGTCTTAGTTACTGTTTTATTGCTGTTAAGAGGCACTATAACCATGGAAACTTATAAAAGAAACCATTTAATTTGGGTTTGCTTATATCTTCAGAGGGATAGTCCATTATCATCATGTCACAGAGTGTGGAGGCAGGCAGGCATGATGCTGGAGAAGTAGCTGAGCTTTGTATCCTGATTCACAGCTATCAGGCAGAGAGACCCTGGCTTAGTATGGGCTTTTGAAAACTCACCGAAGTGGATGCTCACAGCCAGCTATTGGATGGAACACAGGGTCCCCAATGGAGGAGTTAGAGAAAGTACCCAAGGACCTGAAGGGGGCTGCAACCCTGTAGGTGTAACAACAATATGAACTAACCAGTACCCCTTGAGCTTGTGTCTCTAGCTGCATATGTAGCAGAAGATGGCCTAATCGGCCATCACTGGGAATAGAGGCCCCTTGGTCTTGCAAACTTTATATGACCCAGCACAAGGGAAGGCCTGGGCCAAGTAGTGGGAGTGGGTGGGTAGGGGAGCAGAGGTGGGGGGGTGGGGTATAGGGAACTTTCGGGATAGCATTTGAAATGTAAATAAAGAAAATAATAATAATTAAAAAAAAAGAAAGGAAAAAAAAAAAAAAAGAAAACTCAAAGCTCACCAACAGGGTAATATCTCCAATAAAACCAGACCTCCTAGTCCTCTTTTCCAACAAATATTTGAGGTGATATTATATCAACAATATTTAAGGATGGGTTTATTAATATATACAATTCCAAAAGCAAGATATGTTAAAGCTTCTAAAATTAAGAGTATGAAGTTATGGTTTATAACCTCACCTGGGAGAGATCTAAAGTGTTTATTTCCCAGAGTTCTGAAAATGAATTAGAACGTCTGGGGTTATCACTTTCCTTGAGCTTTATCTTCAACACAACATCCCTGTTTCTGTAGCTCTTCAGTTTCCATACCTGGGGTTTTGTTTTTCTTGTTGTTGTTGTTGTTGTTGTTGTTGTTGTTGTTGTTGTTGTTTGAGGGGTTCCCTGCTTATTTATACAGCATGATATCTTGATCTCATTGGGAGCATCCTCCTGTATGAGCAACCCTTTCCTTTACATGTCTGAGTAGAATGGGCAGCACTCTACAGCACAGCTACATCACAGCTACATCACAGGGAACACCAGCAATTGCCAGCATACTAGTTTCTCTTGGGAAGCTGTTAGTTGTCTGAGGTCTAATGCAGCATGAGAATGTTGGAGTCCTCTTGCAACTCACAGTCCTCCTAAGCTGGTTGGGAGTCTGATGATTCCACTGAGATTTATGCAAGAGATCCACTGCTCAAGAACAAAGGCCTCTCTGGCTTCCAGAAATTAAAACGCCAGTAGAAGAAGTGCCTCTGAGTCAATAAAATGTCAACTTTGTTGCTTGAGAGAAATAAAGTGTATGAGGCTAGGTGATGAAGAGATTAAGGAAGGTCTCAACTGTGAAAGATTTCTACTGATGTTCTTAAACAGGATATCTTTCTTACTCCACTGTGAAAAGCACTGCAACTGAGAACCCAGCCCTTTGAAACTGATGCTGTCTGTGATTATTGCAGTCTTTTAGATCAGGAAATCAAACTGTTATCTGAAATTTCAAGAGTCTTCTTTGTCTTTCCTGTTTTTTTTTTTTTTTTTAAAGCCAACAACATCTGTGGCTTTTCAGGTTGTTATGACTGAAAATTGCTTCTTACTCTGAAATTTAATGAGAAATACTTAGCAGCCTTGAAAGAATTTGGGAGAAAGTATGAGATTTATTCTAGGGTGTCACTCCACTAACCCTAGTTCACGTGCCTTTTATCTTGGAAACAGAAGGATAAAGGCGTACTAATTCCCAGAGGATTTTTGTTCTGTTTCCCCAACATGCACATATAGATGCACACACACACACACACACACACACACACACACACACACACACACACACATATGCACACACACATAAGAACACACATACATGCATACACACATGTGCACACACATACATACAAACACTATTGAAGGAAACTCTACTCTGTAAGAACCTGTCAAATCATGCACAGATAGCAATGTAGTAACTGTAAAAAGAATGATGACCACATCTTCCAACAGCCAGAAAGGAAAAACAAAAACAATTATCAGAGGAGTTAAAGATGAGCTAATTCAGATGAATGAAATTGAAAGAAGTATTGATAACCTTTTATTTTTCTATAATGTTCCTTACATATTGATAAAGTTTATTATTTCATGGGAAAACATACAAACTATGATGTTTCTTATTTCATAAGAAGGTCTAATTAAAATTTTAATTCTTATTTATTATGTTGAATAATGTCTCTCCCATTCAAATTCTTTTAGGAACCTCAGAATGTGACCTTATTTGAAAATGTGTTCACTGGAATATAATTAGTTAAGATGAGGTCATGGTCAATGAGAGTGGCCCTTTAATTCACTGTGACTGACATATTCTTAAAAACAAGAGAAGGAACAAAGTCACAGGGACAAATATATGAAGGCTGAGGTAGACA
Organism: Mus pahari; assembly: GCF_900095145.1. NCBI lineage: Eukaryota > Metazoa > Chordata > Mammalia > Rodentia > Muridae > Mus > Mus pahari. The sequence goes on from NC_034594.1 coordinate 59,614,566, forward strand.
TTAATGTCATGTTGCTACAAGCCAGGGATTTATCAGAGCTTCTAGAAGGGATGACAAAACTCATCCCTCTGATGCATAGGAGGGAGAATGGCCATGATAAAGACTTTACTGTACTTCCTTTCCTAGAACTGTCAGTGAATTTGTTTTTCCTTTGTAAAGCCACCAGTACTGGTACTTTGTTGTGACAGCCTTAGGAAGCTAATCTCTGTTGCCTGAACTGATGAACCAAGTGATGATTAAAAGCTAGCCATTCTCCCTCATGGTTCAGGCCCCCAAATGGGAGCATCTCCCTTTGGGGTGCTCAGGACTTACCTACAGTTTCAGGATCTGGGTGGATATGAACATTGCGGAAAGTGCAAAGAGCAGGGAGGGGATCATTATTTCTGGGAAAGGAAAGAAAGAGCACACTTGAGAGGCAATGAAGCGTTTTGTCTACAGTACTTTATATGTCTTCTCAAAACAAAATTAAAGTTGATGGTGGAACACATGCACTATGAAGGAACTATACAAACAATAGAACACTGGTAGCTAAACATTTCTATGAGCTTGGGGACGGATGATGAGGAAAGGAGGTGGTAAGTGGTAAGTTCATCAAACGAAAGACACTTGATTAAGCCTGATTAAAACTTTCTAGCTTTTAAGCAAACTATAAATTCAGCAACATAAATGGACTTAGCGATCTGTTTGATTTTTGCACCTATGCATGTGTATACACACTCACATATATAACAATAATAATCATCAATGATAAAGAGGTAATATACTGAAGAGTGGAGGGGTGGTTGAAGAAAAGATACCTGGCAGGGGCTGGAGGGAGGAAAAGAGAGGAATAATATAATTCTATTCAAATAAAATACTCTTAAGGAAAAAAACAAGACACAAAAAGAATAAAAAAGAAATAAAAATAAAACAACACTGAAGCATTTGGATAGAGGTTTGCTACATAGGTGGACAGTACTGCTGTCAGAATACATGAGACACTATATGCAAACCAGGCTTAGGTTACAAGTTATTAGCCATGTAAGCCCCAACAAGAACCAAAGCAACAGAAGCAACTGCCATTGCTCTTGGTTATCCACTCAGTGCTAAGACCCCATTGCTGAAAGCAATACACACTTTGGTTGTACGGCATAAAGCAATACATCTTGAGCAAAATAGAAAATTCTCTCCCTGCTGACGAGCTTTTATGGTATCAGAGGGTGTTGTGCCCACAGCTAGGGAAGAAAGTCATCAATGAATTACCCTGTCGTAGACATTGCTACAATTCCTACCTACCTGGCAAGATAAGCCCACTGGTGTAATCGTGCCATGACTTAGTTATGGGGATAACCATCACCTTTCTGATTGGATTTGAGGCCTGCTCAGAAGGGGGAAATTCACATTTGGTATTGTAAACTTGGTCAAAAGTTCATGGTTTGGGAGGTCACGGGTTTTAGCGGGAAATGCACTGTTGTTGGCTAAAAAAAAAATCATGTTGTCAAACTGCCCTTTAAATATTCATGTTTACATGCATGTATTTTTTTTTTGTTTTTGTTTTTGTTTTCGTTTTTTGACTATGACTACCAGCCTTGGTGAGGGCAGCTTCATTCCCCTCCACCATAGAGGGCAGTGGGGGAGAAGATTTGTGACTGGTAAAAGGCTGAAAGTGAGTACAATGTGAGCTCAGCTTTGGATGCGTCCTCTACATTAACTTCTACCTGTCAGGGAATATTTAAAAAAGAGCGGGGAGAATTTAAAAGCATGAAAACATGAAGAAGGCAGAAGAATGCTACCTTTTGGACAAGTCACAGCTGTGGGAACTAAAGGGGTAGGGGAAAGAGGGGGGAGGGAGGATAGCCCACGTCTGGCCAGAGTTCCTCCTGTGCTCTGGGCAGGCAGATGCAGGAGGGCTGCCAGACACTTTCCACTCTGCCCGGGTGGGCATCTAAGTCACTGACCCCACTAGACAGGGGGTGGATAAGGGGCCCAGGATGACACCCTGTAGCCCTGGGGTTATAGGAGAGGGGGCTGAGGGAGAGAGGTTCCCACGCAGGTGAGAGTAAGCACAGCAGGCCTGGATGAACAGAGAGAGTCTATGGTTTTAGAGCTTTATTGTAGAAAGGCAGGGGGAAAGAGAGAAAGTGAAAAGAGAGAGAGAGACCAGCCATGGCCAAGAGGAGGGAAGGGGGAGCGAGAGAGAAAGAAGAAAGGCTAGAGAGTAAGAAAGAGAGAGTAAGAGGGAGGAAGAGCATGAGAAGAGAGGAGAGGAGAGGACAGGACAGGACAGGACAAGGAGAGAGGGAGGAGAGTAAAGGGAATAAGAGCAAGAGAGTGAGCTGGGGCCAAGTGGTCCCTCTTATGGTATGCTGTTATCTTTACGGTTGCTAGGTAAGTGGGGAGAGTATAGCCTGAAGGTCAGAAGCTTGGGACATTGCCTACAGTGCCTAGAAGCCACACTTCTCCTGTAGGGGCTGTGGGGGCAGTAACTTCGAAAAGAGCCAGGATCCAGGAGACATGAGATGAATTATCACCACCAGGTCCCGGGGTTCAACATCTCAACTCGACTGGAGACTGGACTGTCTATGTATAGCCCAATGCCCAACACACAGCCATTGCACATAGGATGTCCTAGCATTTGTGTTTATCAGCATAAGACCTGAACAAGAACAAGCCAGTTAAAATTCCAACACAGAAGATAGGGGGGGGGGGTAAAGCCCCACCTTGCCCTGAGGATGTGTTGACACTGGAGCACTGAATGCACTGGATGGACACTGGAGCCTAGCAAACCATGCTTCTTTGGGGGTGTGGAGGATTGTTTGTTCTCACTCCAGTGGGTGGCTCCATTTTTAAGCACATATGATAGGAAGCACTATTAGATCCAGTTGGTTCAAAAACAGAAAGAAAAGAAAGGACCTGCTGTTGGGAAAGAGATGTGCTGTATGTAATGAAAAGGGTGCATAGAAGATGTAAAATACATCTATGAAAATTTCATGGAAAACACATGTTTTTAAAAAATCTATATTCACTGGAAATTAGACATTTTTTCCATTAAGATGTTTCTATATTCAGAGATGACTAGTAGAATGATATTGGAAATTTTCCAGTGAATTTTAGTTTTTAGATATAAAAGGTATATGCCATGAATGAGAAGAAAAAACTCATAAATATTCATTATACAAGAATGCCAGCTATAATGTCTTGAAGCTTCTGGCTTATAGTATGCTGAGTCTAGTTGATCCAAAATAATAACAAATGATGTCACTACTCCCTTAATAGATTACATAAATCTATTCAGTAATTATAAAATTAAATTAATAACTAGTTATGGTCACAGAGAAAACTTTTGTTTAGTGAATTTAATGTATATAAACATACAATAAAAATGAATAAATATGTATTGCTATATAACAATGAGGAGTGAATGATTTAAAATGTTAAATTATATCATTGGCCTTTTGATTTACCAAACATTTATATATATAAATTGTATGTATGTGTGTGTGTGTGTGTGTGTGTGTGTGTGTACCTGCTGTCAAGTTATTTGCCATGTTCTACGAGCTTCACATTTATGTTAAGTCATCATTGTATTTACTGCCTTTTTAGCACCCATTAAGAAAATCATATGGTTTTTATCACATAGCCATTAATTTGCCAAAATGAGTTTATTACTCTTTATAGTTCTGGGATAAACATGATTTAATTATAATTTTATGAACACAGAATGCAATTCAGAGTAATGAACTTTATAACTTTAAACTTTATGCCAAATATAACATTTGTTATGAATTTTTAAATATTGTTTATCGAGATTACTACTGGAATATATTATTACACATTTTGAAATATATGCAATTTTACTTTTTTGTTGAAATGACTGCAAAAGTCTTTCTTTGCATGCATTACTTTGTGGAATTTTTAATATATCACAGCTATAAAATCCTGCAGGTCTATTTTCTCTCAGGCTTTGTAATGAACTAGTTTGTGAGAAAGGTTTATTTTTCTACTTAATAATTATTTACCTTAGGATAATAATTTCTCTGGATTTTAAAAAATGTCAATACTCTTAAAATGTCATAGAGTATGACATTTTTTAAATGAACCATAATTTCAATGAGCAATTCAAACAATTCAGTAAAATTACAGAATCAAAAACTACAAATTTTATCTTCCTCATCATCCTTAATTTGTAGAATATTTCCTTCACACCAGGTAGATTCTTGTGTCTTTTTGGAGTCAGGTTTCCCATCACCAAATCTATTATTTTTCTTTTTTTTAATTACAATTTCCTATTTATTTATTTATTTCTAGATATTTTAATTACATTGTGCCCCTTTCAGTCCCACCTCTCAGAGTTTTTCACCCCACATCCCTTCCCCTTTACCTCTGAGAAGATGATCCCAGACTGAGGACTACCTTCTCTGATCTCTCCCACTGAGGCCAGACAAGGCAGAGCTCTCCTACACATACAAACACATACACACACACATACACACATACACACACACACACACACACACACACACACTATATATATATATATATATATATATATATATATATATATAGTATAATAATTATATTATAATATATCAATTATATTATAATATATATATTATTGTGGCTGGGGAGATGGCTAGGTGCCACGGACCAATGTATGTATGCTATGTGATTGATGGCTTAGTCTCTGGGTTCTCCCTGGGGTCCCAGTTAGTTTACGCTGTTGGTCTTCCTATGGGGATTTTCATCCCCTTCAGCTCCTTCAATCCTTCCCCTAACTCTACCATATGGGCCCCTGACCTCAGTCCAATGTTTGTGTATAAGTACCAGCATCTGTCTCCATCAGCTGCTGGTAGAGCATCTCAGTGGAGAGCCACCCTAGGCTCCTGTCTACAAACATAACATAGCATTAGTAATAGTGTCAGGATTTGGTGCCTGCCCATGGGATAGATCTGAAATTGGGCAGATTAGTGGACAGCAATTCCTTCAGTTTCTGCTCTATTTTTGTCCCGGCATGTCATTTACGTAGGAACAATTCTAGGTAAAATATTTTGAAGGTGGGTTGGTGTCCCTATCCCTCCACTGGGGGCCATGTCTGTCTGCTGGAGGTGGTCTCTTCGGGTTCCATCTCCCCACTGCTAATCATTTAGGGTAAGGTAACCCCATTGAATCTGGGATCCTCTCCCATCCCAAGTATCTGGGACTTTGTAGAGGTTTTGAGGTTTCCCCTACCCACCATTCCTGGCAGTTGCTTATTTTCGTTCACTCTCCTGGCCTTCTGGGCTTCTCTCCTGCCTCCTCCCATACACCTTCCTCCCTCCCCTCTCCCATCCAATTCCCTCCTTCCCTCTGCACCCTTTGATTAGTTTGTTCCCCTTTGTAAGTGGGATTAAAGCATCTTCACTTAGCCCTTCCTTCCTGTTAAACTTCTTATGATTTGTGGGTTGTATTATGGCTATTCTGTACAATTTTGGTAATATCCACTTATTAGAGGGTAAATATCATGTATATCCTTTTGGGTCTGTGTTAGCTCTCTTAGGATATTTTCTAGGTCCAGCCATTTGCCTGAAAAATTCATGATGCCCTTTTAATAGCTGAAAAAAGCAGGGACCATAGAGAGAGTCCTTACTGCCTTGCTTCCCTGGATTGCCTAACTACCATTCTTATACAAGCCAGATTTGCCTCACTAAGGATGGGACTGCTTACAGTGGGCTAAGCCCTTCTACATAAATTAGGATTTGATAAAAAGGCCCTCAGACATGTCATAGACCAATCTGATAGGGGCAATTTTTCACTTGATATACCCTTTTCTCAGGTGTCCCATAGTTTATACAAGTTGGGAAAATGTCACTAGTACATCATGTGATTGATTTTCTCTTGCTATATTCCTAATTTCTTTCATGAAATATTAGTCTTTTTAAAAGTTTTATTTGAGACTATTGTAATATTGATCTTATATAAAACTATTAGTACATCTCACAGATAACACATGATATCATATCCTAGAAGTTTCTCAGAAAATTGGCAATAGTTCTACCTCAAGACCCAGCTATACCACTCTGGGGCACATACTTAAAAGATGCTCCGCCATCCCAAAAGACACTTATTCAACTATCATCATATTCGCAGCAGCTTCATTTGTAATAGCCAGAAACTAGGGACAACCTAGATGCCCCTCAACTGAAGAATGGATAAAGATAACGTGGTTCATTTACACAATGAAATATTACACAGCCAGTGAAAACAAGGACATCATGAATGTTGCAGACATATGGATGGAACTAGAGGATATCTTCCTGAGTGAGGTAACTCACAGCCAAAAGAAAATGTGTGGCATGTACTTACTGATAAGTGGACATTAGCCATATAGTTCAGGATAATCACACTATAATCAACAGACCCAAATAACAAGGAGGGCCCAAGGGAGGATTCTTGAATCTTTCTCAGAAGGAGGAAAATAGACTTTGGAGATTGATTGAAGGAGAAAACAGGGTGGAAGATGGGATGAGGAGGTGAGAGGAGATATGTAGGGAGAGCTGGGGAGAGAGGAGAGAAATAGGTGGTGGGTGGGCAATCTCTAGGACCTGCCAGAGACCTTTGATGGGGGAGGGCCAAGAGGGTCCATGGGGGCTACTCTAGCTGAGAATCCTAGCAGTGGGGGATAAGGATCCTGAAGAGGCCCCTTCCTGTAGCCAGGCAGGATGTCTAGTGGAGAAATAAGGACAGCAACCCACCCACAAAACGTTCCACCCCAAATTATCGTGCCTACAAGATGTACGGGGACAAAGAGAGTAGAGACTGAGGGAATGACCAACCAAGAACTGCTCCAAACTGAGAGCATTACATGGGCAAGAGCTAATCCCTGACTCTATTAATGATCCTTTGTTATACTTGCAAACAGGAGCCTACCACAATTGTCCTCTGAGAGGCTCCACTCAGCAGCCAGTGGAAAGAGATGCAGAGCCTCACACCCAAGAATTAAATGGAGCTGCTGAGAATTACAGAAGAGTTGGGAGGATTGAGAGACCAAAAGAAGGCAGGGATACCACAGGATGACCAACAGGGTTAACTAATCTGGAACCTTGAGGCGCCCAGAGACTGGCTGGACCTAGGCATCGCTGCAGAGCACACATGTAGCAGATGAACAGATTTGTCTTTGTCTTAGTCAGGGTTTCTATTCCTGCACAGACATCATGACCAAGAAGCAAGTTGACATCCCTGTGACAACCTAACTGAGACAGTCTTCATCTGGGTCCCCTCACAACTGGAGTGGAGGCTGTCTCTGAGCCTGTTGCCTACCTGCCTGTGGATTTTGCACCCATAAATGGACCTGGCTTGGCTGGCCTCAGAAGGAGAGGATAGGCCTAGTCCAGTAGGGATTGGATGTGGAGGGAGCAGGGGAGGTTGTGTGGGTGGGTAAAACCTAGAGGGGTGCTTCCCCTTCTTAAAAGAGAAGAGAAAGGTGGATTGGGGGAGAATGTGCACTAGGGGTTACTGGGAGGAAAGGGAGGAATATATTGGGATGTAACAATGTAAATTAAATGAATGAATGAATAAATTAAGGTAAAAAATAAAGTAATTGTGCAGAATAATTTGAATCAAGGGATTTAAGATTTTTCTCTTTTAATTCATATGAATTTAATAGCTCAGTGATTCTCAACCTTTCTCATTCTGCTACCTTTCAATACAGTTCCTCATGTTGTGGTGGTCCTAACCATAAAATTATTATGTTGCTACTTCATAACTTAAATTTTGTTATTGTTATGAATCACAATGTAAACATCTGATATGCTGGATTTGTGATATGCAACCCACAGGTTAAGGATGACTGTAATGATTAGATAGCACTAATTATATAGGTTTAATTAGGTCACCAAATTAAACCTATATAAATTTTCATATTCTTAATTTTATTGTTCAATAATTTTATTAATTGACTGATATTAATTGATATTAAAGAAAGGATGCAACCAACACTAATGTTTTTCATTCATATTTATAGATGTGCTTAGGGTAATGTTTATGTAATGGGAATGGAAATTCCTCTCCCAAGTGTTCTTATTCATTTGAATGGGAATTCCTCCCCAAAGTGTTCTTATTCATTTAAACAGGCCGTTAACATTAAGGCTTCCTGAGATATGAAATTGTTTATTTTACTTAAGTAAACATTTATTCTGCTTGAATAAACATAGAAAAACAAACATTAATCCTATTTGAATAAACACTCCATTCTCTTTTATTTGTCTCCTCAAAGCAATGCAGAGGATATTTCAAAAAGTGTTTTATGAGTACACACACAACCCCAGTAGAAATATGTTACATATGTGTGCACATTAGTGCATATGTATCTATCTATTAACACATGCAATTATATACTAGTACCATAACACAATTCTATCTGTGATATATATATATATATATATATATATATATATATATATATATATATATATATATCTCAAACCTAATTATAGAAGTTGAATGAGATTTACCAATTTTTTTTACTAAATTCCTATTGTTGATGGAGAATAAGCATATACAATAAAAGAATTTTCTGAGCTCACAGGTTTGTTGCAAAGCATTTGATGGTGGTGCTCAGAATTATAATCAACTTAATGACCCTAGGCTTAATCAAAAAGCTCTTAATTCCTTCATGCCCTGGGTAGTTAAAAGACATATTCTTCATAAAATAGTATTAAACTTTTTATTATTGTTATTTTGATTTTAAAAAGTTAATTATCAACTTGCTCTTCTATATGAATTGATTTTCTTTTGTGGTATTTTAAATTTTGTTGAAGTTAATTTTATGTGTCTATAATTGTGTTTTCTTTTTGAAATATACTAAAAATTATAGCTCACTTGTAATTATTTTTCAGATAATTTAACATTTCTATCTTTTTGTGTTGGAATGTACTAAGTGCATCAATTCATTTAGATTGAGGTATTTATTTTTCTTAGTATAATGAATGTTTTTTTGTTGAGATATGGATATTTTCATATTACTTATAAAATTTTAGTTAGGACCTGGATAGCTCAAAGCCAATACATAGGTATATACACACATATACATATATATATGCATACATAAGTTTATATATACAAAACATATATATATATATATATATATATATATATATATATAT
>NC_034594.1:59623695-59638491 GCF_900095145.1 Mus pahari
TCTATGGTATCTGAGAGTTTTGCTAGGTATAGTAGTCTAGGCTGGAATTTGTGTTCTCTTAGGGTCTGTATAACATCTTTCTAGGATCTTCTGTCTTTCATAGTCTCTGGTGAGAAGTCTGGTGTAATTCTAATAGGCCTGCCTTTATATGTTACTTAACACTTTTTCCTTACTGCTTTTAATATTCTATCTTTTTTAGTGCATTTGTTGTTCTGATTATTATGTGTCAGGAGGAATTTCTTTTCTGGTCCAGTCTATTTGGAGTTCTGTAGGCTTCTTTTATGTTCATGGGCATCTCTTTCATTTGGTTTGGAAAGTTTTCTTCTATAATTTTGTTGAAGATATTTGCTGACCCGTTAAGTTGAAAATCTTCATTCTCATCTACTCCTATTATCCGTAGGTTTGGTCTTCTCATTGTGTCCTGGATTTCCTGCATGTGTTGAGTTAGGATCTTTTTGCATTTTGCATTTTCTTTGATTGTTGTGCCCATGTTCTCTATGGAATCTTCTGCACCTGAGATTCCTTCTTCCATCTCTTGTATTCTGTTGCTGATGCTCACATCTATGGTTCGTGATTTCTTTCCTAGGGTTTCTATCTCCAGAGTTGTCTCCCTTTCAGTTTTCTTTATTGTTTCTACTTCTCTTTTTAGGTCTTGGATGGTTTTGTTCAATTCCATCACCTGTTTAGTTGTGTTCTCCTGTAATTCTTTAAGGGATTTTTGTGTTTCCTCTTTAAGGACTTCTACCTTAAAGTTCAGCAATGTTTTCTTGTAATTCTTCAAGGACTTGTACCTCTTTAGCAGCGTTCTCCTTTATTTCTTTAAGTGATTTATTAATGATTTTCTTAATGTCCTCTTCTAGCATCATGAGGTATGATTTTAAATCCGAGTCTTGGCTTTTCGGGTTGTTGGGGTATCCAGGACTGGCTGAGGTTGGAGTGCTGAATTCTGATGATGGTGAGTGGTCTTGGTTTCTGTTAGTAAGATTCTTATTTTGCCTTTCGCCATCTGGTAATCTCTGGTGTTAGTTTTTTTAGTTGTCTCTGGTTGGACCTTATTCCTCCTGTGATTCTGTTAGCCTCTGTCAGCAGTCCTGGGAGTCCAGCTCTGTCCTGAGTCTCAGTGGTTAGAGTATTCTCCACAGGCAAGCTCTTCTCTTGCAGGGAAGGTGCACAGAGTTTTGGAGTTCAGACCTGCCTCCTGGCTGAAGATGTAGGCCTGAAACGGAGCCTGTCCCAGAAGATGTGTCACCTCTGCAGTTTGTACACTCACTTGCAAAGACTAGTCTCCAAGGGACCCTTGACACAATATGGCTCTCTCACCTGCTGTGGCAGACAGAGCCCTCCTGGGTGGTCATCCCTCCTCTGACAGGGACATTACCCGGATGTCCAGAGCCCGAAATGGGTCCATCCCAGAAGATGTGTTGCTTCTGCCTGTCCCAGAAGCTGTGTAGCTTCTGCAGTCTGCACTCTCACCAGCATAGACTGGAGCCTGGGTGACCCGGAGCAAAGATGGCTCCCTCACCAGCTCCAGCAGTGAGAGTCCTCCTGGGCAGACACCTCTCCTCTGGCAGAGAAGGAGCCCAAATGTCTGGAGCCGGAAACACTGTCTGTCCCAGAAGCTGTGTTGCTTCTGCAGTCCAGACTCTCAGCTGCGCAGACTGGAGCCTTGACGACCCAGAGCAATGATGGCTCTCTCACCAGCTCCTGCAGTGAGAGCCCCATCTTTATTCTTGCATATATTGTAGGTATGGCAAATTTGTGGTTAACAGTTTTGTGAGTGGGTTGGGATTCCCCAGTCTCTACACTAGACATTTTTCCTGTTTATAGAAAGTGAATACTTCAGTCTCCCCAGCTGCTAGGAGTCACAGCTAGGGTCACCCCCCCAAAAAATCCTGGGATCTTTCCCCGTCCCAGGTCTCCAACTCATACCAGGAATGCCATGCCCCAATAATTTCCAGTCTTTCTCCCAGTCCTCTTCCAAACCACCGTCGCTGCTTTCCCCACACCTGATCCGAATCTTGGTTCCTCTTCCCACCCGCTTTCCCACCTAGTTTCCTCCCTCTGTCCACCTCTGGTGTCTATTTTTTATCCCCTTCTAAGTGAAATTCAAGTACCCTTCTTGGGCCCTCCCTGTTATTTAACTTCTTTGGGTTTATGAATTATAGCATGGTTAACCTGTACTTTATGGTAAATATCCACTTAAAAGTGAGTGTGTACTATACCTGTCTTTCTGGTTCTGCGTTACCTCACTCAAGATGATATTTTGTAGTTCCATTGGTTTGCCTGAAATTTCAAGATATCTTTGTTTTTAATAGCTGATTAGTATTCCACTGTGTAAATGTACCCCATTTTCTTTATCTGTTCTTTGGTACATCTAGGTTATTTCCAGTTTCTGACTATTGTGAATAAAACTGCTATGGACATAGTTGGGCATGTGTCCTTGTTACCACAAATATGGTGGAGCATCTTTTGGGTATATTCCCCAGAGTGGCATAGCTGGGTCTTGAGGTAGGACTATTCTCAATTTTTTGAGAGACTGCTAAATTGATTTCCACAGTGTGATTGTACAAGTTTGTACTCCCGTCAACAATGGAGGAATATTCCCCTTGCTCCACAACTTATCACCATGTACTGTCACTTAAGTTTTTGATCTATATATTCTGAAGGATATAAAGTAGAATCTCAGAGCTGTTTCAGTTTGCATTTCCCTGATGACTAAGTGTATTGAAATTTCTTTAAGTGCCTTTTGGCCATTAGAGATTCTTCTGTTATGTTCTGTACACCATTTTAAATTTGATTATTTGGTTTGTTGGTATCTAATTTCTTATGTTCCTTATGTATTTTAGATATAGGTCTTCTGTCAGATGTATGGGCGATGAAGATCTTTTTCCATTTTGTAGGCTTTCATTTTGTTCTATTAATGGTGTCTTTTGCCTTACAGAAGGTTTTCATGAGGTATCATTTACTAATTGTTGATCTTAGTGCCTGAGCTGTTGGTATTCTGTTCAGGAAGTTTTTGTGCCTAGGCCAATGTCTTAAAGGTAATTCCCCACTTGCTCTTCTATTTGATTTAGTGTACCAAGTTTTATGTTGAGGTCTTAGATCTACTTGAACTTGAGTTTTGTGAGAGGTAATAGATATGGAGCTATTTGTATATAGTTAGACCAGCACCATTTTTTGAAGATTCTTTTTTTTTTTCTACTATATGGCTTTGGCTTCTTTGTCAAAAATCAACTGACCATAGGTATGTGGGTTTATTTCTGGGTTTTAGATTCTATTCTATTGATCAACCTGTTTCTATGCCAATATCATGTGGTTTAAACAAATGAAAGACCTGTTTGACAAGAACTTCAAGTCTCTGAAGAACAAAATTGAGGAACATATGAGAAGATGAAAAGATCTCCCATGCTCATGGATCCATAGGATTAACGTAGTGAAAATGGCCATCTTAACAAAAGCAATCTACAGACTGAGTGTAATATCCATCAAAATTCCAACTCAGTTCTTTACAGAATTCTGGAAAAATCATTTTTCAACTTCATGTGGAAAAACGAAAACAAAAATAACAAACAAACAAAACCCAGGATAGCTGAAACACTCCAGTATAATAAATGAGATACCACCACCCCTCATTTCAAGTTTTTGAGATATTTTAAAAAGCACATGTTAACAGTTATTTCATGATTTGTTTCCCTAGATGTGACAATTTAGTGCTTGAGTATCCAGTGAATTTTCCTTTATTCTCATAAGTCTTGGGCTCACCTTCTAGGGAAGGATAATATGAAAGCCTCAAAGATAGATTATGAAGCCTTCTGAGTGGAAAGTACTCTGTGGTTATAATAAAGCTTCAGTCCTGCCTGAACTACAGTTCTTTAAAAATAAACTGTAAGCATTATACTTTGAAGATAATTATAAAAAGATCTTCTCAGAGAGAAAAGAACAACCTAGTAAGTACCAGTGAGACCTGCATGATTAAAGGTTGCTCAGACCATGAAAATATAAAAATAGACAAACACCCAAACCATGGAATCCTTTCACTGCAGGCAGTACCATGCAGAGTCATGCCTATGGCTAAAATGTGCACTCTAAGATATGGTACACATTTGCTTTGAAATGATTTTAGTTAAACGCTCATTTTTAGGAACTGACTTATCTAGGCCTGAAGAGATGGCTTTGTGTTTTGCTTTTCACAGGACCCAAGTTTGATTTCCAGCATCTACAAAGTAGCTCACAAGCTTCTGTAATCACAGTTTCTAAAGCCTGCTCTCTTTTGTTCTCTGTGGACACCAGGCATGCCTGTGGTACACATACATGCATTAAGGAAAAACACTAATGCACATAAAATAAACAAATACATTTTTATAAAAACAAAACCAATATTGTGCCTATGTTGTGATCACAGGCTCATGCTAGGCCTAGATACTAAAATGAGCCTTACTGGAACTGTCAGAGTTATCCAAAATGGGAAAATGCTGTTAGCTTCGTATTAATGAAACAGGCTTGTCTTTCATCTCCAGAATAGTGAGCAGTTTGTTTGGAGATAGCATTTAAAGAACCTTTGTTTACAAGAAGGAATTAATGGTCTTGGTGGCCTGTCATTGATTTTGGGGACTCAGCATTGAAAGAAGCCATACAGTTTTCCATTACTTTAGCCACTTCCATAAATCTATCTGAATAGATGTGTTTTCTTTGCTTACTTTAATCAATACTAAAAAAAAAATCTGAAAACTTCTGCAATGGTGAAAAAAACATACTGATGAGTGAGAGGATTTTATTATTCTGAAGTATTACATTAACAGTGGGCTGTGGCTGTAGTTCATAGTACGTAATGGGAACAGCATGAGTGAGACCCTGAGTCGTAACCTCAGTATCACACAAAGACACAAACAAGCACATGTGTCCATATACATCTATGGGTTTACACAGATGTATGCAAACATGTGCACACTCATTCACCCAGTGCACACACATTCACCTGCAAGGATATATGTATTTGTGTACAAGAATTATGTTTCCAAATCTTGAACCTGCATTCTTTGACTAAATATTATGTGGTATGTTTGTGTCATTTAAAATGTATAATTTCACCAAAATGCTCTTCATTAAAATTCAAACATGTCATTGTGTAGTAAAATATAATTCTTTGAAATAGATATATTAACATATATATCTGTATATATGTTAATATATACATATATGTATCATGTAAACATTTAGGTAAAGAAAAGATAAAGTTGCTGGTGACTAGATTCAAAAGAGTTTCCCTTCCAAAATTTCTTGTTAAGAAAAAAGCATGGCTTCTTTCAGAACATTCTTGTTCTGGCCAAATAAGCATGCACAGATACTTTTCATCATTGGTGTAGAATGTTGTCATCTTACTGCCTATGTGCTTCCTTCCTCTTCAGTATAAATATTTATGACAGTCTTTCCAGGCAGAGAGTTTGCTCAAAGGTCATGATATCAAGATGGGTACAACAAGGCTCCTGCTCAGCATGAAGGCATGAACATGTAAGCAAAAATATCATTCTATTGTTACTCAAGATTTCAGAACAATGTGCTGCAAGAATTCATGGACAGAATAGTTTCAAAGCTATGACTAGGGAATAAGGTTTCCTAGAAAAGGCATGACACACACAGGGCATTTTGAAGAACTGAAACTCAAAAACAAGGAGAATTGTTGTAAATATTAACAAAATGCTAAATCATAATTCAGAGAAGAATGCAAGTAAAAATTTGAAGGTCACTAGACTTAAAAGTGAAGTTATTTCAAATGATACATTGTCCTTTCCAATTTATCTCAGGAGTTTCCTATTCCTGGCAGGCTGTGATGAAAAAGTCAGTTCAAATACTGTGAGAGTATTAGGCTCTGTGGATATATAGAAGACAGAAAATGATTTAGAAGAAGGAGGTCGTGCAACTGTAGGGCCTGGACAAACTACATATGGTATCAGCTAGCTGCGGGGGAACATTCCATATGTGGTGGCCAGTGTCAGCAAAAGTAAACATATCCATAAATGACAGCTGCACAATGACAGATGCATAAATGACATCTAATGATGTGTGGGTGAAATCTCCTTGAAATATAAGTATGCAAATCTTTCCTAGTGCTGCTTGGGGTGTTATCAAGTCCATGAGGTTTAGCAACACTTGGTATGTGGATAAAAAGAAATCCTTGGGGGGTTATCTACAGGTTTTAGAGGCATGGGTCAGGGTGTGAAAACAGTGTGTTTAATCTTTCTTTTTTCTTTTTTCTTTTTTATTCTTTAAACAGTTTTTAACGTTAATCACATAGCTCTGTAGAGAAATACATTATTTTTATTATTATTATTTTCTTTATTTACATTTCAAATGCTATCCTGAAAGTTCCCTATACCCCCCCCCCGCCCCTGCTCCCCTACCCACCCACTCCTACTACTTGGCCCAGGCCTTCCCTTCTGCTGGGTCTTACTCAGACATATGAGTGAGTTTCTTTCCTGCTGAAATATGAGTTGGAATATGGGAAAGCATCACTCCCCCACATACACACACTGCTGGAATCTGTCAATTGAGGCAAACTGAGATCAACTTAGAAATTGACATCTGCTCCATTCTTACTCCTACTACTAATTCCATGTACTTGAGTTGACCTTGATAATGACTGAGTTGATGTTTTTACAGTTTTTATATTATTTCTTTATTTGTGGTTGCATATATGTACCCTTTGTGTAGAGTCCATAGAGGTCAAAAGTGTATCAGTTCAAGAATGTCAGATCCACTGTAGCTGTAGTTAGAAGCATTTTTGAATAGTCTAATGGGGCTGTGGATTCCAAGAACCACATTATGAGTCCTCAGAAAGAGCAGCAAGGTCTCTTACCTGCTAAATCATCAGTCTAGAAATAAATGAATTTTGATTCACTCAATTACTCAGATTATTATCTTCATGGGGTGTTTTTTTTTTTCTAGCACCTATTATGTGGTAAGCACTACTATATGACAAGGAATGACAAAAATCTTGGAGGGCCGCACTCGGGAGGCAGAGGCAGGTGGATTTCTGAATTTGAGGCCAGTCTGGTCTACAAAGTGAGTTCCAGGACAGCCAGAGCTATACAGAGAAACCTTGTCTCGAAAAACAAACAAACAAACAAACAAAATCTTGGAGGGAATTATAATTTTAGTCAGTGTATTTGGATTTGTGATGCTCTACTAAAACTATATGGGCCTACCATTCTGAGAACGGCTATTCCCTCTATCAAGGCCACTTCTGTTTCTGAGGAATGTGAGTTAAGTTTCCTCCATGTGAAAACTCCAGCAAGGTAGATTAATAACAATTGCCTAGTGAAGCTTTGGGGGAACTTTAACTCTCAAAGATCCTGCCCAGCGTGGTGGCTCACACCTTTAATCCTAGCACTCTGGAGGCAGAGGCAGGCAGATTTCTGAGTTTAAGGCCAGCCTGGTCTACAGAGTGAGTTCCAGGACAGCCAGGGCTACACAGTGAAACCCTGTCTCAAAAAAAAAGAAAACAAAAAAAACAAAACAAAACAAAAAACAAACAAACAAACAAAAAAACTCTCAAAGATCCTTAATAGATGCAAAAAGTTTATCACTATGCTTCTCAAGGCAAAGTCACATCAAAATGCTGAAATTAAACAGAATATAGCCTTGGAGGTTCCACATATGCACACATGAAATGAGAAAGATTAATTCTTGAAAACGCTGAGCTGCTTATTGAGGGACTAACGTTTCAGGTGTCTTTATTGGTATGAACAACAGTTTAACTATTAATACGGAAGAAACTAGTGTGGAGATCATACAGCTCAGAGGAGGTCACTTGACAGAAACTAGGTCACCAAAGAGGGTGGGGACATAGCATCAAGTGCTGGATGTTCCTTAACTATGTCTGAGTTTGATTTTCAGGAAAAAGAGAATAAAGGTTGTAACAATTAACCAGATAATAACCTGGAGTGAGTGAGTCCTGATGCTAAAAGTCTTACTATAGACTTTCATAGGACAAAATTTGTACCGTTAATTTTATAATTTAATTCTAAGATGTGTTCTGTGATCGTTAATTGTATGTGTCAACTTAACCAATTCAAGAGGTGATCAGATTTCTGGTAAAATATTATTTCTAGGTGTCTAGGTTTTGAGGCTATTAGCCTGCCTTTTCCAAGGTGGGTGGGAATCATCCAATCCTTTGGGGGATCCAAATAGAGTGAAAGTATGAGGCCTTGGTGGGGGTGGGTTCAGCCATTTGCTCTTATTCTTGAATGACTATGGAAGTTTCAGATTCCAAAAATCACAGTAGAATTACTCCCGCCCTCCACACTGCAACACTGTTACCAAGGCTTTGAGTTGGGACTGTGCATCACACTATTGACTCACCTGTATCTGAGAACTTTATGATCAGACTGGCTTATAACACATGGGCTTTAGTTCTCAACCATATAGACTACTAACAAGGAACTTCTCAGTTTCTAGAATCATATAAGCCAAAATCCGTTCTCTATCCTGTGTCTCTGTGTAGACACTCAGTTCGACTTTTGGTAATCTTTGACTAATACAGCTTCTGTTGCCTTTATTTATTAGCTAGAAAATCTGAGAGTGAGAGATTTTTCAGTACTTGCTATAGGTAGAAAGTTTTTGCCCTCCCTAAATCTGCTTACTCTTCAGTACTATAGTATTTGGCAGAAGGGCTTTGGAGAACTTATGAGCTTATTGTGGACCCCGGTGCTTACCAAAGTCCACAATTTCTTCTCTCCTTACCACCTAAGACACAGCAACATACACCATTTATCAGTATCCAAAGTGGATAATCATCAGACAAAGACTCTTCTAGCAACTTAAACTTGAATTTCTCACTCAGATTCCAGAACAAAAAGCAATATATTTTTGTTGATGAAGACACGTGATTTATGATTCTTTGGTTATAATTTACTAAATGAATCCAGGCCTTAACAAATACACAATTTAGCCTGAGATATTCTCTCTGTCTTTCCGACTTTTCAAAATGTCCCCCCCCCCAATATAATATATTGCTTTTTGTTCTGGAACCTTCAGAAATAATAAATTATTGGATTTACTTTGCACATTGTTCATTAGTTAACACCTTTGTTCTTTTGTTTTAGTTATTGTTTAGTTTAACATACACAGTGATAGTTTCATTCCAATATTTTTATACATAATATTTCAGCTTAATTCTTTTTCCCTATTTTTTATCCTCTATTCCCTAACTTTACTCATGAAGAAAAATGAAATTGTGAACTTTGCAGGAAAATGGAGGAATCTGGAAATCATTATGTTAAGTGAAATAATCCAGAGTTAGAAAGAAAGATATTCCATGTTTTTTTCAGATTGGAAATTAGTTTTTAATGAATTTTTATGTGTTTGTGTATGTTCACATATGTGTATTTCTCTGTGTATGTATGTGCATACACATATATGCATATGTATGGATAAGAGTGTGAGTGTGAATACTGGTCATGACTAGAAAGTGGAACACAAGTGTGGGGGTTTGAGCAAGTGGAAAGGCGAGAATGTTAATAGAATATATGTGAGATAAAAATGCTTACAGGACTCCTGATCACAGAAGATCATTAATATCTGCAATGTTATGATCACTTGTAATAAGGAAGGGAAATAAGTTGAATAAGTAGAGACATCTGAAAGATTTAGATTGGTTAGTTTGATGTGTGTGTGTGTGTGTGTGTGTGTGTGTGTGTGTGTGTGTGTGAAGGGTCTGCATGTGCTCACATTATAAAGGTCAGAATAAGAAGGTGAGTGTCCTCTTCCACTGCTATTCACATTGCTCCTTTGAGGAATGTCAGTCACTAAATCTACAGGTCACCATGTTTTGGCAAGTTGATGGCCAGCAAGCCACGGTGATGATTCTCTTATTTATCTGGGTCTCCATGCTCAGTCCCCAGGTCATAAAAGTACACAGCCATGTCTGACTGGGATCCAAACGTATATCCTCCCCTGAAGTAAAGATCTGAGGATCCAGTCAGTTTGGCCATGGACCCAACAGTACACAAAGTGCTTCTCCATTGTGTTTCCATGAAACTGAGGTAATAGGAAGAGAGGTGAATATATGAAAAAAGAGTGCCCTGTTTAAGAGCTCTTGTTATCCTAATGAGACTAGTTGAGCTAGGCTATGGTAAAGATCAATAATCAAATGTAAATGTGGACACAGAGATGAATTCTCTCAACATTTCTAGCTTTTACTGCAGAAAGGAGAAGCCAATGATAGACAATGAACTCAAAATCACCTTCTCTATACACATTCTCAAGGGTGATAATGCCGTAGTAAAGGAAAGCAGGAAGTAAAGGTCACTTTGACCATGTTAATTTTTTTACTAATCACGTCCATATTCACATGGTCTCCCTCAAACTGGGGCTGTCTTGCACAGTACAATGAAGTTTTAAAAGAATAGAACTTATCATTATAGAAGTGCTTATTCAGGAATCTCAGCATTATTTGTCTTTCATATTAACTAAGGCTATAGTGAAACTATAATTGATTAGCTTAGGATTTAGTATATTATCTGCTAACAGAGTGGGATCCTGGGCAATTTTTTTTATCTCTGCACTGAAGCAAGACCAACAGTTAATAAAGATAACCCGAACCTCTACTTGGAGCTACCTCAGCTTTCCTTTTGATTTTCCATCCTTAGGGCAGCATGCCTCTGACCAAGGCTCCTCTTCCTTATCACAGAACCTGGATCTACAATGCAAGATAAGGCAGAGTCTAGATTATCTAAGGTACTTTGTTCTTTGTCTGGCCTTCCTAGACATGGCTGCATTGTAACATGTCTGTAGCTCTAAAAATGGTATGCAAAGTGATGTTCCTGGGAGTGGCCAGTTTTAAGTATTCAATCTATCATTGCTATATGTAAATTGACTTTGGGACTTCAGACCCGAGACACAGTGGCTTTTCTCAATAACCTTGCCATCTAGCTGAGAAGACAGCACTTTATAGTTCCCATCAGTGTCAGACACTCAGGTACTGCTGAGAGACCTTCATGAGGGAAGACATTTTGGGAGTCAAACACATGAAGAAAGTTTTGAAAATATAGAACATAAGCCAATAGTTTGCTATTTGTTAAGCAACTCTTCTAGAGTACTGGTTTTGCCATCAGAGGATATTAAAAATGGAGCCAAGAATTCACTTTATAATTATATAATTAGAATAGATATAGAATGATAATTCTATAGAAATAGAGTTAATTAGAGGTTCTTGTAGTTAATGTACAAGAAATATTAGAAAATGACAAATGCGATATATAAACACATGGAACACACCACAGGTGTTACATGGTTGCTATGGTTAACTTAGAAAACTCTAGCTTTGCTGAATCCATTGCCAAAAGTCTTATTAAGGCAGTACGAATATAATGATTTCAGAATAGATTATCTTGAATAGTGGAGGAGATTCAGAGACATGAACTCAATAATCTCAAAAATAAACACACATAACTCTGTGGTTAAATACTTTGCTTCATCTGTGAGAACTCTTAATTTCTCTTGCATCAACTGTCTCTTACATATGTCTCAGTTTATATAATATACTGGGTGATCTAGGCTTTAACCCTTATCAAAAAGCTTTTAATTAATATATCTTCTAGATCTCTAATTTCTAACACACCTTTTTTTTTTTTTTAAATTTTTCCTGGCTTGTGTTTCAGGCATTTTGAAAGCTCTTTTCTTTCTTTTTTAATGTGTCCTGTCTTTATGGATGTACTACACACCATATTTGTCACTGGCCCACAAGAGTCCACTGTATGCATTATACAGAAGCCAGTTTCCTATGGAGGGTGATGGAAAGGAGGAAGTTGGCTTTGTGGTTCTCACTTCACTATGATTACCCCCATGGATTTATTGCTTATGTGGTAACATGCAGCTCTATTTCCATTACTTAGGTTTTAAAGTCATACATAAGTTTACAAAAAAGTGTTATATATTATATATTAATATTTAATATATATCAATATATATTAAATGGCCTTTGAAAGTGCTCCTGTTTGACAAGCCATGTTGTGTGGGACAGCCAACTCTTCAAGCTTATGACTGTGACGTAAAAGAATTGAGAGAGGTAAGAGTTCAAAGGGGTAATACTGCACACAGTGAGGTGAATTATTGTATAAGTACGTCATTTGAAAAATATAGGAAAGCAGTAATTTAATTTTCATTTCAGATTCAAGGACAGAGTAAATGGGTAATGATATCAAAGAAAATAGTTCATTTGGAATTCATGTTGCTCAAATTACAAATATAATGTAATTTGTTCCAAGGCTTATGATCTACAAAAGGCTAAAACAACAGATATATCTGTTTTTTTTTTAAAGCATCTTCCAAATCTTTAAAAGTACTGAATTGCTCATACTATTTTTTCTTAAATAAAATTCTCTACTAACTTATAAAAAAAAAGTAACTGACCTACAGCAAGATTCCTACACAGGTTATATTAGTATGCAATTAGTAGAACAATTTTTAAAAACTAACTAAACAAAACTATCTCATAAGTTTTATTTTTCTTGATTCCTTTTCTCTTTCTCATCCCCTTGCTCATCTGGTGACCCTGGCTAAGAATCTTGGGCATCCTGTGGGCTCCACGTGGTGCTTGGCACTTGTGTCACGATCATGTGAAATCTCAGCTACAGTCCTGAGAAACAGTCTTACTTTGACCCCTTGGATTCTAATCAGAGCCAAATTTTACTGTGAAAGTAAAAAATAAATAAACAAATAAATAAACAAATAAATAAATATTTTTTAAAAGGAAGAGGAAGGTTCTGGACAAATGTAGTCATATTGCTCAAGTCATGTGATCTGCCACATGGTTATTCATTGACTTTTTTTTTCAATCTTTGTCCCAGAAAATACATGGTGGGACTCTTGGCTCTAGCTGCATATGTAGAACAGGATGGTCTAGTCGGTCATCAATGGGAGGAGAGGCCCTTGGTCCTGTGAAGGTTCTATGCCCTAGTAGAGGGGAATGCCAGTGCCAGGTAGCAGGAATTGGTGAGTTGGTGAGCAGGGGGAGAGGGGAGGTGATAGGGGTTTTAGAGGGGAATCCAGGAAAGGGGATAACATTTGAAATGTAAATAAAGAAAATTTCTAATAAAAAAAGAAAAGAAAAGAAAAATGACTTAATGACATAATTTTCAGGCAATGAAAATATCTAGAATCAAGGTTTGGCAAGATACCAGTCTTTCCAACATACAGAATGGACAGAGTGTGCCCAGAAGAGGATACAAAAAGTGTGCCTAGCTTTCTTTTTTTCATAAAGCAGGCTAACATGGGTGAGATATGCTGCCATGATCAGTTACTTCAAACAAAGGCAAGTGTGACTATTCAAGACAAAGAAGGAGCGCAGCCTAACATGGTAAAATCAGTAGAAGTCCTCTTTAGTTTCGATGGTGGAGCAAACTTGCACATGTGAAATTGCTATCCTTTCAAGCAGCCAAAAAAAAAAAAATGCCTATTTACAGCTATGAAGACTCAAAAGTGTGCCTCCTTACCCACTGCCTGCAACCACTTTGGATCAGGACCTACCAACTACACAAAGTCTCCCTCAGTAGGACCAAAACTTGAGTGGTGATGGAAATGTATGAAAGTCTCCTGGAGTTTGCATTACATTGGACTTGGGATGCAAGACCCCTTTCTCTTTTCTACCTCTCGACTTTGAAATGGAATTTCTGTCTTAAAACTTTCTCTCTTTGTCTTTGGGATGATCTTGTTTGCTCACAGATTTATGGCTGGAGAAGAATTTGTCTCAGTTTTTCTTAAGATATAGACATGTCTCTAACCCTCCCCTGGGGGTCCTGCTTGCGTACAGGAGGTGGCCTTTTCAGGTTCCATGTCACCACTGTTAGGCATCTAGGCTAAGGTCACCTGCATTGACTCCTAGGAACCTCCTCTATCTCAATCCTCTAGGACTTCCTGGAGATCCATTCCTCCCCTTTACCACAGGCAACTGCAGCCACTTTCATGTCTCTCAAATCTGATCCTGCATCCCTCTACCACACATTTCCATCCCTTCCTCTGCCTCCTTTGATTATTGTTTCCCCTTCAAAGAATGATCCAAGCATCCTTAATTGGGCTTTCCTTCTTACCTAACTTCTTTGGGTCTCTGGGGTATATTATGTGTATTATGTGTATTCTGTACTAATATCCACTTCTCAGTGAGTACATGCAATGCATGTGTTTTTAAGTATGGGTGATATTTTCTAGTTCCATCCATTTTCCTGGAAAACTCATGATGTCCTTCTTTTATAATAGCTAAATAGTATCCCGTTGGGTAAATGTACCACATTTTCTGTATCCTTTCACATATTCTTTGGTTGAGGGACATATGGGTTGTTTCTGACTTCTGGCTATTATGAATAAAGCTGCTATAATCATAGTGAACCATATGCCCTTCAGGTATGGTAGACCATATTCTGTGGATATGTACAAGAGTGTTTAAGCAGGGTCTTGGGGTAGAACTATTTTCACATTTCTAAGAAAGCACCAGATTGATTTCCAGAATGGTTGTACAAGTTTGTGGTCTTAACAGTGATAACCTACACACAAAGCTCTTTTTTTATTAGATATTTTCTTTATTTACATTTCAAATGCTATCCTGAAAGTTCCCTATACCCTCCCCCCACCCCTGCTCCCCTACTTCTTGGCCCTGATATTCCCCTGTGGTGAGTCACATAAAGTTTGCAAGACCAAGGGGCCTCTCTTCCCAATGATGGCTGACTAGGCCATCTTCTGCTACATATGCAGCTAGAGACAAGAGCTCAGGGGATACTGGTTAGTTCATATTGTTGTTCCACCTAC
>NC_034594.1:59639136-59647391 GCF_900095145.1 Mus pahari
TTACCACTTGGAAGATCTTCTTGGTATATGCCCAGAAGAGGTATTGCTGGATCCTCCAGTAGTACTATGTCCAATTTTCTGAGGAACCTCCAGACTGATTTCCAGAGTGGTTGTACAAGTTTGTATTCCCACCAGCAGTGGAGGAATGTTCCTCTTTCTCCACAACCTCCCCAGCATCTGCTGTCACCTGAATTTTTAATCTTAGCCATTCTGACTGGAGTGAGGTGAAACCTCAGGGTTGTTTTGATTTGCATTTCCCTGAAACTCTTGACTCAAAACTTTTCCTTTCTAAAAGAAATGCAGGAATGGAGCAGGAACCAGAGGAAAGGCCAACCAATAACTGGCCCAACTCAAAACCTGTATCATGGACCAACACTGATCCCTGATACTGTTGACGATACTCTCTTATGCTTGCAGACAGGAGCCTAGCATAACTGTCTTCCTGAGAGGCTCTACCCAGCAGGGGACTGAAACAGAGGCAGATACCCATAGTGAAACATTAAATGGAGGGCAGGAACACTTATGGAAGAGATGGAGAAAGGATGGAAGGCCCTGAAGTAGATGGGAACCTCACAAGAAAACAAAAATTTCAACAAACCTTGACCCCTGGGAGCTCTCAGAATCTGAGTCACCAACCAAAGTACATAACTGTGATGGAATGTGACTGCTGGCACATATGTAGCAGTCAGGCATCTCAGTCTTCATGGCTGCCCTGTCAGGCTTCAGTGGGAGACATTTGTCGAATCAGGCTGAGTCTTGGTATGCCCCATCCTCTCAGAGGAGAAAGGGATGGAGGTTGGGGGACGAACTCTGTGAGGGAGAAACCAGGGGATGGAATAGCATTTGGAATGAAAATAAATAAATTAATTAAAAAGCATGGATGAAAAAGAAGAAATTAATAAAATGCATATAACTTTACAGCCTCTTATATTCGTATGTATATTGGTCTGAAAAGGTATTAAAGTTCTTGTACAATCTTTCCCAAAACAATACCTCACCACTCTTGTATCTTAATTAGGGTTATCTGTGATATGAAGAAATACCATGACCAAGGTAACTTGAGGAGGAAAGGATTTATTTGGCTTACATTTCCATATCACTATTAATCACTGAAAGAAGTCAAGACAGGAACTCAAATATAGTAGGAACCTGGAAGCGGGACATGATTCAGAGGCCGCTTACTGGCTTGTTTCCTATGATTTGTTCACCCTGCTTTCTTATAGAATCCAGGACCACCCAGCACAGGGTAGTACCCACCTACAATGGGCCGGGCTCTCTTCCACTAGTCACTAATTAAGAAAATGCTTTACAGAATTGCCTGCTGTCTCATCTTATGAAGCCATTTTCTCATCTGTCTTCTCCAGTGGTTTTGGCTGAGCCATGGCTGAGTTGAATTGTCATAAATCTATCCAGCCCACAATCCTTTCCCATTAGAATTCACAGATTTAATCCTAACCCCAATGTGATGATTCTTAGAGCTGAGACCTTTATTGAGTAGTCCAGATTGGCTCTTGTTCTAATAAAAAAATAAATAAACCAGAGAGCTTCCTTTGGGTTTCTATTATATGAGGCTTCAGTGAAACCACATCTATGAGCCAAAAAGTAGAAAATTGGCACACATCAAACATGAGTGCCATGGTCTGAGATTCATTGGACTTCTATAACAAAGTCAGTTTATATTGTTCATAAGTCATACACTCTATAATCCTCTGATTTAGCATCTCACAAAGATTAGGATATACCCAAACTTTACAAAACCAAGACAAAAAAATGTGTATACATAATATCTGTCTGTAAATGTGTGTGTGCCTTTTCTGACTAATGTGCAACATTTTTCAATTTACCATTTTCTTAGTGGAATTTTCTTTACTGCTCTAAATTTCTTATTTTTGTTGCATCTTCTTAGTTCTTTGAAAATCTGCACAGTATATTTTGATTATATTCATCTGCTTACCACAAATTCTTTGACATCAATCCCCTTTTTGCTACCCATGAAATGTTGCAACATTACATTTTTTATTAGATATTTTCTTTATTTGCATTTCAAATTTTATCACCTTTCCCCTCTGAACTTTCCCCATTCCACCACCCCTCTCCCCCTGCTCACTAACCCACCCACTCCTGCTCCCCTGTCCTAGGATTCCGATACACTGGGGCATAAAGCCTTCACAAGACCAAGGGCCCCTCCTTTCATTGATGTCCAACAAGGCCATCCTCTGCTACATATTTTGCTGGAGCCATGAGCCCCTCCTTTTGTACTCTTTGGTTAGTGGTTTAGTCCCTGGGAGCTCAGGAGGTACTGGTTGGTTCATATTGTTGTTCCTCCTATGGGACTGCAAACCCCTTTAGCTCCTTGAAACCTTTCTCTTGCTCCTTCATTGAGGACCCTGTGCTCCGTCCAATGGTTGGTTGTGAGAATCCACTTTTGAATTTGTCAGGTACTAGCAGAGTTTCTCAGAAGACAGCTATATCAGGCTCCTGTCAGCAAGGACTTGTTGGCATCCACAATAGTGTCTGGATTTGGTAGCTGTATATGGGATGGATCCCCAGGTGAGATAGTCACTGGGAGGCCTTTCCTTCAGTTTCTGCTAGAAACTTTGTCTCTATATCTCCTCCCATGGGTCTTTTGATCCCCTTTGCTAAGAAGGACCGAAGTATCCACACTGTGGTCTTCCTTCTTCCTGAGCTTCATGTGATCTATGAATTGTATCTTGGGTATTCCCCAGATACAGTTGGTGCCGCTCCTCATATTCTCTTGGTTATGTAGCCTTCCATTGGAGTATGGTTGTCTTACCTGGTGTGATACCCTTAAGAAAATCATGGAGCCTTCCTCTCCTTTTCCATCTCCCAGAAGTTATCAATTGCTGATATTTCCTCAGTTAGGGGTGAGAATTCATGACCATCTCTCCTCTCTGTCTTTGGACTTTGTCTGGTTTTCACTTATTCATGTCTTATACATGCTGACACGACTGCTGTGAATTCCTATGTGTCGTGGTGTATCCTAAAAGCACTTTTTTTTCTTGTAGTCTCCCAATACCTTCGGCTCTAAGAATCTTTCTATCCCCTTTTCCAAATCGACCTCTAAGCCTTTGGGAGAAAGGGGAACAATAGACTTGTCCTATTTAGAACTGAGCATACTTTGGTTTCTTATTCTCTGTACCTTGACCAGTTTAATGAGCCTTTATCTACTGAAGGGAGAAACCATTCTGATGAAGGTTCAGGGAGGTGCTAATCTATAGGTATATGGATATACATAATATTAAAGTTAATAACAACTTCTGAAAGTCTCTCTACATAGTCCTGGAGGCCTTGGAAACTCACTATGAAGTCCAGGCTGACCTCAAACTCACTCAGATCTGCCTGCTTCTGCTTCCTGAGGGTTGAGACTAAACATGTGTGCTATCACTATCTACTTAATAACTTATTGTATACAAGTACACAATACAAGATTAGCAGCATTCAGGGGTCTAGAAACATAATGTTGAATGAGGTAGGCTTTGTCTCTGCTTATCTAAATTTAGTAACTTGCATTCAAGAAGTGGAAATAACCATAAACGTATAAACATGCAACTTTCAAAAGTATTGTGTCAAAGATGAGAAAGCAAGTAGCAGATAAAGCAGAGACAGTGCAGTGGACATGTGGAGGACAGTCAAATAAGTTTTACCATGGAAGAAATGAATATTAAGACATTCCAAGATATAACGCTGCATGTGTTAGTAGGATATGTATATGTTTATGTATTCATATCTTTACTCAAATGTAATTATGTTTGTCCTGTGAAAAAGAATGGAAAAAATAAATTTAAATACAAATTCTGTGGGGGGGGATTTAGTGGCATATGCTTATGAGTGTGTGGGTGAGTGGCCATATTTGCAAGAAATCAGAATCCATCTTTTATCACTATTTAGAATGTATTGCCTTGAGGTAGAGATGTTCACTGACCTGATAGCCACTAGCTTCAATTAGCCCACCAGATCTGAGAATCTGCCTGTCCCTGCCTCACAATATTGAGGTTCAGACATGTGCAGTGATGCCTGGCTTTTTAATATGAATGCTTACATTTGAACTTATATACTTAGACATACAGAGCAAACACTTTTATCCACAGAGCCAACTCCATGATTGTCCTGATGTGTTTTTGTTGTTCATGTTTTTTATTTCACTTACTTAACATCTCTTTACAGGGTGTTTATAATGTTTATCCAGAGGGCTCCTTTGTGAAAGGCAATGCTGAGTAACCCAGCCTGCTCAGTTGTCTCTGAGACCAGCTTGGGTGAGCTCTGCCATGCAGGAACGGAGAGTGCGGTTCAGTGATAAGTACCCTCTTTGAGAAAAAGCAGTTCTATTTTTAAAGACAAACAACACAAAAATAACAAGGCAGGAGAGGAAGTCTTAAAATTACATCATGTTCAAAGACCTTCCTCCTTCCTTAGTAGTTTCAATTTCATCACCTGATCCAACAGCTCCATGACTGACAGTGTCCTTTTTATAGCTCTGGGAAGAGAAGTAAGAACTCTCCTCTTTAATTAGATGCGAGCAAAAGTTATGAATGGTGGGTGATAAAGAAGATGCGGACCAAAACCGATTTTGGTTTTCAACATTCCCCCACCTGCTCTTTAGAGGGCATAATTTGTTTCCCACTAATTGTATCCTACACAGAGCTGGCAAGCTAATCTGTGAGGGTGACTTTCTCTATTGTGGTCTATGGGAGAAAGAAAAGATCTGGATCATTGCCTCAAAGACAAAAACAAAACAAAACAAAACAAAACAAAAAGTCACTGAGAAAGTTGTCCTGTAATCTTGAAGTTTGTTTTGTAAAGGTCTCTTTAATCATGGTGTCATGGTGTCCAAGCCATTCTGCCACTTCAAAGCATTTCCACACTAGCCCTGGCTCACATTTTTGGTGCATAGGCAAGGACTGGGTTGGCAAACACAAGCCATCATTACCACTCAGCACTCTGGCTGGCCTTTTTCAAAGTCCAGGAAATTACAGCAAGTTCCTTGGACCATTTTTAAGACATCTTTCTGTAATGATTAAGCTCATTAATTCATTCATTTCAAGTTGTAACTTAAAAATCTCTACTGGAAACAGGACCCCATATTATTGAGAGGAATACAAAAGAACAACACAAACAACAACAACAACAACAACAACAAAAACAAAAATCTTGGCATTTCTCACTAAAGAAACATTTTCTCAATCATGAAACTAAAAGAGGTCATAGATTAAGAGTGAAAACTCATAGTACTACCCGCACAAAGGTGATGGTTCTGTAGTCACAGAGTATTAATTACACTATATAATTCTATGCCTGGTGCCTAAGGGTGGTCTTACGGTATAAAAATCACAGATTGTGTGTCACAAAATGTCCACAATGGAAGTATAGTACAGAGATACTAAGATCTTTACATATACTAGTGCTTTCAATACCCACAGTACTATCAGTTTATTACAAACCCATTTTCGTGTGTGACAAACTAAGCCAAAGAGGGTTAAAATGATGCAGACAGTGTTTCAGAGCAGTTCATAGAACAGATGTAATCCTATTAATTGGGCATTAGATACTACTCTCTTAATACCTACACAAAGTTGCTGTGCACAGAAGAGTGTTAAATATATATGTACATTAAGAGAGGTCAACCTTACATAAATATTTGTTTATCATAATGAATCATTAATTAATTTTATATTAAATTGATTACCTACCATTGCTATAGAGGCTTCCAGTGTGCATGCCCACTGAACAATAAGAAATAACTCAACAATGAATGTGAGACTCTACAGTAAAAGCTCTGAATTCTCTAACTGCAAAACTAGTGTTAGGCCAAGCCATTATAGAATTAATTCCATGTCCAGAGTCATTGTGCTTGAACTTGCTACTGTCACGTCTACCAGATGCCACCTTATTTTATTGTCATTCAAGGAAGAGGGAGCTCTCTATTTTTTAACCTAGTGGTTCTCAAATTTTCTGAGGCTATGACCCTGGGTATAGTTAGTTCTTCATGTTGGGATGACCCTCAACTATAAAATTATTTTTCTCCCCCTTTTTTATTAGATATATTCTTTATTTACATAACCATTATTCCTTTTCCCCATTTCCCCTCCGGAAACTTCCTATCCTATCCCCCTCCCTTAGCTCACCAACCGCCTGTCCTGGCATCCTCCAACACTGGAGCATTGAGCCCTCTTAGGACTAAAGGGCTCTCCTCCTATTGATGTCCAACAAGGCCATCCTCTGCTACATATGCAGCTGGGGCCATGGGTCCCTCCATATGTACTCTTTGGTTGGTGGTTTAGTCCCTGGAAACTCTGGGGGTACTAGTGGGTTCATATTGTTGTTACTCCTATGGAGTTGCAAGTTCCTTCAGCTCCTTCAGCTCTTTCAGTCCTTTCTCTAGCTCCTCCATTGGGGACCTTGTACCCTATCCAAAGGTTGGCTGAGAGCATCCACCTCTGTATTTGTCACACACTGGCACAGCATCTCAGGAGACAGCTATATCAGATTCCTGTCAGCAAGCACTTGTTGGTATTCCCAATATTGTCTGAGTTTGGTGACTGTATATGGGATGGATCCACATGTGGGGCAGTCTCTGGATGGCCTTTTCTTCGTCTCTGTTCCACACTTTGTCTCAGTATCTCCTCTCATGGGTAATTTGTTCCCCCTTCTATGAAGGACCAAAGTATCCATATTTTGGTCTTCCTTCTTCTTGAGTTTCCATTTGGTCTGTGAATTGTATCTTGCGTTTTCTGGGCTTCTGGGCTAATATCCACTTATTAGTGAATGTATACTATATGTGTTCTTTTGTGATTGGGTTACCTCACTTGGGATGATATTTTCTAGTTCCATCCATTTGCCTAAGAATGCCATTGCTTTTAATAGCTGAATAGAATCCCATTGTGTAAATGTACCACCTTTTCTGTATCTATTCCTCTGTTGAGGGATATCTGGGTTGTTTCTAGATTCTGGCTATTATAAAATAAGCTGCTATGAAAATAGTGGAGCATGTACCCTTATTATATGTTGGAGCATCTTCTGGGTATATACCCAGGAGTGGTATAGCTGGGTTCTCAGATAGTACCATGTCCAAATTTCTGAAGAAGCACCAGAATGAATTCCAGAAGGGCTGTGCCAGCTTGCAATTCCATAAGCAATGGAAGAGTGTTTCTCTTTTTCCACATCCTTGCCAGCATCTGCTGTTAACTGAGTTTTTCATCTTAGCCATTCTGACTGGTGTGAGGTAGAATCTCAGGGTGATTTGCCTTTCTGTAATGACTAAGGATGTTGAACATTTCTTTAGGTGCTTCTCAGTTATTAAATACTCCTCAGTTGAGAATTCTTTGCTTATATTAAAA
Organism: Mus pahari; assembly: GCF_900095145.1. Lineage (NCBI taxonomy): Eukaryota > Metazoa > Chordata > Mammalia > Rodentia > Muridae > Mus > Mus pahari. The sequence goes on from NC_034594.1 coordinate 59,646,492, forward strand.
ATGTACCCCATTTTTAATAAGGTTATTTAGTCCTCTGGAGTCTAACTTCTTGAATTCTTTGTATATATTGGATATTAGTCCTTTATCACACGTAGGGTTGGTAAAGGCCTTTTCCCAATTCATTGGTTGCTGTTTTCTCTTATTGACAGTGTTCTTTGATTACAGATGCTCTGTAATTTTATAAGGTTCCATTTGTCAATTCTTTTTTATATATAGATTTTTTTTATTAGATGTTTTCTTCATTTACATTTCAAATGTTATCCCCTTTCCTGGTTTCCTCTCTGAAAATTCCCTATACCCACTCCAATTCCTGGCCCTGTCATTCACCTATACTGGGGCATAGAATCTTCCCTAGACCAAGGGCCTTTCCTCCCACTGATGGCCAAATAGGCCATCCTCCACTGCATATGCAGTTAGAGACACGAGCTCTGGGGGTACTGGTTGGTTCATATTGTTGTTTTTCCTATAGGGCTGCAGACCCCTTCAGCTCCATAGGTACTTACTCTAGCTCCTTCATTGGGGACCCTGTGCTCCATCCAATAGATGACTATGAGCATCCACTTCTGTTTTTGCCAGGCACTGGCATAGCCTCACAGGAGATAGCTATATCAAGGTCTTGTCAGCAAAATCTTGTAGGTATATGCAATAGTGTCTGGGTTTGGTCATTTTTTATGGGATGGATCCCTGGGTGGGGCAGTCTCTGGATGGTCCTTCCTTCTGTTCCAGCTCTGAACTTTGTCTCTGTAACTCCTTCCATGTGTAGTTTGTATCCCCTTCTAAGAAGGAATGAAGTATCCACAATTTGGTTTCCTTCTTCTTGAGTTTCATGAGTTTGGCAAATTGTATCTTGGGTATTCTAAGTTTCTGCGCTAATACCCACATATCAGTGAGTACATATCA
>NC_034594.1:59648791-59694004 GCF_900095145.1 Mus pahari
TTTTTTTTTCTTTGAGTTTGTTTATATAGTGGATTACTATGACCATTTGTCAATTCTTGATCTGAGAGCATAAGCTATTGGTGTTCTGTTCAGGAAAATTTTCCCCTATTCCCATTTGCTTGAGGCTCTTCCCAAGTTTCTTTTGTATTAGTTTCAGTGTATCTGGTTTTATGTTGTGGTCCTTGATCCACTTGGACTTGAGCTTTGTACAAGGAGATAAGAATGGAACAGTATGCATTTCTTCTGCATGCTAACCACAATCTGAACCAGCACCATTTGTTGAAAATGCTATCATTTTTTCCACATTATGGTTTTTAGCTCCTTTGTCAAAGATCAAGTAACCGTAGGGTTACTTATGGGTAACCGTATGGGTTCATTTCTGGGTCTCCAATTCTGTTTCCTTGATCTACATACTTGTCCCTGTATCAATTCCATGCAGTGTTTATCACTATTGCTCCGGGATGCTGATTCCCCCAGAAGTTCTTTTATTGTTGAGAAGAGTTTTTGCTATCCTGGTGTGTGTGTGTGTGTGTGTGTGTGTGTGTGTGTGTGTGTGTGTGTGTGTGGTGTTGTTTTTGTTTTTTGTTATTCCAGATGAATTTGAGAATTCTCCTTTTAACTCTGTGAATAATTGAGTTGGAATTTTGATGAGGATTCCATTGAATCTGTATATTGCTTTTTTCAAGATGGCCATTTTTACTGTATTAATCTTGCCAATCCATGAGCATGGGAGATTTTTCCATCTTCTGAGTTCTTCTTCAATTTCTTTCTTCGGAGACTTGAAGTTCTTGTCATACAGAACTTTTACTTGTTTGGTTAGAGTCACACCAAGATACTTTATAGTGTTTATTACTATTGTGAAGGATGTCTTTCCCTGATTTCTTTCTCAGCCTGTTTATCCTTTGAGTATAGGAAGGCTACTGATTTTTTTGAGTTCATTCTATTTCCAGCTACTTTGCTGAAGTTGTTTATAAACTGTAGAAGTTCTCTGGTGGAGTTTTGGGGGTCATCTGCAAATAGTGATAGTTTGACTTCTTCCTTTCCAATTTGTATACTTTTGACTTTATTTTGTTGTCTAATTGCTCTAGCTATAACTTCCATTACTATATTTAATAGATAGGGAGAGAGAAGTCAGGCTTTTTTAGTCCCTGATTTTAGTGGGATTGCTTCAAGTTTCTCTCCACTTAGCTTGATGATAGCTACTGGTTTGCTGTACATTGCTTTTACTATGTTTAGGTATGGGCCTTGAATTCCTGATCTTTCTAAGACTGATGGAATTTTGTCAAATGTTTTTTCAGTGTCTAATGAAATGATCATGTTGGTTTTTTTCCTCTGAGTTTGTTTATGTAGTGGATTACACTGATGGATTTCCATATATTGAACCATTCCTGCATCCCTAGGATAAAGCCTATTTGACTGGGGTAAATGATTGTTTTGATGTGTTCTTGAATTCTTTTGTCAAGGATTTTCTTGAGTATTTTTGAATCAATATTCATAAGGGAAATTGGTCTGAAGTTCTCTTTCTTTGTTAGGTAATTGTGTGATTTTAGTATAATTGTGGCTTCATAGAACGAATTGGATAGTGTTCCTTCTGTTTCTATTTTGTGGAATAGATCAAAGAGTATTGGTATTAGGTCTTCTTTGAAGGTCTGATATAACTATGCACTAAAGGCTGTTTTTTTGTTTGTTTGTTTTGTTTTGTTTTTGGTTGGGAGATTTTTAATGACTGCTTCCTTCTCTTTAGGGATAATGGGACTGTTTAGATGATTTATCTGATCCTGACATAACTTTGGTATTTGGTATCTGTCTAGAAAATTGTCCCTTTCATCCAGATTTTCTAGTTATGTTGAGTACAGGTTTTTGTAGTAGGATCTGATGATTTTTTGAATTTCCTCAGTTTCTGTTGTTATTATCTCTCCTTTCATTTCTGATTTTGTTAATTTGGAAACTGTCTCTGTGCCCTCTGGTTAGTCTGGCTAAGGATTTATCTATCTTGTTGGTCTTATCAAAGAACAAGCTCCTGGTTTTGTTGATTTTTTTGTATAGTTCTTTTTGTTTCTATTTGGTTCGTTTCAGCCCTGAGTTTGATTATTTCCTGCTGTCTACTCCTATTGGGTGTGTTTGCTTCTTTTCTTTCTAGAGCTTTCAGCTGTGGTGTCAAGCTGCTCCCACTTCTTTTTGGAGGCACTCGGAGCTATGAGTTTTCCTTTTAGCACTGCTTTCATTGTGTCCCATAAGTTTGAGTATGTTGTGGCTTCATTTTTATTAAATTCTACAAAGTTTTTAATTTCTTTCTTTATGTCTTCCTTGACCAAGTTATCTTTGAGTAGAGCATTGTTCAGCTTCCATGTATGTGTGGGTTTTCTGTTGTTTTTGCTGATATTGAACACCAGCCTTAATCCATAATGATCTGATAGGAGGCATGGAATTATTTTAATCTTCTTACATCTGCTGAGGTCTGTTTTGTGACCTCAATATAATCATATGGTCAATGTTGGAGAAGGTACCATGAGGTGCTGAGAAGAGGGTATATTCTTTTGATTTAGTATGGAATGTTCTATAGATATCTGTTAAATCCATTTGGTCCATAACTTCAGTTAGTTTCACTGTGTCTCTGTTTAGTTTGTGTTTCCCTGATCTGTCCATTGATGAGAGTGGAGTGTTGAAGTCCCCCACAATTATTATGTGATGTGCATTTTGTGCTTTTAGCTTTAGTAAAGTTTCTTTTATTGATGTGGTTGCTCTTGCATTTGGAGCACAGATGTTCAGAATTGAGAGTTCCTCTTGGTAGAGTTTTCCTTTGATGAGTATGAAGTGTCCTTCATTATCTTTTTTGATGACTTTTGGTTAAAAGTCGATTTTTTCCAATATTAGAATGGCTATTCCAGTTTGTTTCTTGGGACCATTTGCTTGGAAAATTATTATCCAGTACTTTACTCTGAGGTAGTGTTTGTCTTTGACACTGAGGTACATTTCCTGTATGCAGCAATATGCTCAGTCCTGTTTATGTATCCAGTCAGTTAGTCTCTGTCTTTTTAATGGGGAATTGAGTCCATTGATGTTAAGAGATATTAAGGAATAGTTATTGTTGCTTTCTGTTATTTTTTTGTGTTATTTGTAAGTTTGTGTGGTTATCTTCTTTTGGGTTTATTAAATGAAGATTGCTTACTTGCATTTTCTAGGGTGTAGTTTCCCTCCATGTGTTGATGTTTCTCATCTATTATGCTTTGTAGGGCTGGATTTGCGGAACAACATTGTGTACATTTGGTTTTGTCATGGAATATCTTGGTACCTCCATCTATGTTAATTGAGAGTTTTGCTGGGTATAGTAGTCTAGGCTGGCATTTATGTTCTCTTAGTGTCTGTATGAGATCTGCCCGGGATCTTCTAGCTTTCATAGTCTCTGTTGAGCACTCTGTTGTGATTCTGATAAGACTTCCTTTATATGTTACTTGACATTTTTCCTTTACTGCTTTTAGTATTCTTTCTTTGTTTAGTGTGTTTGGTGTTTTGATTATTATGAGACAGGAGGAATTTCTTTTCTGATCCAGTCTATTTGGAATTCTGTGGCTTCTTTTATGTTCATGGTCATCTCTTTAGGGAAACTTTCTTCTGAGTTGATAATATTTACTGGCCCTTTAAGTTGGGAATCTTCATTCGCTTCTATAACTATTATCCTTAGGTTTGGTCTTCTCATTGTATCCTGGATTTCCTGGATGTTTTGGGTTAGAAGCTTTTTGCATTTTGCATTTTATTTGCCTGTTTCATCAATGTTTTCTATGGTATCTTCTGCACCTGAGATTCTCTCTTCTATCTCTTGTATTCTGTTGGTGATGCTTGCATCTATGACTCCTTCCTAGATTTTCTCTTTCCTAGGTTTTCTATCTCCAGTGTTGTCTCCCTTTGTGATTTCTTTATTGTTTCTATTTCTATTTTCAGATCCTGGATGGTTTTGTTCAGTTCCTTCACCTTTTTGGTTGTGTTTTTCTGTAATTCTTTAAGGGGGGGGGGGATTTTTTGTTTCCTCTTTAAGGTCTCCTACCTGTTTACCTGGGCTCTCTTGTATTTCTTTAAGGGAGTTATTTATGAATTTCTTAAAGTCCTCTATCATCATCATGAGATATGATTTAAAACCAGAGTCTTGCTTTTCTGGTGTCTTGAGGTAACCCGGGTTCACTGTGGTGGGAGAACTGGGATCTGATGATGCCAAGTCGTCTTGGCTTCCATTGCTTATGCCCTTGATGTTTGCCATATGGTTATCTCTAGTGTTAGTTGGTCTTGCTGTCTCTAACTATGGTTTGTCCATCCTTCAAGCTTGTATGTTAGTACTCATGGGAGACAATTTCTGTCAGGGAGGAATTTGTGCAGACAGAGACCAGAAGAATCCTGTCTCCAGCTGATTCTTGGTTCCTGTGTCCTGATGGCTCTGGGAGGGTCCCTCTTGGGCCAGGAATTTGAAGAGAAGTAGTGGTCTTACCTGTGCTTGCAAATGTGTAGGCCCTTCTGGGAGGCTAGCTCCCTTTTGGTGTTATTTGGGTATGGAGCCCTGTGGCAGAAGATCAGCTAAAAAATTATTTCAGCTGGGCAGTGTTGATGCACACCTTTAATCCCAGCACTTGGGAGGCAGAGGCAGGTGGATTTCTGAGTTCAAGGTCAGCCTGGTCTACAGAGTGAATTCCAGGACAGCTCGGGCTACACAGAGAAACCCTGTCTCAAAAAAAAAATTACTTTTATTGCTACTTTATAATTGATATGCTAAATATCTGATACATTATCCCCCAAATGTTCATTCCATCCCCAAACAGGTCAAGACCAACAGGTTGAGAACTGCTGTCTTAAGTGAATCCCAACACTTAAGAATCCCTTTTAATGCTCTCCAGTCAACTGTTTCTAATCTGTTTTCTTTGTACTTCCTATATGTGTGCATATGTACTGTGTGTGTGTGTGTGTGTGTGTGTGTGTGTGTGTGTTAGTTGCAGATGTGTCTGTTCAAGTACACATAATAGTGCAAGGATGAGAAGAACACACCAAGTGTCCTGCTCTATCAACTCTTTGCCTTTTCCCCTGAGTATTTCACTGCACCTAGAAGTAGGAAGGCAGACAGAAATTCTCATTAACCCTACTGTTCTGAATTCACACACAGTGTTAGGGTTTTACACCATGCTCACCACTGGCTATTTTACAATGTTCTGGGAAATTCACAAGTGCTCTTCCTCATGTAGCATCCCTAGCGCCCCCTCACATATTCGTTTCAGATGACTTTTATTTGTTGCAGTTAACAATGTCCTTTTCTCAGAAACATGCTTCTTCCTTTCTGCTCAAGACATCCAGTTCATTAACACAAATACACATCTATGTTCCCATGCATTGTGAAGCTAAACTGTGGGAACAGATAATATACCATTAAGACAACGGTGTTTTGGTACCAGTGGATTCATAGTTGCTTTCACAAACATTGTTTTTTGTATTGTCTCATTTTTTTTGGAAGACTTTATTTAGTGTCTTGGAAGCACACATAATTTGAAGTAAGAAAGGCAAAGTAGGAGATCTGACTCTCTTAATTGTTAAAATCCTATTGGGAGTATAGAGGTGGATTTTCAATAAAGGTCACTTATACTTTGAGAGTAGGAATTGCCCTTAGTACAATAAGTCCTGTCTTTGTCTCAGATCTCTCTCTCTTTATGCCAATAACATGACATGGACATATAGAGCATTTGGAATGACGATTAGCCCAGAAACTTAGAATACCCAAGATACATTATGCAAAACAGAAGAAAACCAAGAAGGATGACCACNGGGTGGATACTTCATTCCTCCTTAGAATAAGGAACAAAATACTCATGAAAGGATAAAGGTACAGAGTCAAAATTTAGAGCTAAGATGAAAGGATGGANTATCCAGAGACTACCCCATTCGGGAGTCCATCCCATCATCAGCCACCAAACCTAGATACTAATGCTCATGCCAGCAAGATTCTGCTGAAGGGACCCTGATATTGCGGACTCTTGTGAGGCTATGCCAGTGCCTGGCAAACACAGAAGTGGATGCTCACAGCCAGCTATTGGATGGAACACAGGGTCCCCAATGGAGGAGCTAGAGAAAGTACCCAAGGACCTGAAGGGGGCTGCAACCCTGTAGGTGGAACAACAATATGAACTAACCAGTACCCCCTGAGCTCGTGTCTCTAGCTGCATATGTAGCAGAAGATGGCCTAATCAGCCATCATTGGGAAGAGAGGCCCCTTGGTCTTGTAAACTTTATATGACCCAGCACAGGGCAAGGCCTGGGCCAAGTAGTGGGAGTGGGTGGGTAGGGGAGCAGAGGTGGGGGGAGGGGTATAGGAAACTTTTGGGATAGCATTTGAAATGTAAATAAAGAAAATAATAAAAAATAAAAAAAAAAATAAGGGTGTTGAATGCATTTCAATTCTGAAAAGGAGCTCCTGCAATGTCTCCTTGTGTTCTTAGTATTACTTTGGCTTAATTTAGTTTTCCCAGGATACTTTGTTTCTATAGCAAAATCTGCTTTCTATGTGGCAAAACGGATCAAGATATTGCAATAATTTGTATACTACCATGTCATATTGACTCTTGTCATCCAGCAAGAAGAAAGAAAAGATAGCAGTCCACAGACTGGGCCTGTTATTAATATGTTCACTAATATCGTAGAGTGGTCATCATATCTCCCATGTAGCTTAAGGATTACTTTTCAGGGCAACAATCCATTCTTTTGCCCATTGGAAGCTTGTAATTGATAAATCCACGAAACTCATCCTTTGTTTGTTTTTGTTTGATTCAGATGCACCCTTCCTACCTTTTTTTCTTTTTTCTTCAATAGATTAGAGGTAGGCAATATACACTTTTGAAGGTAAGGAAACAGAAATATTTTAATACAAACCACCTTTGGGTGTTATTTTGTAGTAGATTGAGTTTATTAATCTTAGGACAAAAAGAAAAACCTGTCTTATTAATTGCCTGCCAAAATGAAAAAGCAGTGTGAAATACATTATATTAAATTGCCATCAGTTTGACTAAATAATTTAAAGAATGTATTTATTATAATTTTACCTTTAGGCTTTTTAGAGTTAAAGGCATATTAGAAACATAAGGCAGGAGAGACATCTTATGAATCTAATTATCTACTGTGGATGAATGAGGTGGGTTGTCACAAATGTCACCTGTACTGGCAAGTCTTATTTCAACTTGCCATAAGCTAGAGTCATTTGAAAGGATGGGGGTCTCAATTTGGAATATACCTCCATAGGATCAGTTATAGGGCACTTTCTTAATTAGTGATCAATGGTGGATTGCCCAACTCATTGTGGATGGTGCCACTCCTGAGCTGGTGGTCCTAGGTTCCAGAAGAAACCAGGCTGAGCAAGCCAGGGGAAGCAAGCCAGTAAGCAGCACCCCTGCATGGCCCAACTTGCTCAGTTCCTGCCTCCAGGTTCCAAGTCTGCTTGAGTTCCAGTCCTGAATTCCTTCAGTGACAGACTATGATTTGGATGTGAAGGCAAATAAACCCTTTCCTCCCCAACTTGCTTTTGGTCATGGGGCTTTATCACAACAATGGTAACCCTAACTAGGTCATCACTCTCACTGTGAGAGTAGAGATCAACATACCTTGAGCATAGTCAGTTTTTTTCTGGATCTACCTTACCTGAAATCCCTAGATACCTTGAACCTATTCCCTTAAATAATATCAAAGGGCGACTTGTTTCTGAGCATCCAGGATATTTTTATTTCAGAAGATCAATGATCTGTCTCATAAAGAATATTGTTTCCTCCCTACTCTTTTCCTCTTCCCTCTACTCCTCTATCCCTTTTTTCTTCTCTTCCATCCTTTCCCCTCCCTCCCTTCCTTTCATTCTTCCTTCCTTTCTCCTCTTCTTCCTTCCTTTCAATAAAGAATATGTGACCCATCCTAAATTTATTATACAGCATTGCTACTCTGTTTAAGATAATTATCCTTATATTCATAGTAGTGCTGAAATACACAACAGTCTCTGCATACAGAAAGGTTTTGATTTACACTGAAACTAAAGTTCAGAGCCCATCTATAACGAAATGCTAGAACTCAGTTCTTAGAACAAAAAAATAGAGTTTGTCACACCAGACATGAATATCAGGACTTACTGAAGTGTAATCACTAAGGGCTTAGTGATTACAAACACCAAATATGATTTAGCAGCTGTAGACTAGTCCCCAGGGCAGGCAGACACCCGGAACAAACCAGCAGCTACAGTCCAGTCTGTTCAGAAAGCAGATACCAGATAGCTGTAGTTCAATCCTGAAGAAACCACCAGACTCGCCACCTGGCCTCAGGTAAGGCAGGAGGCAGCAAGCTGCCGCAGGAACCTCACTATCAGTTCTTGGGGGAGTTTCTCTCAATGGCAATGTTACCACAAGTTGAGCTCAACAACGCTATGTAAGGTGAACTAATACATGTGTGCCTTTAGTGAAGAATAATGGAGGTGGAGCAAACCAAATCTCCAAGTACTTGTCTCCCACTGTCTGTGGGATCATATTTATACTCCTTCATCAAGTGTCCTTTCACCTGTGTCTGCTTCAGCAAAACAGCTTTTCATGTGTTTGTTTTAGTGAGACATCCTTTCACCTGTATGCCCCAGCAAAACTTTCTAATGTTAATGACTAAAAGACAATATTTACTTTTCACACTTAAATTTACTAAAGAGTTATTTTATTGTCTTCCAGTACATTGTATTTTGGGAGCAACTTTGGTCCTTTATTTTACAAAAACAATAAACTTTTGTTTGATTAAAATCATGCTTTTCAAGACATGTTCTACTGTGAGGACTTTATAATGGTTGGTTTTAAATGGCTATTCCTAGTCTCATATTTCCTCATTAGCCTATAACAGGATAACACTTTGAGAAAAAAGACACTGTACACTCGAATATTTAAATATTCAGATCTGTGCATGATTTCATTCTCTTTATTTCTGAAGCCAAACTTGACAGATATACCCATGTCTGGTTTGAAATTTTTAGCTTGACCACAAACATCACCACTGCTTAAACATATTTTGAACATTCATAAAAATAAATGCTTACTTATGGTTAAAGTTCTGATACTGATATGAATCATGTTGATAATTACACACACATATATATATATTAAACTTTTAATTAATTTATTTTTTTACTTATTCATTTTACAGCCAACTTATTACACCATTCCCAGTTATCCCTCCCTCAACCCTTCCCCCAACCCCTCCCATTTTCATATATGTGTGTGTGTATTTTATAACTGTACCTATTTTATAAAATATTATTTAATATATTTAAGTATTTTCTAAGGTTCCATTCATTAAAAAGTTTTCTTGCACTTTCATATAGTTAATAAATAAATACACTGAGTTTAATACATCAATTAAATCAACCACACATCAATTACAAAATTTTCTTTTAAGCTCAGTTTACAACAATGCATAAGATTTGGGTAAATGAAGATGGAAATATATTTAGTAGAGTTAAGACACCTAGAGAGAAGTATACAATTTTGTGAATTAAATATTAAATATTTTACTTACATGATCCATTTAGTGTTTGGACTTAAGACCAATGCAACAAAAAAGAAATCATGCATATTAATAGAAACTTTGCCAACTAACCAGAGCTGATGAAGTCATGGTACTTGGAAAAGAACCAACAATCATCCCTTCTAAACAAGCATAAGCTGTAACTACATTCTAAATATGTGTCCTTACATTCACAAATAAGTGTAGTTCTCAACCGTCATCAAGGAGGTTATTTTTACAACAGATGGTGACCCATTAAAGAAAAGCGCAACCAATCAAAAGGCAGAGTTGTGGATCCCAGTCCCAGTGGATACATCAACAAAAATACTTCTGCACCCTCAGAACACTGTGGAAAAGGGGACAGAAGGGTTTTAGGAGGCAGAGGACCAGTGAGTTTGCTGTGAGGTTAATTCTCCTAGGAATGCTAGAAGCTATACCCATAAAATCTCACTAGCGTGACTGCTGAAATGTGAGCAGAACAAGAACTATATATATGCCAAGTAGATGTAGGAAAGTTCATAAAGCCTCAACATAGTCCTACAGGCAGCTAAGGATGTTGAGAGTAGGAGAAATCGTCTTCCCCAGGGAAGAGCACACTAATTGATTATCCAAAACCAAATGGTCAGGTCTGGAAATATACATATACAAGTAACATTATACAGACTGAGAAGGTTGTAGTTAGAAATATATCTATATCTATATAAATATAAATATAGATATAGATATAGATAGATAGATAGATAGATAGATAATTTTTGTTGAGAAATTAATACACATGGAATATCATTTCCACATCCCATTTTCTCTTCCAATTTCTTCAACTACATCTATTTTAACTTCAAGCCTTATCTCTATCCCTCCCTCCTCTCTTTTTCTCTCTCACTCTCTCTCTCCATAATCCATCAAGTTCAATTAGAGCTGTGTGTGTGTGTGTGTGTGTGTGTGTGTGTGTGTGTGTGTGTGTATGTTTGAGGGGGAAGGGAGCACTATAGGCATAGAAGCATTGGAAGCTTACCAGTGGCCACACCCTGAAAGAAGAATGACTTTTCTCTCCCCTAGAAGCTATCAATGGCCACTTCTCTTCAGTAAGCAATGGACCCTGGAGTATGATATATGCCCCAATCTTGTCTATCTTGATCTTGTGCAGGTAATTCTAGCCGCTGCTATCACTTGTGAGTATAAAAGCTATGCCACATCATGAGGAAAGAATTTGATAGCATTCCTCCCCATCCCCCAAGTTCTTACACTATTGCTGCCTATTCTTCCTTGACATTCACTAGGCCTTGGGGGAGGGATTGAAAAAGGTGCTTCATTTGGGGATAATGATTAATTTTTAGGATTTTCATACATGTTCATTCTGTACTACCTTTGTATTTGATATTAGAAGGCATCGACATTTACCTTATATAACATATGTCTTAATGTTAATTTTTAAGGGTACATAACTCTGTTTGCCTATCTTACTAGAGAATACTATCATCAAGTTATATCTCTCTGTTTATATTTTTGCTAATCTTTTCTATTAGACATCTCATTTGTATAAAGTTAACACAACTGTTTCCTTTTCTTTTGGCTAGTTTATCATGTCATTCACTCCACTTTTTAACCTTTCAGGGGCCTTTATAATTAAAGTGAATTTGTTATGTACACAATATAGTATTGTCTTTGTAATTAATTTTTTGAGACATTTTACTCTCTTAGAAGCAATTAACCACATTTGAACTAGGGGATTCCAATGTTATAAAACACTACTCAAATGGAAAATAGTTGTTGCCTAAAGTTAGGTAAGAAACATTTTAGTTATTAGATTATATGTGCAAGTGCTGAAAATGCCTTTGATCTCTTGAAATTCACATTTACTTTGATGTTCTTTTTAATGCCTCTCATGGTACTTGCTTTTTTTATAATTAGTTTTTAATATTCTTCCAAGGATATTTAGGATGAAATCAAAATTGTAATTGCTTCTAGTTCACATCAAATTAAAAGAATTTATTGAAATAATTTCCTTTGAGGTTATGTGAGGAATGCATCTGGAACTACAGTGCATAGTTTCATTAATTATCTACTATTGTAGATACACCACCAGATGTCTCTAAAAATGATCACATAGTAGTAAATTTTAATTGATACTGCCAACATGTTTGTAAGCAAATTTAAAGCTTCAAATTGTCACTTAGCCTATATGACTCTACCCCATAAACACTGAAAAAATGCTACTCAGAAACATCAAGTGTGTAACTTAGAGCAACATAGCTCTTTGACCACAATTTTATACATCACTTCTCCATATTATAGAGCTCTTATGTTTGTTTACATACAAATCTGTTTTTCACGAATAATGATGAGGGAGCAGATTAATTTAACCTGGGTACAAAGAAGCAAGGGAATTTGGTAGTGATGTAGTGGGGATGATTTCAAATCTATGTAGATTCACAAAGATGCATCAAGTGAGAGACTTAAAGAAAATGCATTACTATATACAGTGGTTTTTGCATTATGAGAGATCAAATCCTGAGGCTTCCTAGGCAAGTGCTATGCTGCTGACATATAATATACCTCAGTCCAATGTTCTGTAAGATTTACAAATAATAATAATATATTATTCCTAACAAGTTGGATGTCTCAAATCAAATATGAAATGAAGTGAGGATTAATGCAATAAACATTTTAAATATAAAATACTTCTAACATTAGACTATTGAGTTTCTAATTTCAATATTTTTCTTCTTACCAAATTTGTATTAGCCATTTGACACTTTCGTAATTATGTATTTTGGTCATATGCATCCACCATTTGTAAATAAACTTTTAAACAAGTGAGATGTCTTAGTATATCAAGTGTTTGGTGCCAAACATGATAATCCTGGAATCCAGGATTAAAGGAAAGAACAGATGCCTGCAAGTTGTCATCTGTTCCTCGCCATGTGTAACATTGTAAAAAAAATCACCTGCATTCAAATACACACATACTACACATGGAGAGATAATCATTATTAGTAGTATTGTTAACTAGATTTGTTTAATAAATAATATCCATAAACAATATTAAGTATAGACTTGATCAGGGTGCAATTTGAAGACATCTGTATATTGAAATAGTCTAATTGCAAGTAGCCTCTTATTCAAATCAATAAATTTCATTTGTCCATAGTTATGGGAAGTTTCTTAAAATTCTAGAATGAGTTATTAGAGATTTCCCATGATTATTAGATTCTTTTCAAATTCTAGCAGGTAGGCATATGTTTGTGGCTGGTGAATAGTGTACGTTAGCATTGGTAGTACATAGGTATCAGATTATTTTAAAGATAGTTTGAGAGGCAACAAGAAAGTATTTTGAGAGCTGAAACCAATGGCTGTAAATGCCGTGTTGATGCTAAAATTCCAAGTCTGTCCATAAACAAGCATTACTTACAGGTGGAATTATTCATTGACTTGTCTGCAAGCCATTTGTTGTTTATCATGAAATTATTAGCAATGAAAGATGAATTTAATCAATAATGCAATCAGAAATAGAAAATGCAGGCTAATATAGCAAGTGACTGAGCTCTCTCTTTAGTAATTTAAGGTCCTAGAATTCACTTAAAGTAGAATAAATTGTTAGAAGTGCTCCCCTGGGTGTCCATTAGAGCTTTATGGCAGATTTAAGGAGTTAGAATGACTCACGGCAGACCCAGGAGGCTTGAGTGTCTCTTTGATCAATTATTGTGCTTCCATTAAAATATTTTTACTTCACTGTGGGGGCATCTTGATCGCCCTGCATATTGGTAGAGCTGTCAGATCATCTAAGTCTTTTGATTTTAAAGGTTATTGCTTCATAGTGCCAATGTGTCTTATGTTTAACAATTGAACATGCCATGGATACAAATCTTTCCTGCTGGATGGAATTGACTTCTCTACGCAATGAAAGATGCTCTACATAAAATATCCAGTAAAATCTGTGCACTGCCTCTCAACGATTGTGATGACAAAGTGATATACACAGTGTCTTTGATGATTGTACTATACCAGAAGCTTTATAAAAACCTAAATGGTATAGATATCTACTATGTCTATCTATATGATTTAGTAGTATTTCTTTGTATTCAAAGTTGATGCAAAGGGCATTATTGGCAAATGGATATTCACTACCACAACCATCTTTCCTACAATCATTACCTGTGAATGTTAAATCTATTCTTTCAGAATTTGTTTGATCATTTACTAAATAGTAACAATGTGTAACAAATATCCCACTAAATCATAGGGAAGATATGAAAATTGCTTGGAAATCTGGAGAATATTTTGATGCCTTGATCTGTAATGTAAAGAGCAGTATATATAATAACTGTCAAACAAAAGTTTTTTATTACTAATATATGTAGTCAAATTTATTTCTTACTTATTTTATATTTGTAGTGAGATTTACATACAATACTTCCAGACATGAAGTGTCCAGTCCATTAGTTGAACAAGGAGAGTGTTCATTCATATTTGTACAGGCATTAAATGCTGTTGTTGTTGAAATTTTAAAATAATTTTTATTATTTTCCATTTATATTTATTTAAATTCAGAATCAGTTCTAGTGAAATATAACAAATATAATGAGAGCCATGTTAGGGACTGGGAATGTAGCTCAGTAGTGGAATTTGTTTTCTCCTAAGCATAAGGTCCTAGTTTTCATACCTTGAACTGAAAACAAAGCAGAAAAAGAAAGTCAGGTGGTTGTGTCTGCACACTAGGCAAACATCAGCATTTAGGGGTAGAATTATACTTGTTTGTATTTCAGTTTCTTATTTTTAATTAGTTATATTTATATACACTTATCTAAGATTGCTTGGCTTTTAATTTCTAAATTCTGAGTGAATTTCACACTTTTGCTGTAGTCTTCATTTGTTCTTTCCTTGCTGTCTGCTCTGTTTAAGTAGAAAAACATGGATGCTATTTGTCTTTCTGGATCTAGGGCTTAAAAGAAAACTAATTTTTGGAGGCAGGTAATCCTAATCCAGGCTTGTCTGAGATTGCTGGAGATTCCTGGTGTCCTTCCATTGCAGACACCTCCCTCTAACCTCTGCCACTGTCTTAACATAGTGTATGGCTCTTAAACTCCTGGTGTAAGCTGACTGTCACACCATGTATCTCATTCATAAAACTTCATGTATTTGCAGTCCCAAACAATGATACAGTCACACATCTTATTGGACTTGAACATGTTCTTGGAGCAATCATGGAACTACATTTACAGAATATACATTATATGCATACACTGTATTATATTTGCTGAACCGATGCCCAATTGAAGTCTTTCAATGGCTAAAGCTACAGCTTTAATAACACACTTATCATCAATATAGCATTTTAAGCATAAGTGCTTAATAATGTATTCACCCATTCATCAAAGACCATCGACCACTTGTTTTTCAGAGTCCATCATTACAAATTAAACTGTCTTGAGTATCTTAGTATTCTTGGGTTTCTCAACTGATGTCATAGTTAGGGTTTCATTGCTATGAATAGACACCATGACCAAAGCAACTCTTACAAAGGACAACATCTAATTGGGGCTGTTTTACAGGTTCAGAGGTTCAGTCCATTATCATCAAGGTGGGAGCATGATAGTGTTTATGTAGGCATGCTGCAGGAAGATCTGAGAGTTCTGCATCCTCATCTGAAGGCCACTAGGAGAAGACTGGCTGCAAGGTAGCTAGGAAAAGGGTCTTAATGCCCATGCCCACAGTGACATACCTAGTCCAAAGCCACACCTCCTAATAGTGCCACTCCCTGGTCCAAACATATTCAGACCACTGCAATTAGTTCTTGTTTATGTGCAATACATTCCTAGATATGGAATCACAAGGAAGATAAACTGTAAAATTCCAACTTGTTACCCAGAATGATTTTCAAAACTTATAGCAGTATCTCTTCCCCCAGTAGTAAAGGTCTATTTTTCTCAGATGTTTATAAGAATAAATATAATGTTAAAATTTTAATATAATTAGTATTCAGTAATATTTTATTCCTTAAATTTAACTACTGAGTTTAGCCATATGTATCCAAAATTTTTTGTCATTTGTGATTGCTTAATAATGTTTCATTGTCTTTTCCCCCTATTGCCCAGTTTGTATACTTGCTCAGTAGTAAACACCTGTACTTAAGTTTTATTAATACCAGTATTATGCCTATTCACTTCCATGCATATTATTTAATAGTTGATATATTTTTAATTAGATATTTTCTTCATTTTTATTTCAAATGCTATCCCTTTCCTAGTTTCCTTTCTGAAAGTCCCCTATACCCTCGCCCACCCTGCTCCTCAATCCACCCACTCCCACTTCCTGGCCCTGGCATTCCCCTGTACTGGGACATTTAATCTTTGCAAGACCAAAGGTCTCTCCTCCCATTGATGGCCAACTAGGCCATCCTCTGCTACATATTCAACTAGAGACACAAGCTCTGGGGGTACTGGTTAGTTCATATTGTTGTTCCTCCTATAGGGTTGCAGACCCCTTCAACTCCTTGGGTACCTTCATTGGGGGCCCTGTGTTCCATCNAATAGATGACCGTGAGCATCCACTTCTGTATTTGCCAGGCACTGGCATAGCCTCACAAGAGATAGATATATCAGGGTCCTGTCAGCAAAATCTTGTTGGCATATGCAATAGTGTCTGGGTTTGGTGGTTGTTTATCGGATGGATCCCCAGGTGGGGCAGTCTCTGGATGGTCCTTCCTTCTGTCTCAACTCCAAACTTCAGCTCAGTGGTTAAGAGCACTGACTGCTCTTCCAGAGTTCCTGAGTTCAATTCCCAGCAACCACATGATGGCTCACAACCATCTGTACTATGATCTGATGCCCTCTTCTGGTGTGTCTGAAGCCAGCTACTGTGTACTCATACAGTTTATATATTTTTATTAATTATTTTATTTGTTTACATTTCAAATGTCTCCCTCCATGAATCCCCCACCTCTTTGTCTCTAAGAGGGTGCTCCCTCACCCACCTACCTACTCCAACCTTACCCTTCTATAGGACATCAAGCCTCCACAGAACCAAGTGCTTCCCCTCTCACTGATTACAGATGAGGCAGTCATCTGCAACATATGTAGCAGGAGCCATGGCCATATACTCTTTGGTTGGTGATTTAGTCCCTGGGAGCTCTGAGGGGTCCGGTTAATTGACACTGTTGTTCTTCCTATGGGGTTGCAATCCCCTTCAGCTCCTTCAGTCCTTCAAATAAGGGCTTCATGAATTTTTGCAGGCAAATTGATGGAACTAGAAAATATCATCCTGAGTGAGATAGCATAGACCCAAAAGGACATCCATGGTATGTACTCACTGATAAGTGACTATTAGCCCCAAAGTTCAGAATACCCACGATTCAACTAACAGACCACATGAAGCTTAACAAAAAGGAAGGCCAAAGTGTGAATGTTTCTATCCCACTTAGGAGGGGGAACAAAATAACCATAAGAGGCAGAAGGAGGGAGGGACCTGGGGGGAGAAGGGAGGGGGAGGGGAAATGAGGGCAGGATCAGGTATAAGAAGAAACATACATATACAATAAAATACAAACAAATTTACCCACATTTATTTTTTTCCAACCCCTTGATATCCATCAACACATTCTTCTCCTAATTCCAAGTCTTCTTTCTGTGTGACAAATGACTAAGTTCGATGAGTGCTGTCCATATCAGTTCTAAATTGACAATTTTGATTGTGAAACTTTTCCTGTGATGACATGATCCCTCCAGATCCTAATAGCAGTGACATCTGATATTCTAATACCCCTCCCTAACTCTTCCCCTTCCTCATAGTAAATGACTCCTTAGGTGCTTGGGCAATAGTGTACCTAAAACTCTTCCTCATAGTTAGAGAGAGGACTGAAGGAGTTGAAAAGTTTTGCCACCCTATAGGTAGAACAATTATATCAACCAACCAGACCCCCCAGAGCTCCCAGGGACTAGGCCATTGACCAAAGAGTACACATGGCTCCAGCTGCATATGTAGCAGAGGATGGCCTTGTCAGGCATCAGTGGGAAGAGAGAGCCTTGGTCCTATGAAGTCTATAGATGCCCCAGTGTAGGGGAATTGAGGGTGGTGGTGGGGAATGTGTGGGTGGGTGGAAGAACACCCTAGTAGAAGCAGGGGAAGGGAGGATGGGATAGGGGATTTCCAGGAGGGAGGAAGACTGGGAAAGTGGATAACATTTGAAATGTAAATAAAGAAACTATCCAATTTTTTAAAAAAGCTGTCTCATGATTGGTAGGTGCCAGTCATCTCTTATATTCAACACAAGCAGAATAAAGTCACATCGTTTCAAAGGAGTGCTCGCCTTGACAACCTCACAGAGGCTGAAAGAAACTGTTGAAGACACTATGTGCTTTGAATACAGAACCCAGATGACCTGAGCTGGTTCTGATTTGGAAGCCTTCTCCCTGAGTACCAGGGAGAAAATCCAAGTGAGAGAAGTAACCAAGAGTCCTATCTACCTAAGACATCTATGAACCACATCAACCACCAGCATGTCAGGATAATTCCAAATGTGCAGTAGTGGCAAACATACTTTGGCAGTAACCAACAGCTCTTCAATTGGATTCAAGGCATGCACAACATGAAGTACTGAACACCTAACAAACTACCTGCAACTAGGAAAAGCATGGATCTTTCAGGTGAACCTACAGCTCCCCACTTTCCTAAACTGCATGACCCCTAACTATATTTTAAATATTTCTCCTTACACCCACAGGTAAGGGTAGGTCTCAACCCTCATCAAATGAAATTTTTTTTGTACAAAGGCCATTACAGAAAACCACCAAGGATCAAAATACAGAGAACAAGGGAATCTGTTGTAGAGAGTCATAATGGATATATTTAAAACATGATTTCTGCATATAAGGCTCCAGGATTATAGCAGGATTGAGGGAAGAAGGATTGTAAGACCCAGAGCAGAAAGTAAACTGCAAAATTGTGTCTCCCAGAATTGTTCAAGAGGTTACAGTTACAAAGTCCCATCAACATGACTGTTTAAACAAGACCTGAACAAGTTCAGCACCAGCTGACATGTGAACACAGAAGGGGAAATGCTTGTGGATCCTTAACCCTAGACCAAGAAGTATGGGCAACAGTGACGTGCTAAGAGCAGAACAAATGGTCTTCCCCAGGGAAGGAGACCCCAAGTTTGTTATCCAATACTAAGCTGTGGTCAGTTCTGAGATCACATATATACAGGTATCATTGTACAGACAGAGCTGTTGTATTTATGTGATATATATATATATATATATATATATATATATATATATATGTGTGTGTGTGTGTGTGTGTATTAGGAGATATATACGCATATGTACATAGTATAATAATTTAAAAAGAAGTCAGGAATTTGAGAAAGGTGGAACAATATTGTGCATAAATTGGAAAGATGAAAGGGAATGGTAAATAATTTAATTATAATAATTTCAAAAGTAAAAACATTATACAAAAAGATCACAAATAAAATGAGGGTGTGGTCTTCCTTTTCAGAGTCCTGCTCTAGTCTGTCTGAAGTATCTGTGAGTTGCTTTGAATCTTGAGGATAGCATTATATCTACTGACTTCTTGGTAATTAGATGCAATAAGACACCTTTCTCTTCATCACAGAATGACCACATAAGCTATAGAGTCATAGAAGGATGATTTTCTAGGAGAAAAATGAACTATCTCACTTATGTCATTGTTATTAAGGAGATGTGGTTACAATAGCCATACATGTACCCTAAACAGTACAGAACCCAAAGAATCTTGTGTGTACCACATTTAGAAAACATGATAAGCATGTTGCAAAAGCTTTATGAACCAAGTGGCATTACGTGGGGTAGCATCGACATTAAAATATTGATTTCCCTACATAACTCAGTCTGTTTGAACACATAAAATATTTGTTCCAGCATTTCCAGAATACTCTTCAATAATTCATTAATATCCTGTTGTTTATTTGGGCTCATAGTAATTATTTCTGCAAAGCAGTGCTAACAGAAACCCAAAGAAGTTCAAATAGCAACATTGTAAATATGAATTATAATCTCAAAATTGAGGTCGACAATCTAGGTGGTATGTGTAAAATTTCCTGAGGCAGCAGTGACACCTGAGTCCTAACACCTGTTTTCTATGCTTAATGACTACATGTACTGAACTAAGAAAAGAAAAAACACTCTCATTCTAAACTCCAAGTGAATGTATATTCACGTGTTCTAAAAGCATTGCTTGGTTTAATAAGATCTTACTGTCTATAATGGTGATGATTATAACAGTAATCCTCTTTGGTACTGAAGTATTCTTATGAAAGTTTGATGAATAGTTGACATTTGCTCAGTCAGCCTTTTCCTTTTTGCTTTTCATTTACTTGTCTTTCCAATATTAAACCTTCCATGTGGGTGTTTTTCTGTTTTGTTTTGATTTGACTTAATCTTCTTCAAATACCTTCTCACCATCTCCATTTCAGATAACTGCATTCTTGTATTTTTTTTTCTAATATCCAGATATGACCCCTTTCTCCACTATACGTAATGATGCTTTTTCTTCATTTTTTTCCCTGAAGTAAGTCAGCCTATACCATACAAAAATGATGTCCCCATCTCAACTTTCTCATGAACCTTGAAGGCAAGACTTGATCAATGTCTGTTCCTTTCTCAGAGGCTGCTTCTCTCCTGCCCTGTTGCCTATTTGCCCTTGGTCCTTATGCTTGTGAATAAAGTCTGAGAGCCTTGCTTCAAAAAGTAGGTGGAGAGGCCAGGCTCTCTTAATCCTCCCTTTCTAGAAGCTTGCTTCTCTCACCAAACAGATTAAGTCATTATCAGTTGTAAAGCTTGTAAGATGGTGGAGACACACATGTGTGCCAATGGCTAGCTAGATTTGAGAAGACAGGAAAAAATTTGCTTTAACACACCAAAGATAGTTTTGGTATCCAAAAATATAACTTTTGGTCTCCCCAGATAGTATGTCACAAAATTCATGCTTAAGACTTATTTGGAATGATAGCTTACTTGGAAATACATATTCTTTCGCAAATGCATTCAGAGATCTTGAGATGAAATCACCCTGTGTTTAGAATTTGTTGAAAATCTTGATAACAAGCAGGTATCCTTCTAGGAAGATGAATCACATAAAAAACCATCTAGTCCCAGTAAGTTGTCATACACAGTTATGTGCCAAGATAGGCAGATATTGTAGAGATGCATCTAGGACCTAAGGAAAGGTAAGGACTAAGGAAGCTACCAGAAACTTGAAGGGCAATTCCTTCTAAAACAAGCTAGGATTCATCTTCACATGGTCCAAAAATTTAGAATAGACTCAGCAAGATGAAATACATAATCTTCATCTGTTCTATCATCTTCTAGCAAGACAGTTCCATGTCAAGGGTCAGTGAAAGGGTAAACAATATTGTAGATTTTTAAGCGTCATCACAAAGCACATGTCCAAGCACTAAAGCAAATCAGCTGCCCAAGATTACCATACAAAAACACTACTCAAGAACAGAGTTAGAAGGAGGTGTGAAAACTGAATTCGATCTCAAAAAAAAAAAAAAGCTACCATTTTATGTCTGATTTCATATTTTCTACCTGCAAAGACCTATTTCATATTCAAAGCATTTGTTCATATATCTGAAAAAAAAAGTTAAGTCAACTCAACAATACATTCATTGTTTAATGGTATTGTATTCTGGGAAAAGAAGGCAAATTACCCTATCTAATTGCCTCATCAGTGTGATAGCTAGACCTACAGACAAATGAACTAATAATATATCCTAGGGAGAGTCTATGGAATGTTCTTAATAGGCTCTCTCTGATTATGTATTGTTTATCATTAATTAACACACAATCCACGCATTTATAAAGTTTGGATTCCTAGAAAATGCCATGTGTAAAATGGATGTGTTTCATAAACCAAATGATATTCGTAGTGGGAGATATGACTGGCCAGAGACCCTGGGCTACTTGGCTACACAGTTTGTAACTGATGGAGGAAGAATAAAGATGGAAGTCCCTTATGTCCCAGCATCCAATTCCTACCCAACTCCTTAGAACTTCTCTAATACTTGGGGATTTTTTGCAAGATACTCTTGATTGCCTATATCAGCAAGGATAAATTCCACGAGAGATCCTGGATCTGTGTCAATAGCATTTGACAATCCTGGTTTTGATGTTGTTGGCTTTTTTGTTTTGTTGTTTGTATTTGCACAATTTATGCAGTTAAATAGAATGTGAGTCACATTTTAAGATGCTGTGAAACATAATCTCCTGTATTCTACTCTTGAAATTATTATAAAATCTAAGTGATTCATTCCATTTGGATGAATGTTGTGTATTTGAATAATAACTGCCATGGAGACTACAGTTTACTCCAAAGAAGAAGCATACCATATGGTTGCTCATGCCTGTAAATCCCAAAACTTGGGAGGCTGAGAGAGTGGGACCATGACAAGTTTGTGGCCTTATAAGTTGAGATTCCCTGCCAATCTCCCCTATAGAAGTAGACAGACCTGTCTCAAAAAGATCAACTCAAGTAACACACACATACATTCTTTCCACTGGAATTTATTTAGTTTCTCGACTATGCCAGTCATGGCTCATGGGTCTAAACAAAGTACTAATACAGAGGAATGCCCACCTACAACCCACTATGTAAATATTTATAGAACATAATGAATATAACCCTCATTATATACAACTTCTTATGTGTGTGTTATGTGTCAGGTAGATGAAAGATAAGATTAGGAAAAGAGAGGGAGAAGGAGGGAAAAAGAGACAGAGAGATGGAGAGAAGGCAAGGGAGAGATGGAGAGAAGGCAAGGGAGAGATGGAGAGAAGGCAAGGGAGAGATGGAGAGAAGGCAAGGGAGAGATGGAGAGAAGGAGAGAGGGAGAGGGAGAGGGAGAGGGAGTCGGGGGAGTGACAGAAGGACAGAACAAGAATTATGCAGGCATATAGGCCTTCAAATCCCACCCCCAACTATGTACTTCTCCAGCAAGGCTCTCTGTAATGCAAATTCTATAACCTCTCTAAACAATGTGAGGATCTGAGAACCACGTGGTCCATGTGTGAGCTTATGGAAGAATTTCTTATTCAAACTGCCAGAGGTAGCATGTTGTTTCCACGTGAGAGTGGCTTTCTTAATGCAACCAAGCTGTTCTCAGCTAAGATACCACCAGGAACATAAGCTCTAGAGTGATGCCAGTTAACAGGGGAAACCAGGAAAATGACTTCTTTTTCCTGAAGCCACTTCCCCAGATTCTTTTCATGAGACTATTGATGAAAAAATGATGTCATTTTTCACCATTTTCTTCATCATGCTTGTAAAAACCAGACTCCAACTCTCCAACTGAGAGTTAATACAGACCGTAATATTACAGTTTCCATGGAGAGTAAAAACCCTAGGAAAGTACTGTTGTAGAAGAAAGTAAAAGTGAGTTTCCAGGAGTCTCAACCAAGCCACGAGTATAGGATTTTAGGTTGCTAGAAGGCTGTGTAGCCCATAAATTCAGCTTATGTAGATTAGAGTGTCAGTATCTGTATTCAATCAGGTATTTTCAAGTTACCAACTTAACATTTTCTGAGTNGTTATCATCGTTCGGGTACTATTTTACGTCATAGCAAATATCCAACGATAGGAAATTTCATGTCAGAAAAATACTATATTTAACATCATTATGATGGAAATATTAGCATATAGTCAAATAATACAAGAACACATGAATACCAACTCTTGACACCACAGAATACAAAAGCTGGGGAAGTATATGGCACACATGGTGTCACACCCTCAGCTGATGTTCTGCTTACTATAAATGCACACCATTCAGAATTTTTGCTAGATAATTATACATCTTCACACATATGTGTGTATGCACATATTCAAGTAAGCATTTTCAGGGCTAAATTTGTAAGTTTGGGTTAATCAAAAACAGCTTATGGAGTAATATGATGCTATAATTTGTTTCCTCCATAACTATGTTTGGAAGATTTTCCAATATTAGTCTATTTGGTACTGCTTTTCTTTTTTAACTGAACTATGGAAGATTGGTATAGAGAGAATTTCTTGCAAGTAAATGTTTAACATTAACTCATAAGATGTGTATTATAATCACCCACTTAAAATAAATGAAAATATAGCACAGAACTGTGAATGAAAAAAAGTACTCATTTGTAGATCTTGAGAGAAACTTAAGTTGTCCTGTGTTCTGATGTCATATTACTTGTTTATTTCTTTCTTAAATTGTCCTATTTGTCAGTTTAGAAAAAGAAACACTATTACAAAGACACATCTAGGCATAGCCATGTAGGAAAGGTCCTGATCTCCTGTATTTATTTTATTTATTCTGAGTTACCCTAGGAGACATTTCTTGCATGTTCTTGTGTTGACTTAATTTCAAATATGTCTTTAAAATAAATCCAATTTAGCTACAAAGCTTAATCAAGTTTGCTTCACTACCTTGTCTGTGAGACAGCCATTCTTTTGGTCTTTCCACTTGGCATTCACAATGTTGATTACCAATTATTTAGCTGTGCAGAAGTCCCTGTGTTGTCTTGAAATGAGTTATAATCAGTTATAAAAGTTGACATGCGTGTAATTTAACGTCCAAGAACATTAGAGTTCCACAGATTGTTTTCTATTTGTAGTAATGACAGGGACAAGACTAAAGCTTAATTTAGTCCCCAATCTCAATTGTGTCAACCTTTGTTCTCAGATTATATTTCCCCCTTTGTTCTTAAAGATATTAGTGGATAAATACTAAGAAAAAATATTTTGGTTGATGTCTGAGATGATATCTCTATACATGCCTCCAATTTGACCAGTGCCCCTCTTAGGGACCTTACCCAGCCTGCATATGCCAGAAAGTCCTTTTAAGACTCAGGGAGTTTGACAATGGTACATTATTATTTTCATGTCAGAAAAATACCATATTTAACATCATTAGGATGGAAATATTAGCATATAGTCAAGTAATACAAGAACACAGGAATACATACTCTTGACACCACAGAATACAAAAGCTGGGGAAGTATATGGCACACACGGTGTCACATTTAAAGAACAGTGAAGTCTAGATCCAGGGTGTATGCTAAGAAATGCAAAGAGAGTGTTGCTTGACTCCACATGTGTTGTTTGAGTAAAAGAATGACTGTTGTGTCTCACTATGTTAAACTGACTTGTTTTTTTTATTAAGGTCAGTAGTGGCAATGTGGTCTCTTCTCCATGGGGGAGCACATCAGTTTTGAGAATAAGGATAGGAAATGCCCTTTGTTGTATTCCATTATTACTCTCACATTGGAAAGTCAAGC
This sequence comes from Mus pahari, assembly GCF_900095145.1. NCBI lineage: Eukaryota > Metazoa > Chordata > Mammalia > Rodentia > Muridae > Mus > Mus pahari. The sequence goes on from NC_034594.1 coordinate 59,673,622, forward strand.
TCCAAATCCCATAGGATCATCTTTCCACACAGGCTACCGTTTCTTCACCCACTGACTTGCTTCACACATACTTATTGTGCAAAAATTTTGTACAACCACTTAGAAGTTAGTATTAATGTCTCCTAACATATGAGGCAACTGAAACTCAAGCATCTCAGTAAGTCAGCTGTCGGCATAACTTATGCAAGTATCATCAACAATGGTACTCCTGTCTTTAAAGGAACAGCATACAGATGTTGTAGGGCTGAGTGGAATATACAGTTGTGTCAAAACTACTCCATTGGTGTAGTGCAAAGGCAACTGCATATAATATTTAATCATTTGATGTGCTATGTTTCAGTAGAATTTTATCTTTAGCCACCACCCTTTTAATGGCGGTGTAAACTTTCAGTACCAATATTCTTATTTTAAGTGTAAAAAAAAAAAGTCAAGAGTGTTTGGAAATCATGGGCATGTAAGAGGGTTATGTTGGATTTGGCCTGGGAATTATATATTTCTAACTCCCAGGATAGTGCATAGTGTATTGGATTTAATAATGGAATTGTGAGTGTTTTGGGACCATTGAATTGTGAGGTGTCAGTGTTTCACATCCTTGTGGGGAGAGATCACTGTGCCATATAAAATTGTTCATGACTCTTACCAATTTCTCAAGGGCATGGTCAATGGATGGCTGCATCTTGCCTATCCCCTCAATGAGGTAATTGCCTTGTGAAATTACAGTGATCCAATTTTGCTTTAAGTATAGTGTGTGTGTGTGTGTGTGTGTGTGTGTGTGTTATGAGTTACTAAACATTCTTGTGTGTATATGCATGTATATGTAGGTATGCATGAATCTCTATGCACCCTGTGTAGAGATCATGTTGGTCTTCCTTAATTTCTCTGTCTTATTTCCTGAAACTTAACCTCTCACTGAACATAGAGCTCCTGATACAACTGAGATAAAACTCCAGTGAGCTCCATGAACCTGTCCACCTCAGCGTCTGCAGTTCTGGGATTACAGATTTATACTTCAGAGGAAGTTTTCTCTTACGTGGACGGTGGGAATTAAAAGTCAGGTCCACATACTTGTGGTATAGTCACTTCACTAACTGTGCTGGCTTCCCATCCCCTATATGTCTTTTTTAAGTGGAAAATAATTTTATATAAGATATTCTCATCATGATTTCCCCTCCTTATTTCCACCAAGATCTTCCCAACCTTCCTACCCATCTAACTGAATGCTTTCTGTCTCTCTCACCCTTTAGAAAACAAGCAAGCAAATAAAAAAGAATCAAGCAAGTCACAAATTTAAAAAGCCCAAGATAGAGCAAGTCATAGGACCTATACAGATTTAAGCCAGATAGGGTCCCAGTGCTGAGAGGGGAAATTGAACACTCAAGAACCTATTTCCAATTGACAACCACTTGCATAACATAAACTTCCACTCTCCAATAGTGTCTCACAGGGTATATAAACTGCACATGAGGAAAAACGCATTGGCAGTAGAAGATGGTGTGCATGTGTGCGTACGCACACACATAAACCTCAATGTGATTTTTGTAGACTTTTTGCAGTATGTTTTTTTTTTCTTTAAGAACAAATATTGTGTAGGCTTGATAGAGCCCAATTAAATTTCCTAGTGTATGATTTTACCTCAAGCATACACATGAAAAACCAGTCTCTGAGAAGCAAATGTTTAATGATTCCCTTCTTCCCTCTGGAAAGATTATGTCACATCACTGAAGACAATCTGAAAGTCACACCTGTCCTTTAGCAACAGCTGTCCTTGCTCTTCTGGGGTATATCCTGCAGTAGGCTCAGGAACTGCAGAAAAGACAGCTGATTTGGAAGTAATTGGCACACGCTTGAACAGGTGTTTCAAGGCTTGAAAGCTTCTTATGTTTAAGGTAGAGTTCCATCCACAAGTAATTAAAAACACATACATTTATCTTTTTACTGTTTCCTCGGTCCTATTTTATAAAATAATTTTATTTTTATGTAGATTTATATATCCATATCATTAGATACAAATATAAAAATTTACAATTCTCTGCACTAAGGAAAAATTAAAATCTGGCTTTTCCCCCGTAAAAATCTCTTACCAGAAGAAATAATACTGTTTAGTTTTAATTTGGATATAAATTAACATTGTAGAAATAGAAGTCACAGAAAAATTCAAAGATCTTCATGACTTTTTCATGTGGAATCTATCTGTGAACATGCTTATGATATTTTTTATTTTTTGAAATGATAGCATAATTACATCTTTCCTCCTTCCCTTTCCTCTCTCCAACCCCTCATAGGTGGGCGTCTTGCTCACTCTTAAATTCATAGCCTCTTTTAATTGATTATTTTATTATTGATTTTATGTGTGTGTGTGTATTCTAACTTAAACATTAGAAGCATTCAAGCCTCCAAGCACCTGTTCAAGCTTGTGTCAATTTTGTATATACATATATAGTTATATACATTAATGAATATGCATATATATTCCCAGGTATAAAATTGTCATCTGCTTCATTTACTGTTACTTGTATGTATACGTTTTCAGGCCTGACCATTTGATATTGGATAACCAGCTGGCAGTTCTCCGTATTTTTATTCGCTCTGTCTATGGATGAGGTTTTGAGAGTTACTCCTTCCCTTCCTTGTTAGTACATCTATTGGTATTGTCCCTGTTCAGCTTTTTTGAACAGAGAATATGAAGGGCAATTGTGTTTCCTGGATGTAATTTAAGTTAAAATGTGTTTATTTAAGGTGCTTAGGAATTACATCTGGAATCTTGGAGAAGAGTTAGCCTCCAGATCTATGGCTCTGAGATTTAATTCTAGTGGATATTTGTTTGCTTAGGAATGTCATTTAAACACCATATTATGTGACTTTCGTGTTGACTTTTAGGAGTAGGAAGGTTCATTTTTTTGTTATTCTGACAATTATTTCTCATTATACTTATAACCCTAACCCAAACACATTTTAATCTCAAAGTGAGCAGACGCCAAAAGGGAACATCACTGATAACAATTTATCAGCAGCTTCCACTAGTTTGTATGTACGGTCTTCGTTTCATAATTTTTTTTCAATTTTATTTAATCTTTTTTGTTTACACTCCAGATTTTATCCCCCTTCTGGTCCACCCTCTGACTGTTCCACAACCCATAACTCCTCCTGCCCTCCCCCCCGCCCTATCCATCTCCATGAGGATGTCCCCACTCCCCCACCCCCAACAGATCTCCCCACTCCCTGGGGCCTCCAGACTCTTGGAGGTTANGTGCATCTTCTCTGACTGAACCCAGACCCAGTAGTCCTCTGCTGTGTATATTTTGGCAGCCTCATATCAGCTTGAGTATGCTGTCTGGTTGGTGATCCAGTGTCTGAGAGATCTCAGGAGTCCAGGTTAATTGAGACTACTGGTCCTCTTACTGGGTCTCCCTCCTCCTCAGCTTCTTCAATATTTTCCCTAATTTAACCACAGGGGTCAGCTGTTTCTGTCCATTGGTTGGGTGTAAATATCTCCATCTGACTCAGCTGCTTGTTGGGTCTTTCAGGGCAGCCATGATAGGCTCATTTTTGTGATTGATCCATAGCTTCAGTATAGTGTCAGGTCTTGGTGCCTCCCCTTGAGTTCCATCCCACTTTGGGCCTGTTGCTGGACCTCTTTTTCCTCAGGCTCTTCTCCATCTTTGTCCCTGCAGTTATTTCAGACAGGAACAGTTATGGGTCAGAGTTTTTGACTTAGGGATGGCAACCCCATCCTTGACTTGATGCCCTGTCTTCCTGATGGATGTGGGCTTGACATGTTCCTTCTCCACACTGTACGGCATTTCATCTAAGGTCCCTCCCTTTGATTCCTGAGAGTCTTCCATCTCCCAGAATGGTACATTCTGGAGGGTTCCCCCACCTCCTATCTCCCAAGATTGCCTGTTTCCATTCTTTCTGATGACCCTTTAGTCCTTTTACCCCACTCAATACCTGATCATGGTCCCCTCTTCCCCTCCCTGTCCCCTTTCCTTTTCATGTCCCTCCCCCCTCCTGTGATTGCTTTCTTCTCCCACCCAAGTAGGACTGAGGCATCCTCACATATTTCTATTGGTTCATTTATTATTTTTATCATTACTGCATCTCGAACATGCTACCATTATAGGTACTTGCATATTAATGAAGATGCATTTATTATAATATATTACTGATGGAAATTTTAGAGATATTGGGGAAATAACCATCCATTCATCTTTTTATAGAGGTATCTCTGCAAGCCCTCAGACACACTAGCTTCTCTTTGGATGTTGGCAATTGGATGAAGCCACATACTCTAGCACGGGTGCCAAGTATATAGAAAAAATACAAAACAAATATAAAAATGATTGATTAGGTTATGTTTTAGAATTGATGCATTATGATATAAGATATGAAAATATCATTAAATATTAACGTTAATAATGCTAAGAGAATGTTCATATATATTTGGGAACAGTATTGAGGCTCCAGATTAAATAGAGATGTGGTAGTTTTGGAAGGAAGCAGATCTTTGCAGGGAAAATAGTTCTAGTGAATAATGAGATCAGGAAAACACTTGTATCCTAATGAGAGCTATAGATTGTAAGTATCAGCCTCATCTTTCAACTAAAAAAACCTAAGGGCAAAGAGGTTGGGTACCTAAGATAAGCTGTTCAGGAAAAAATTTGATTAAGATCGGAAGAGGCAAATGGATGATGAAAATTACATATTCCAAATACATTCTTGGGTCCAGTCTTGCCACCTGCTATTTGGCATCTTGCTTAAAAGGTCTACGTCTCAATTCTTACCTAGAATGAGTAGACCAAAAAAATGCCTTCCTCATTAAAGTTACTATCTTAACTCAGGCTTCTGCAACAAAACAAGCAACTTGGGGAGGAGAAGGATGATTTGGATGACACTTACACATTGTAGACCATCATTGAAGGTAAGTGGGATGGGAAGTCAGACAGGACAGAAATCTGGAGGCAGGAACTGATCCTGAGGCCATGGAGAGTGCTGCTTCCTTGCTTACTCTGATGACTTGATTAGCCTACTTTCTTATAGGATTGAGGTCCTCCAGCCCATCAATAGCACAACCCACAATGGTCTGAGCATTTGCACATCAATAACTAATTAAGAAAATGCCCTACAGCTGGACTACAGCTCCATCTCAACTGATGTTGTCAGGTGATTCATTCTTGTCAGATGATTCTAGCTAGTATCAAGTTGACAAAAAAGAAAAAAAGAAAAAAAGAAAGAAAAGCCCTAGGAATATTGACTCCTTGTCCACTTGACACAAAAACACATCCCAGTCAAGTCTTAACCTTTCCTTTCTTCTTCATCCCCAAAGTTACACATTAACATTAACATCACAATATAAAACATTTTATAAACATAAAAATCTCCACAGTCATTACAAATTCAAACACATTAAAATTCAGTCTCTTAAAACAGTTTCTTTTCAAATTCAAAATCACTTAATGTTCAGTCACTCATCTATGGGTTCCTATAAAATAAAAAGTAAGTTAAATATTTCATCAAGAGAGAAGAACCAGGGCACAGTCACAATCCAAGCAAAGCAGAACCAAAACTTGTGTCCAATTATCTTGGGTTTACTCTCAATTTTCTGCCCTTCTTCAATAGACTTCAGTCACTTCCCCAGTTCCACCCACTGTTTCACACACATACAGATTTTCTTCTCGGTTGAGGTTAGCCCCATTTCACACCCACTGCTGTTCTGGGTGGCCAGCCCATATTACTAAAATCTCCAAAATACTGGGTCTTCTGCTACACTTCACTAAGAGCCTCTCCTGTGCTCTCTTCAAGTACTCTACTCTGTAACACAGTGACAAGCTGCACCTGCCCTCCAAAGCTCCTTCATGCCTTTACAATCTATACTACCTTGGCAACTCCTACCTTATCAAGTTTGGATGGAAACAGGAGCTATAACATTAGCTACTTTTTGGAACACAACTTCTGTGACCTGAGGAAACACTTCCTAGAAGACTTCACCTCAATGATGCAGGGCTCATCTTAATCACTTTTCTTCATCCTCAGCTAACAAGAACCACAGATTTTTAACTCAAATGTCCTGGTAGAGTGTATACTTTCCTCTTAGACTTCACAAGCCTGGTCTCCATTATCAGCCCTGTTAACATTCTTATCTCCCCAAATCTTAAAGAATAGCTCACTGAGCTCTCAACATTCAATGGATTTCCTAGCCAAAAACTTTCAAAGTTCTTCCACAATCCTTTTCAGAAGAACATAGGTCTGATACAGTAATACTCATGCCTGGTACCAACTCACTGTAGTTAGGGTTTCTATTACTGTGATGAAAACCCATGACTTAAAACTAGGTTGGTTTATTTGGCTTACACTTTGATCATTATAGTCCATCATTGAAGGAAACCAGGCCAGGAACTCAGATGCAGAGGCTATGGAGTGGTGTTGCTTACTGGCTTGTTCATTATATCTTGCTCTTCGTGTTTATTTTTATATAACTAAGGGTAACCAACCTAGAAATAGCACCATTCAAAATGGGCTGGGCCCTCCCACTTCAATAATTAATTTAAATGCCCTGCAACTACACCTTATAGAGGTACTTTCTCAATTAAAGTTGCCTCCTTTTGGACAACTCCAGTTGATATCAAACTAGCTAGAAGAGTTGCTATAAGGATTGTATTGATTGACACTAATCAAATGCTCATAACAGTACCTGACATTTAAGAAGCATCATATTAGTGTTTTCAAATTCAAGTAAAATTATAATTTCAATTGAATATGTCCAAACATAGAATTTGCTATCTTTCCTGTAGTTACATGGCATGAGTTTATCTCTTTTTCATTTCCCCTCCTAGCAACCCTTCCTTCCATGATCAGAAGAAGAGAGTCAAAAAGTAGACTCAAAATGAGAAATCATGAATCTTCCTTTTTAATATTCTGGCTTTCATATTTGCTTTTTCTGGAGTAAACAGTGATGAGTTTATTTTCAGGGCAAGTTAGGCAAATATATTGTTTATCTAAGACCTTAAAGGAAAGGAAAATACAAACACCCAAAGTAACAGTAAACAACTTCTCCTTAGCTAATGCGTGACATTTCATTTAGAAGGATGGCAATTCCTTTTATGCTCCAATTGATGTTTTAAATTAAACAGTTGAGTACAAATAAACTTTAAGCCTTTCCCCAGAGGCTAGATAATCAAGGTATCACTGCAGGATTAAAGCAGCAACATTCAACATCTTTTAGTCAGGAACTAAATGGACTTATGGTTACTAATTTCTTTTTATATACATTTAAAGTAATATGAAATTTCTAACCACTGGTGCCACAGTTAATATTACAATGCTGGTTTTGAATATATCTGGACCTATCTTATGTATAAGATGGATATTTGTCTGGTCACAAAATTTTTGGTAAGAATAAAGATTTTATTCATTGAAGATGAGGATTGTCAGACATTCTTATGTGCTGAGTTGTCTGTAGCTTTAGTAAGAAATCAATAACCAGTATGTTCTTCAGTCCTGAAATTTATTGTGTGACACTGTGTGTATCAAAGGGAATTTTACATCTGCAGATCCTGGATAAGACTTCTTATTTCACATTTAATACTCAAAAAAGTATATGCATTATTATTAGTAAAGAAATAAATACCTTATAAATATTTTATGTTTAACTATCTACCCAGGCACAAATACATGTGAGGGTATTATATTTCTTCCTTTCCAACACACACACAACAGCATAGATTTTTTTCAATTTCTAAACAATATTTCAAAAGGAGAGTAGGCAGACTTTTATATGTTAATATATAACAGTAACAATCAAATAACGATTGAGTGATGAATGAGGTCAGCTGATTATAATTAGTAAAATTCTTTGTGACAAGTATATATAAAAAAGATATCCTCAGCTTCTACTCTACAAAGATGCTGAATTATGGGACTGGGGAGATGACTGAGTGGTTAAGAGTACTAACTGATCATCCAGAGGTCCTCAGTTCAATTCCCAGCAACCACATGGTGAATCACTACCATCTGTAATTGGGTCTGAGGCCCTCTTCTGGTGTGTCTGAAGACAATGACAATGTACTCACATATATAAAATGAATAAAAGAATAATGTTAAAGTACATGGAAAAGGGCCCTGAGTCTAGTAATGCCATCTCTTGAAAGGAGATGGAGAATAAAGCAAACGAGAACTTTGGCATTCATGCACAGATTATCACAGTGATAATATGAGACAATATTTGTTGTCACCTAAAAATAAATAAAAGCTTAACCTACTGTGTTACATATCTCAAACCCATTACAGGTATCATTTCAGTTTGCATCTTCAGTGATAGCTTATATTTCTTTTTTTTTTTTTCAATTTTTATTAGGTATTTACTCCATTTACATTTCAAATGGTATCCCCAAAGTACCCTATACCCTCCTCCCCTGTTCCCCTACCCACCCTCTCCCCCTTCTTAGCCCTGGTGTTTCCCTGTACTGGGGCATATAAAGTTTGCAAGACCAAGGAGCCTCTCTTCCCAATGATGGCTGACTAGACCATCTTCTGCTACATATACAGCTCAGAGATCATTCACTTTGAAGTTATAAGTATCTGGATATTCAAATAAATAAGAAAATAATAAAAGAATATGCCTGAGATTTAAATAGTAGCACAAACATGTGACTAAGTAATATCAAGTGACATTGACCTGAATTCCAAGGATGGCTTAGTCAACATAAGTNGAATTTTCTGGAAGTAGGGCTTTAGTTGGTCTTGACAAGTAGGTCTTAGCATTTAGAGATATAGAATGGAGGTTGTACAGATTGTCAGGTTTGTACACAGATATGAGAAAGTACACATTATGTGCAGTGACCAGCAAAACATGCTTTGCTAAACAAAGGAAAACTCATGAAATAACTCAGAAATTTTCTCCTGTAAGTATACTATTGCATTATAGTATCCTGGTCAACTTGCATATTAAATAAATGAGTTTAAAAGCAAGTGTATAAGCTTGCACTTGTGTTTTCACAGAACACATTTCAACAGTGAAAAATGCTGTGGTAGTGATCTACAAGGAAGTTAACTAATAATTAATAGGAAAAAGTGGTTTATAATACATACAAATGAAAAAATCACAATGAATTTTAAGTGTCCAAATTAGATGAGGAAATTTTTATATATCAGTGTAAGGTTGGTGATGTGACTCAGTGATCCAACAATTGACTGGCATAACATAGCTGTAGATTACTATTCTCAAAACCACTATTCTCTAATGAAACCAAATAGCAATGCAGTGAACACTAGTTTCTTCATATCTTATGTATCAGATCTGCCGAATATAGCAGAAGGAGAATGTATACAATAGAATTTTCCTTCTGTTCATTTGTTTATTTAGTATTGCATACTAGTGCTAATATAATAGAGAGATAATATGACAATCAGGGACTTATTCTTGGATCCCATCATGTGTCACAGAATCTTTCATTTTCTTCTACATCTTATAAAGTGTTATCCATGCTTCATTTCTTTGTTTTTTAAAAAAACTTCAATTATTAAGTACCAGAAATGTTAGTCTATACTTTCATTAAGACTGCTGCATGTATTTTTCATGTGACTCCCATCTTCCTCATTACAACTGCAGGAACTCAATGATTCTCTTTTTAATTTAAAGTTTCATAGTTTACTATCTGATTGCAGACATTTAGGTTGTTTCTAGTTTGAACTAGTATAGTTAATGTTGTAATTAATAATTTTATGGATGTAATTGTATTCCTCTTTTGGATAATTTCCTTAGGATAAATTCATAGGAGAGATATTACTGGGTCAAAACGAATAAAAGTTTTACAGCCATTCAGGCAAGTTACCAAATTGCTTTCTAAAAGGATTTTCCTGTGTTGATTTATAAAAACACTCCAGGTACCTCTTCTAACTCTTGCTCCTCTCATGCCTTACTGTCCATCACAGCATCTTACATGGCATCTCTGCTCTACATTATGCAGACTCACTCCATTCATGTCTATTACCCAAGCAGTCGATCCTTTCTTTCGTTGCTTTAATAATGTGAAGACAGCCATAGTCCCGCACACAGCACTTTGCGGGATCATTAACATCTAGTATTTTACTGGAAGCAAGAAACACAATGAAGGAGTTTTGCCCATTAAAAAAGTCATGGAAAAAAAAATGCTTTGCAAATGGGGGACCCATAATTTAAGGTGATTTTTCAATGGAATTGAGTATTCGTTTAAACAAAAAAGCCTTGTGGTCTACCAAGGACATTGGAATACTTTAATACTTTACTGTTCCAACAAATTATTGATAGGTCTTCAATGACATATGACCCTGTTCACCTTTTCTGCTTCATGTTGTGGCATCTCCCTTCTAGGCTTTTTAGGCACAGTAAAAGGAGCTTCTGTTTGCAACTAGGTAGCCTCAGATTCTGGCACAGAACTTGCAAATGTCAAGACTGTTGAAAGTAGATTGACTTCTCTGCCCCTCAAAATCGTCCTTTGTTAAGCACGAATGCTATATGCACCCTGCTGCTATTATGAAGATGCATCAGGTTTGCATATGTAGAGTTTCTAGAGCAAAGGATGCCTTTAACATATACAGACAACAGAAATCAGCAGAGTTGTTTCCTCTAAGCTAGTATGATCCACTAAGAAACCACAATGGAACATTCTAGCACTCAGATTTACTGAGCATTTCTGAAATATTTTTGAGTGGTATACTTATCTAAGTAAACATTACTGAAAGGTGGCTAGCTTTTCTTTAGAAACCAGACTCTATACATCACATTGATCTTAGACTAAAGCATTTGCTAGTATATAATTTCATTTTAATTAAGAAGAAACTAGATCTCTGTACTGTTTACTTATCTCTATGGTGCAACAAAATATCTTTCTAAATAGGTCCTCCTTTTATAAATAATACATCCTTTACTCATACAATAAAATCTGAATACAGTTTCCCTTCCCTCTACTCCTCTAAATTCCTATCTGCCTCCAATCTCATCTAGATCTACTCTCTTCCTGTCTCTCATTGGAAAAGAAGAGGCTTGTAAAAGATAACAGCCAAACAAAATATAATATAATAAGTTAAAATAAAAACCATGACATTGAAGTTGGATAAGAAAAGTCAACAGAAAAATAAAAGAGCCTCAAGATAAGGCACAAGAATCAGAGATCCACTTGTTTCCACATTTAGAAATCCCATAAACTACTAAACTGAAAGATATATACATAGAGGACTGGGTGTAGCCCTGTGTAGCCCTGGGCCTGACTCTGCAGCCTCTGTGAGTTCATGTGAGTTTTGCTCAGTTTGTTCTCTTCATGTCCTCCACGCTTTATGTCTCCCTCACTCTGTACGCCTCTTCTTCTTTGTGGTTCTCTGAGTTCTGAGGGGAGGGCTTTGATGGAAATAGCTCATGTAGCGTTGTGACCTCCTACTCTTTCTCTCTGTCTCTCTAGTGTCTGTATTTGTTCCCATTTACTGCAAGAAAAAAACCTTTCAGATGATGGGTGAATGTGGTAATCTATGAGTAAGACCAGTGGTTTTTGGTTTTACCCTAGCTCTCTGGGCTATCTAGATACTGGTTCTTCATCACCCAAGAAATGTCAGGTATGCATTCCATCTAATGGAGTGGGACTTAAGTCAACTCAGATATCAGTTGGTTATTCAAATAAGGTTTGTGCCACCATTGCCCTAGCATATTTTGAAGGTAGGACAGATTGTCAATCAAAGTTTCTGAAATAAAACACCTTAGCAAAGCAATTTGTGGAAGAAAATTCTAGAATACAGTTCATTGAGATAAGGAAATCATAGTGACAGGAACATGAGATAGCTAGTCATATTTCATCCACAGCCAGGAAGCAAAGACTGATTAATGTTTCTGTTCATTAATCATTTTCCTTTTTTATTTATTTGAGGACCCCAGCCAATGAAATGTTTAAAAACACAAATACAATTCGTCTTCCCGCTCAATTATCCCTATCTAGATAATTCCTCACAGGTGAGGTTAGAGCTGTATTTCCATAGAGATTCTTATTCATATTGATTTGACAATTAAAATTACCATCACTACCTCCAACACTCATGTAACATTGAATAATTAACAAAAGGTATAATGATCTATGAAATTATCCCTATTAATCTAAAACATTCTGTCCAAAATGTCCAATTGGAGGTAATGTGCTTAATCACCCTCTCTGTGAAGATCAGAATTTGTTTTAAAACATCAAAATTTATAAACAAAAAAAGTCATCCTAGAAAAAATAATAAGTCAGGAAGTAATTTGACCATTTTGATTGTTTTTCTGATAATTTGGAAGATCATACTTCCTTGATAGGATCTGTGTAGTATAGATATTTTACTGAAGTCTGTCCCTAATTTATATTTTATAGAGCATCATTCCTGCCTGTTTGGTACCGCAGACTGAGAAGTACACATTCACCTATGTGGTTTAGACTACAGCAGTTCTATTAGAGAAGTCACAAAAGGTAATATTTTCTGTAGGGTTTATTCCTACAAATGTCTGACTCATTGTACATTTGATACATCTCATGGTATCAAAACCAAAGAAATAAAGACCTATGTAATCAGTATTTACTTAAAGAAATAAAGAGTGTAGGTGGAAGAAAATATATTAAAAAGTCTTTCAGGAGGAAAATGAGTCAGTGCACCTCAAATGAAGTTGAAAACACAAATCTTTTGATGAACGAATAGGTAACACAAGAAAGAAGATATCAAAACTAATTTTAAAAAGTGAAACAGAAAATATCCAAGATATGATGGCATGCATCTGTGATGCTAGCATTTAATAGTTTGGTTTAGAATAATCTTTTAGTTGGGATCAGACTGCACAACAAGATGAGTCCAAGGTCCACCTTGATAAAATAACAAGAACATGTCTCAAACAAACAAAATACAAAAGTAGAAAACTAGAATAGAATGATCAGTAGTGACTATAATATAAACATAGGGCAACAAGGAAATTTGCTTGTTACAAAGTTACAAAGACAGGTAGCACATCAGAATAAGAAAAATACCAAGGGTCTATCTACTGTTGTGTCCTCTCAATCTGGTAATGTGGTCATCCTTCAAAATCAAAGATTGCACAGACCTATGAGAGAGAAAAGATTGTAAAGCAAAGGTAACTGAATTCACAACAATGGCAAACCCTTAATTGAAGAGAAGACACTCACAGTCAGCCAAAAGGAGAAAAGACAAGGAAGTCTTCATCCACAAAGGAAGTCAGAGTGAAACTTTTAGCTTGACAGAATTCTATGCCTTCTTAGGGTTCAGTGTTCAAAATAGATTTTGCGAATCCCGGCACTCATGGACAGTCTAATCTTTCCCATGAATGTGCCACAATAGAAAGGGATCAATATATTAACATTGGAAGTAAGAGTAAATAGGTACAATTTTCCCCATTAGTGTATAGGGTGTCTCCCAAGTACAGGATAATAATTCTCTGCATATGCACAGAAACATAAAGCCAAAGATATAGAGGACTCTAACTGAAAAACTCAAGACCCTCCACTACCTGAAAGGCACAACCAGGACCAGAGTTAACAGGATGCAGCTTGACATACTCTGGTTTTATCAACCAAGTTCAAAAACTGGAGAAGGAGAACTGGAAAAAAATCTAAGAAGTTATGAGCATCCTTGAATTGCAGTGTGTGGGTGTGGGTGCTCGCCCACACGCGTGCACACGTGTGAGCATTTGTGTGTATGTTTATGTGTACATAACTGTAAGTCACATATTGGGATAAGAAACAAGAAGAGAGAGAACTCCCTGATAACTAAAAATGTAGCTTGTTGGCTGCAAGACATGTAATGTTATCAGGAAAAGAGCCTGACTCTGCTCATAGACATTGACCTGACAAATGAATACTGAGTCTAGTGAGCTAAGTCCAAATAAGGATTTAACAAATCTTCATACAGTTCAAAAAAAATCCTCTCATCTAAGTGGAAAAGACGTGACTATTTCTGGAGTCAAACATTTTGTAACACAATAAGAGCATGCAATTAATATATTAAATAAATGAACTATTCAAATAAGTCACATCCTGAAGTTATGCAGAGATTAGGATTCTAAGAGATGGTCTATAAAATAGGAATCCAAATATACAATAAGGTATATTGTATAAGTAGAAAGGCAGACAATATTCATGGAAAGGGTAGAGAACCAAATAGAAATGGTAGAAATCGGGCTGGTGAGATGGCTCAGTGGGTAAGAGCACCCGACTGCTCTTCCAAAGGTCCGGAGTTCAAATCCCAGCAACCACATGGTGGCTAATAACCATCCGTAACAAGATCTGACGCCCTCTTCTGGAGTGTCTGAAGACAGCTACAGTGTGCTTACATATAATAAATAAATAAATAAATCTTTAAAAAAAAAAAGAAAAAAATGGTAGAAATGGAAAACACAAAATCAAGTGTGTAATATATATTTGATTGTTCAGAAGGAAACTATATAAAACATAAGAATGGGTCAAAAATTTGAAGACTGCCAGTTGATAACATGTAACTAAAGCCTAAGGAAAGATATGAACATTGGGTAAGTTAAAAAAAATGCTTCCCATTAAGAGAAAACATTGTAGTTTTCTTGATAGATTCAGTTAATGTGATGAATTCAAAGCTTCTCTGAATAGGTTAGCCAAGGTTGTCTTATCACACTCTCTTCTCTTTAGAGAACTCCCCCTTGGAATTATACCACTGTGTCATGAAGATGCTCAAGTCTGAGTACAAAGGACTTGCCTGGCTCTTGCTGCCAGTCTATGTTAACCATCAGCATGTGGGTGAAAGACATTTTGCAAGTAATCACACTTGAAGTTTTTGCCTAAGTAATGTGACATAGAGTGGGAACCAAGTGGCTAACTCTAGTCAATACAAAAATCCTTGAAAGTAAGAAGGAACAAATAACTTGGCAGCATTTTTGCTCTGCTGAATTTTAGATTATTGTTACATAGCATTAGGATCCAATAACAAAACGAGAGGCACCAAGATATGTGAAGCAACATAAAATTACTTAACATAAGTTCTGTAGACTTTCAGGAGACAAAGAAAAATCAATGGCACACTTGGCTAAAACTTTCCAAAACTGGTAAAACCTAACAACCTGGGTATGTAATGCTTGAAACATATACAAAGCTGAATTTCTATACAAATTAAAAAATAAAATTAAAATAAAGTAGATTGTACTAAAAGGAACAGAAGACCTGGAGGTGGCATAATGATAGATAATTCATTTTGCCTGTGAGATCTCAGATTTAGTACTCAAAATAATTTAAAAAGATTTAAAAGGTCATATAGCAAAGGAGGAGATAGACATGACTTCACAGTGACCTTATATACGTTATAACTGGGAATAAGCAAGAGTGTGCCCACAAAGGTACACTCACTGGAGCTGAACAGTCTCGAGGGATATTAATGAGCAACTTATGAGATTACCAGCCAAAAGAAAGTGAACACGTAGAACATATCCTTTGTTATTTCAATTCAATACATGTAAACTAAGCTATGAATGAAAATCGTATCGGGGAGTTTGGGTGACAGGAAAACGGCATGTAGAAACTTTCTGAACAGCTTCAAAATTATCTCACTTTGAGTATTTGTTACAAAGCTGCCCAAACCTATTAATCTTGTCTGTGTGTAGGTGGCCATTTATTGCAGCTCAGTAAAAACTTAATAATGATAACAGGGTCAAAAGTTGTATTACATTTTCTGTCAGTGGAAGTTCAGTTTTCTGTAGAAATTCATATTTAGACTATTGTTTTCAAACATTAGTCTTTTCCACCATAAAACATTTAACACATACACCATCTGTATTTATTGCAACATAAACTGAGTCTATCTATCTTCCCAGCTTCTGGTTTGGTCCTCTAAGCTAAGAACGCTAGATTAGAATTACCTTGACATTCCAAAGAGATGCCCGATGACTGCATACCAAGGGTAATTATATATCCAAAGCTTGGTAACTGGACAGAAACTAGATCCTAAGTGATTGGATAGTTGTGTTATCAATCCCAGAATGACCCCCTCTTCACATACTATTAGAAATACTCAAGTATATAATTAATTAAATAATTTAATTATTTTAAACTTATTTAAACGTTCCACTTGTCTTTGTGTTACATACAACTAAATTTCCCAACTATTTTAACTGACGAATGGAGATTTTAATATGAATTTTGGAGAATAGTTATGTGTGGTCCTTAAAGTGATCTCTTACGAGCTCCACCTTGCTCACCACTTAGCTGATGACTTGCAGTGATCTCTTACATGGACACCTTGCACACCCCTTAGCAGATGACTTGCAGAGATCTCTTACGTGGTTCACTTAGCTGATGACTTGCAGTGATGTCTTACAGGGTCCACCTTATTCACACCTTAGCAGATGACTTGCAGTGATCTCTTATGGGGTCCACCTTGCTCACCCCTTTGCCAATGACTGGCTGAGGACTCTTACTCAGCAGCGTATCGCAGTCACGGAATCCAAAATGAAGCTAAAAGTCCCCTTGAGGTAACCTACCCCATGAATTCATGTGATTTTCCTGGAAAACTGATGTCTGATTTGCCCATAGACAATTATTCTTAAAATGATGGCTGGAGCTATCTCTGAGGCAGCATCAGAAGACTGAGTTGAAAGATGCTTGCACATCCAAAGAGAAAAATATCTCCCGTGGATCAAGTTCACACTATAGACGGTAAAGAGATACCCATCACCATAATGAACTGTGATCCAGAACAAAAGCAGGACAGACAGGAAAGTAGTTTTGCTAGTTATGACATTGTCAACAAATGATGCAGTTGGAGAGGACAAATTCACAAAGGTTTCCTTTGGGAAACATAGTCCTCACTTAAGCATCTACTCAATGATATTGCTGCATAATTCTGGACTCTAATCTTCTAATCCCAGTTAAGACGTTTCTGCAAGTCTCAAAAGTGAGAGGTTGAATGTGATGTTGACAGTGGGATGAAAGACAACACCGGAGCATTTTGATGCTAAGCCTGACAAACTTGAGTTTAGTTGCAGAGAGGTACATGATAGGAGAGAAGCAACACTCTAAAACTGTTCTCTGACCTCCATGCTCCCTACCACAGAGTAGCTGCTACCTAATCCTCCAAAATCCTCCAGCAGTTTCCCAGATGTGAGGATTACAGGTGTGTGAACACCGGAGGCTGCTGAGAGGCTTATCTTTATCAACCTTAATGTTATCTTTCTTTTCACACAGAATTTTGAAAGTTTTACACATCCACAATTGTCTATCGTTTCTGGGTTCTGCATGCTACTTCAAGAGAGAGAGAGAGAGAGAGAGAGAGAGAGAGAGAGAGAGAGAGNGAGAGAGAGAGAGAGAGAGAGAGAGAGAGAGAGAGAGAGAGAGAGAGAGAGAGAAAAATATATTTACTTCAAAAAAGAGAATATGTCAGACACAATAACAATATTCCATGTAAAAATTATGTCTGTTTATTAATTCTTTCATTCCCTTTAAATATTTTCTAAGAAAAGTTTTGTCCTGTCACATGCCAAATATCTGTGGAATTAATTAATGAATTATAAAAGGTGGACTATGCCACCACTGAGCATATATCTGCATGTTGCTCCAAACTAGACAAGGTGAAGTCCTTCAGGGAATCTGTTCAGTCATATCCATACTGTAGTATTCTTTCTTATCTGGCTTTCTACCTAAGAGAATAATGAAACATTACCAACAGCATGCCATTTCCCATCAGCATCTGGGGTATGCTTTCTTCTCTTTTGACCTGTCAGTAGTAAGCTCCTTCCTTTTCTGTTTTGTTATTTTATCTCACCTGTGTCTTCTCTAAGACTTCAACTGTATGGGATCTGAGGTCTCTTACAGTAGCTATCTCAGTAGGAATAAACAGGACTCAGATTACCAGAGAGCTACAAGGACATCTACTAACATAAACACATTTGCTGTGACAAGGACACTTGATCTCTAGTTAGATACAGGCACTGGGCTGTCTATCCACTGAAAAGCACAGTGTAAGCACCCACAACCAAACTCTGTAGTGTCCTTTGATGACAGGGCTAGAGTCGATGGCCATCCTTTAAAAAGGAGCCTCATGACCAAACTAGGGAAAGATTCAACAGAAGTCTTCAGGCATGCATGTCCTAGAATATGCAGCCACTAAAAGCAAAAATTCGACACTGTATAATCGATGTGTTCTGAGTAGTTAGAGGGACAGCTAAAGAAGAGAATGAAGGCAATAAAGGAATTTGTTGTCTGTGAAAAGTTCACCCAAGTAAGAGACACTTTGTATTCTTAGAATCTACTGCTGGAAATTCTACACAATCCTATTGGCCAATTCTTCCCAGCAGGCTAGATCCCTGTTGCTTCTACTCTGGTCATTTTATTCACTGTATGTTACTTATCATTGAGAGATTTCCACTAGCTTCTATTCATTAAGAAAGAAAAAAAATAAAAATGACCATCAGGCATTTCATTTTTATTGAAAATTATGATCAGGATCTCATATCTATGTGGATACTTATACACAATATAGGCATGTCTGAATAACATGATAATTTTGTAATGAGAAAATGAACAGTAGGCTACTTTCTATGTTGTTAAGAGCAATACAAGGGACTGAGAGGGAAGACGGTCGGTTAAGGGAGTAAAAAGAAGAGAGGTAGTTATTTTATTTACATGATGCTATAATAAATATGCAAGCATTGTTGACCACAACTTCATACTTACATACATAAAGTTATTCTTAATTCTTTTCAAAAGGATTATGAAAAATAGCATATTTGCTATTCATAAGTTGAGAACTTAAGACCCAGATTTCAGAGTTCCATGTGATGGGAGAAGTGGTCTATAAACTATTTTGTGACAGGACAGGCCAGAACACCAGGCTCAGAGGATAGCTGAGTAGGGACACCCTTGTCCTGAAAGCTGGACTTATGCTAACTCTAAAATTCATGGCATTGGTAAAATCACAAGTGAGAAACCTCAGTGCCTCAACGTGAATGCAAAAATATACTAGCTTTCTATCACTCAAGGGCAAATTGGTATTCAAAGTGAAGATGAACTTTTAAAATATTGTTTTCTTTAGAACACATGTAATTGAATAGCAACAACAGAGTGTTCCAATAACTTTGGCTTCATAATTTCTGTAGTATGTTTGTTTCTTTGCTTAATTACCGAGAAAATCATGACACAATTGATTTACTTGTTTAAAGGCACGCCTTACATGCACAAAGGCTTATCTTACAGGAGTTCTGAGAAAGCACAGCAAAGGGAGGGTTTGGGTGGTGGTTTTGTACCTGAAACAAAAAGAAATATTTTAATCATTTCTAATCAGAAACATATTTTGTTTTGAATTCCAATGTCAAATCCAGTGGTTCACATTAAAGGATCTGCACAGAGGCGGCAAGGATTTCTTTTTTAGTCATTCAAGCTGCCTTTGCTCATGTCACTGTGACCTTACAAAGAACACAGTGTCCTGAAGAACTAAAATGTAGTTCTACATGATCTCATAAAGTACATTAGCTTATGATTGATTCTATCCCATAGGAAAGATTGGGCATAAGGAAAGAACAAAGAAGATCTGATTGTATTTTTCTTTAATGAAGTGGATTAAGGTCCGTAAGAAGGCTTAGGAGGACAACTGCACCATCAGCCATTCAATTTATAGTATCATCAATTCGTGACCAATACATGCAAGCATGCCAATGATTTTCAATAATACTCATAATTTCAGACATAAAGGAAATACAAAAAAATCAGAGTGTTACCAAGGAAATATTATCATTTTCAGGATTAACTTGTTACTAGGTAATACTGGATTCTTTCTAACAAACAGAAATATCATGTTTCATGGAAAGCCTCACATGCTGTAATCAAGAGTTTCTATGAAACACATCATTGTCTTTTTCTTGCACAAAAGTAAACATTGGGTTAGAGAAACAAATTGGCCTTGGTTTAGGACATTTGCTTGTAATAAACTAACAAAATACAAGCCTGTTGTCAAGATGTTCATAGGCAAAAACAAAATAGGATATAAGAAGCACCCCAAGTATATGTGTAGGGAATAATACATGTATAGAATATTATAATCAACATTATTTTAGTTAATTTATATGTGTTTTATATAAGATGCTCCAGGATTTATGTAGATTTTTGTCAACTAGATACAAACTTAGATATAGTTGAATAAAGGAATTCTCACTTCAAGAATCATATCTATCAGGTTGGCCCATGGTATGTTTGTGGGACATTTCCTAAATTGCTAATTGATGTAGGAAAACCCAGACCTCTATAGGTGGGATGATCCCTAAGCAGCTGTTCTTTGGCTGTTTAAGAAAGGAAGCTGTGCAAAACCATCCAGTGGAAAAATGACAGTATTTTCAACAAATGGTGCTGGCACAACTGGCGGTTATCATGTAGAAGAA
>NC_034594.1:59695404-59696997 GCF_900095145.1 Mus pahari
CCCAATGGAGGAGCTAGAGAAAATACCCAAGGAGCTGAAGGGGTCTGCAACCCAGTAGGTGGAACAACAATATGACCTAACCAGTACCCCCAGAGCTGGTGTCTCTAGCTGCATATGTAGCAGAAGATGGCCTAGTCAGCCATCATTGGGAAGAGAAGCCCCTTGGTCTTGGAAACTTTTATGTCCCAGTACAGGGGAATGCCAGGGCCAAGAACTGGGAGTGGGTGGGTAGCAGAGCAGGGGCGGGGAGGAGGGTATAGGGAACTTTCGGGATAGCATTTGAAATGTAAATGAAGAAAATATCTAATTTAAAAAAAAATGAAGGAAGGAAGCTGTGCAAACCTGGGGAATGGAGACAGAGTTCTTCCTGGTCTCTTCATCAGTTCCCTGCTTTGACTCACTGCCATGGGAGGATTTTTGATGGTGGACTATTATCTGTGAGGTAAAATAAACCCTTTCATCAATGAGTTGGTGTTGGGCAATGTTTATCAAAGCATTGGTGAAGTAAACTTGGACAATGGCTATGGGTAATACTGAACAAATGAACAAAATTACATATATGACCTACATGGCAAACATACGGAATGAGACAAAACAGAAATCATCCTGTCATTGTGACTTCTACAACTTAAAAACATTGAATTATATCACCTTCCTACTTGTTTTTATAGAAATTGACTAAGGATTTAAATCTATTCACTTTTGGAATACTATATGTCACTTTAATTCAGTTTTTATATTCACTCAATACTATGTGTTGCTTTAGAATCAGTTTTCATACTCATTAAAGAAAAAATAGTTTATTCTATGAAAGCAAACATTCTGAACAGTTATATGAACTTATCAACTAACATATTTATCTATGTTCATGTATGGATGCACATGGACACAAGGTACACATTTGCTGAAGCTGTGCATGGAAGTCAGTATTGTTCTTTAGGCACTTTGAGATTTTATTTGAGACAGGGTTTCTCATTGTCCTGGAGCTTCACCTTGTAGTCTAGGAAAACTAACCAGCAAGTTCCAGGGATCTATGTGTCCATGCCTCCCATGTTTCCCTCAACTTGGCCCAGCTGTTTTACATGGGTTCTGAGGGTAGAATTCAATTACTTATGTATACAAGTCAAAAACTTTACTGAGTGAGCCATCTTTCCAGACCCATTTCCTTCCCAGTGTATGATGTTAGATAATGCAAAGTAAATACAGAAAAGGCTTTATTCAAATTGTGGGCAAAGCTTTTGGAGTGCCTGGTGACTAATAAGGAATTTGGGCTTATGGATTTTCTTATTGAGGTGTGTGTGTGTGTGTGTGTGTGTGTGTGTGTGTGTGTGTGTGATATGAAAGGTATCTTAAGAGATTTTAGTGTGTGCCTTTTAAAGCATCAGGATGTCTTCACACTGTCACTTTTGTTTATAATTGCATTTTCCATCTGTCCATGGATTTATTGTTTGCTTGCAGTCATAAAAAGTAAAGCAAGGTACAGATTGCCTTTAGAAACACTGATTACAAGATGAACAATAATGCTTGTACATATTTGCCGCAAAAGAGTGCTTCTGTTTAGCTTTACAGTATCACTTTTTTTTTTTTTTTTTT
>NC_034594.1:59697402-59721412 GCF_900095145.1 Mus pahari
AAAAAAAAAAAAAAAGTCTAAAGGAAGATATAATAATTGGGGACACCAATAAGTATGATTTGCTTGCTTCTTTTGCTGTTGAACACAGATTACTCAGTTGTAGCAATTCATATTTTTGCAGGTCTTACATTGTGTGGCAAGTTTATTGTACCTTATATATGCACTATCTCATTTGAACTTTATTATAAACTTGTGTGTAGGGATTTGTCTTTATTAAAGGAACTAAAGCTATTAGAATAGAGAAATCCCATTGTTTTCATGCCTTAAAAATCAGTATATTTTTTTTTATTCACATGAACCACAATTGGTCACTTGGAGTAAAGGAAGCCATTACTCCATTTAGTCATTCAGGGATTGAAGGAACTGTATGTATGCAGAAGATGGGCCTTCCTATGAGCTTTGGTAACACAGTCTGCCCACATAGGAAGGAAGAGCTGGAAGAGGACCCTGGGAGGTCTTGGCCATGTTTAAAGTAGCAGATAGGATTGATCTACAGAGCCATGATCTCATGGACATGGGACTGTGTGGGAAATGTTGCCTAGATCTTTGCCCAAGATGAGGGAAGAAAAAACCAGGTTTAAGGTTCAGTGTCTATTTTGTTAAATATATATAGTCTACCTTAAAAAGATATGGCATTAAGTAGTTTCAACTTTAGCATGGGATACACTAAAAGGCACATTTATTAAATATCTTTCCGAATACTATAGCTCATTGCAAAATTACATCATTTATGGGCTGTATTCTAAATGCTAAGAGCTAAGCTTCTGAATATAATATTTAGCTTACATGTAAGAGATACAAAAAAAAATGGTTTGGATAGGTTTTTCAAATAAGTCCTAGTTTTATTTGGCAATAGGCTAAATCCTTGTAGGTTTTCTTGGTAGGCCAGACTCTTGAGACATCTAAGTGTGTGGTAAGACTAAACAGTCCTGTGATTTTGTTGAATAATGGGGTCTATTTAGTAAGTCTAAATGGACTGAGACATGGGTCTGGTGAAATATGAATCAGAATGTAATGGAAAGCTACTGATGTGACATAAATGAGTCTAAAGTACATGCCCAATTGCACATAATATCTCTCCTTCACTGAGAAGTGGTGCCTAGACTCTAGCCAGCCAAAGGGTTGGAAATGTCTGCATTCAACACACTCTTTCCTGACTAGAGCTCAACCTCATTTAGCCACAAAGAGGTGGATTTTTCTCAAAATCTAGAAAATAGCCTTTAAATGTAATGGCCTTGATCTAAAACAAGAGATCCCGTTTCATGTTCCCTTTGAGAACAGATAGAATTTTAATTTTTTTTCTTTTATTCTGAGAAGCCCTCCATATTTTTTGAGTAATGTCCACATGGGTGTAACTTACCTTCGGTTTGGGTTATTCTCAATTAATTCATAGTGACATATCTCCTATAAATTTGTACTGCTTCTCTGTAATGTGAATTATAAAGTTACAAAACTGAAATCAATTTGGCTACCCAAAAATTAGAATAAAAAAGAGACTATGAATTTGAAAGAAAACAAGGAGTGGTATATGTGAGGTTCTTAGAGAGGAGAAGAAAGGAAATTACATTATAATCTCAGAAAAAAAAATAATTAAAAAAATAAAGAGTAGGTACATCATCCATTCATAGGTATTTTGTATAATACATTGCCCCTCAAAGAAGGCCTGCTGTTTCTGTGTCTCCAGGAAAACGTCTTACCAGTAATTCAAACCCTGTGTATTAAACAGAATTTGGATTTTTCTGCTTATGTTGTGCATATTTGGTCTACAAATTCTATTCCTCCATCTCCTTACTCTGTCTCATTTTCCCTGAGCAGATTGCATTACTGAATCTATCATAGGTTTAGCTGTTCATTTTACATATCTCCAACTGAATTAACTCCCCGTAGGAGTGGAAACAAGGCTTTTCTCACGGGTAAATCATCTCCTTCAGGATAACACTGGAAAATCAAGCATTTCATGGTATTTATTGAATTAATGATAAAAAACTTAGTAATTAATGGAAAGATATGTTTTAATGTCCCTGTTAAATTTGCTTTTAAAATTATTGCAGAAAAACAATAGTTGCAAAGGTCAACAAGTCTGAAGTACCAGAGACTAATTAATGAGTTTTCTTTGTAAGAAAAAAAAGAATTGAATAGGTAATTAATTATATATAGTTAAATATATGTATAATTTTGATCAGGCTTAACTCAACTGTGGAAAGCCAATGAAATAGCATTATAACTTTATGGGTTAACTCCAAAAGAGATGGTAACATACTCCTATTAAAAACAGCAGACACCCTCAAACCAAAGGGCATGCACCAAAAGAAATAACTAAATTGACCCTTCAAAATTGTCATCAGGGATAAGGAAAACCCGACTCCGGATAAAGGAACCCTAAAGTGAGTGACAGCTAAATCCCTTGGGATGCCATGGGTTGAAATTTTTCCTAAGGTAAAAACGAGAAAGAACTGACAAAAACATGAATTTTAGTTTATAGTAATAGATTAGTGAGCTAATTACTTATAAATGCATTATACTTATTGAAGATGTTAATAACAGGAAAAGTAGGCACAAGTCTATGGAAATTAGATGTTCTCAAAACTTATGTAATTTAAAAAGTAGTCTTCAGTTTTCTTCTTACTAAAATTTTTCTTCCAACTCTTAAATATAAGAGCATCAAAAAAGCACTGGTATAGCCTATAAACACCAGGAATATTATGGACATTGTGGGTGTTTACAGTGTAATTAAGATTGTGCTCTGAGGTCTTATTTATTTGTCTTCCCTCAAGATGTGACTTAGGACGCCTTGTTCTCTCAGCAGTTTGACTTGTTTATGTAAACTTTGCCATCACTTTTCAGCCTGTGGTTATTACCAACAGAAAACACACCAATGTGGTTGTGCCAAGGGTTTCTAAGGAGGAAGAAAAGGAAAAACAGAAAAAAAAGAAAACGTTAGCATCTCTAAGTGCTAACGTTTTCTGTGTGCTAATATTCTAGGTGGTATCTACTTGAAATCAATCTTGAAACAACAGTTAAGGTTATAAATTAAATATTATAAATTAAATATTTCAAGGTATGTGGTAGGCATATTTTTAAAATATCAGTGATAATACACCAAAAACTGTCTATAGTTTCAACCTCAGAATCCATGTTGTGAGACTGCCATGTGTTTGAAATTCCATTTAACCTGAGAAAGCTATATTTCATACTTTATTAAAACACAACAAAATAACAAATGCGTTGTATTATAAAAATAACCATGCATGTCAGCATCACCGTAATAAACTACATTGTATCTCAAGGTTGGGTCTAACATTTAACCTCTGTAATACTCTCACAGATGTGAAGCCCTATGATAAAGTTCTCCAAAGCAGTCAGCTATATTACAGTCAGTTGGGTTACCTTAATCTTACTAATGTTTTTGAAACCATGGGCTCAGGTTCCAGAAAGCATCACTTTCTACCTAAAACTAGTAGAAATAAATAATAAGCAGTCCAGTACATCATCTGAAGGAAAAGTCCCTTTATGTTAGGATGTGTACATCTGTTGCTAACTGCATGGGATGGTCACGATAAGACCATGTTGGCCATGGTAAAAGGAAACAAGCAGACACTTCAGTTTAACTGTCACAGCATGATTTAGCATTTGGAGAAATGCATTACTTTGGACCATGTGTCTTTAACGATGCTAGATTATTTTTGACCAAAGATGATGGAGATTTTACTGGTTTGACCTAATTAATTCAGTCTGTCAGAGTGGTGAGTTACAGAGAGCGGGACCTTCAGCACTTTCCTAATTTGCTCAAGGAAGTGGCTATTCCGCATTCTGCTGACTCTAGCTCTTATTCCACTAATACTTCTGGATGGAAACAGACTACAAAGTAGAATACCATAAAGACCATTGGAGCTACTCTTCCAGAAAGTTTCATATGCTTTGTAACTTGAGACTCAGAGGTAATGTTTGAATTAGAAGTTTTATACCCCCTGAAATCTGCCCATCAAAACTTCTCCCGCATATTGATCACTTCTGGATTTCAATCTGTACATGGATCTGGTTCTAGCTTGGCATTCTAGGCTATGAATTAATGAGAACTTGGTTACCTGGGGCAGTACCTCTGTTTTTTAAGCCTTTATTCTTCTCTTATACATTACATGTGGACCACAGCCCCTCCCCCACATCCCTTCCAGTTCCTCCTCCTACTTCCCCTGCCCCAGATAAACTTATCTTCCCTTCCCACGCCTCAAAAAGAGCAGGATGCCCAGGGATAGCTACTAACATGACCTAACAAGATACAATAAGACTGAGTATAAACCCTTATATCACTTTTGAATGACAACCCAATAGGAAGAAAGGGACACCCCGACTCCCATTTTTAAGAGTCCAACAAGAATGCTAAGCTTCACAACCATAAAGTATATGCAGAGAACATAGCTCAGAACCAAGCTGGGTCTGCCATGTTTGTTGCTTCAGTCTTTGTGAGACCTTTGAGTCCTGCTTGGTTAAGTCTGGGGGCCATGTTCTTGTGGTGTCCTTGACTCTGCTGGCAACCTATAACCCTCCCTCCCCATTTCCATGCGGTTCCCCGACTTAACAATTCTACCTACTGTTTGACGGTCGGTCTCTTCACCTACTCCCATTAGTTGTTATCTTACACCTCTCTAACAACAATTGGGCTAGGCACTCATCTGTCTGTGACTGCAGAAGAATTTCATTAGGAATTGTTTCATTTGGCTTCCCCCCCCCCCCTTGGTCCTATTTGGTTCTATCCTGAGTCTCTGAGCTGTCTGACCTCTGGTTCCTGGCCACCCAGGCAGAATTAGGCACAGGCTTCCAAGCATAGGTGAGTGTATTACTCAATTCACAAAAATATTACTAACCCTTAAAATCCATTGGTCCTTATGAGGCAATAAATGTGTGCAATTCATTCAACTGATATCCAATGTGGTTTGGGAGTGAGGAAGAGACTCTATCTCTATCTATCTAAATATTGGTAGAAAAGATAGTGTCCTAGGAAACGCGAGAGTGTTTTTAGGCTTCGACCAAAGATTTAACACATGGAGAAGGGTAATGGAATTGGTAAATGAGAAATGTTACAAAAGTTTCAAATAACAAGATAGTAGATGATGCATGTAGGGGAAAAGTATATGTACAGAGATGTCTTAAGACTTACAGAGAAAGGAAAGAAGGTTGATTTTAGATAAAAAAAAAAAAACAAAAAACCCAAGTGTCTCAAGTGCCTTGCTTATTATTGCTCTTGATATACGGACCTGCCAAACTCTGCTTCCTAGCAACAGCTATGAACAACGTTGCCTTACCACGGCTATCTCTCAGTGGAAACAAAGATTTTTTTTCCTGTGGGAAAAAGAATGCACTGGGATGGAAAATAATATAACCTGTAATTGAAGAGTTCTTTGCATGTCCTGTCAAAGTCTAATAAATTAGTCTTATAAAAATTTTATCAGGCCAGGCGTGGTGGTGCACGCCTTTAATCCCAGCACTCAGGAGGCAGAGGCAGGCAGATTTCTGAGTTTGAGGCCAGCCTGGTCTACAGAGTGAGTTCCAGGACAGCCAGGNAGGCAGATTTCTGAGTTTGAGGCCAGCCTGGTCTACAGAGTGAGTTCCAGGACAGCCAGGGCTATACAGAGAAACCCTGTCTCAAAAAACCAGAGAGAGAGAGAGAGAGAGAGAGAGAGAGAGAGAGAGAGAGAGAGAGAGAGAGAGACTCCAAGTGTACCCAGTGCTATGCTAAGCCAGTAAGGCCTAATGATTTTCTGTCTCTGCCTTCTAGAGCAATGAACTTTCCTGCATGAATGGTAAAACATAACATTTTACATCCATGAACATAGGTCCTCATGATTGCATAGTAAACTCTCCTACCCACTGAGGCTCCTCGACAACCCCTATGCATGTATTTTATCTCTTTACTGCTAGTATATAAATATATGTCCATACACATGATATATATGCATTATCTATATGACTATGTAGTCTACATTTGTTTCTTATTTCACATAAAGTTTGTACATTTTACAAAATAAAAGCAACTCACAAAGTAGATTATAATTCTGCTACTGTTCAAAATTTATATGCTTCTGGTACTGAGAACTAATTCTGCAGAATAACTAGAAAATTCACCCATCCATATAATATCTTACATAACTTAGCCTTTAAAAAGTCTAAGATCATCCTAAAATTTAAGCATTGGGATTACTCTGAATTCTCCAGATAAATACAATTATTAGGATATAAAGAGTTACAGAATTTTTATGAGCAATGAGGAATATGGTCATATGATTACAGAGGCTGACGAATCCCTCAAGACCTTTTCCCATCAAACTGAAGATTCGTGAGAACATTATAATTCCATCTACATGCCATCAGAATGATGACACAGCAGGAAACTCTCTCTGACCCATTGAAGGCTCAACTTTTTTGTCTTATTTGGTCTTTCAGCTAACTGGATGTGTCCATATATACAATTTCTCCTCCCCATAGTCTAATAAAATAAATTACTCAGAAATATTCCCATTATTTTGGGGGCCCTCTGTGTCCTAGAGATGCTGACATGTGAAAAGATACTGATGGTAACCTCAGAAGAGCGGTTCATACATGTAGAATTTTTCAAACCATTGACTGACAAGATGTCAAGGAGCATCTCACACAAACTTCATAAACACATTTAATTCTGGAACAGACAAACTTACAAATCGCACTAACACTTATTGCCCGTGTTCATTTCTCTTTCCTGTGGGTATTTTTAATAGTAATAAAAATCAAAAGGAGGGGGCTGTGAAATTTATTTTACAAAAGCTGAAGGGAGCATTATGTGGGTAGTGGAAGGGGACCAGCAAATGTGGATGGGGCAGGTTGGATACTGAGAGATGAATAAGAACTAGGGAGAATGATATGTGCTTGGAAATGTCATAACAAAGACAACTAATTTGTATGCTTACTACAACACAATTTAAAAGCCTTAAAATGCAAATATCAATATAAGAGTAGAAACACTCTTAATTTTTCAGTAAGCATGCACATAAAAAACTTCTGCATGTGAGTTCTAGATACAAGGGGGACAAAGGTCAACAAGGAACAATTAGTTGCAAGCAAATATATTTCGTCACTGCAATGCGTGGCCAAGAAAACAGAATAAACTGTCTCTGATTTGGTTCTCTGGTAAATGTTACTTTTAATTTAATTTAACTGAAAGACATAGTGGCCAATAAATTAAAGTCATACCAAGGGATATTCAAATGTCTCCTGTAAATGGTGCTTTGTCAGGCCTGACTCAACTAAGTTCTTTTAATGTTGATTCCAAAGTTTTAACTTTTATTGAATCTTTCTATGGAAGTAATTGTAAATTTACATGAATTTGGGTATAACACTGTATTTTAGTCAGTGCTTTATTACTGGGAAGAGACAGCATGACCATGGCAACTCTCACAGAAGAAAACATTAATTTGGGACTTGCTCACAATTTCAGAGGCTTACTCAATTATCCTTCTGGTCGGAGAGAATGGCATCAGGCAGACATGGTAGCTGAGAGCTCTATAACCAGGCAGCAGGAAAAGAAAAAATCACTGGGCCTGGCTTGAGCATTTGAAACCTCAAAATCCACCCACTAGTGACATACTTTCTTCAACAAGGCCATACACTGTCAAGTAGTACTGCTTCGTAATGACCAAGCATTCAAGCACAGGAACATGTGGGGGTCATTGTCTACAAACTGCCACATGATAGCAAATCATAGCACCCTTCACCTAGATTCTTGAGTAAGTAGAAAAATAACACAATAGAGGATTCGACATTGATACAACCCATTAATATTATTTAGATTCTGTCCTTTTCAATAGCCTTATTCAAAATTACATATTTGTTTTGTTTGTGTTTATATAATTTAAATATACATGTATATATTACATGAATATATTATGTATATATGGATTTGTACAATTACTATTTCACAAAAGCCTTACCATTTTTCTGATTTAAAGATAACTGATGATCATCCTAACAAGCCAGTTATTAAAAGAAGTTAGAAATTTTACTGTTTACCAGTGAATGGAATAAAAATAGACAAAACAGAGGTAGAGAAAGCATAGTTATAGTGTGGAGAGCGACCAAGATTTTTATATGGACCCAACCTCTGGCACATCCCTGTTAGGAGTCACTAAAATGGAAACTATGTTATTCTTTGGCTAGTGTATGCCCAAACTTTCAACGATGTACAATTTCTTTGTCATCAATTGCTTCTCCCCACATTGAGCCATGTATGTACCAAATACAGTCAAGAAGCAGCAATATAGGTGCCCTTCAACTCAACTAGCCAGGAAAGACTCCTTAGTTATTGCTACTGCCTTCTTCTTCCAATGCTGCTCAGTCACAGACTAAAGTCAAGACCATTTGAGTTTTTATTCTGTTTTGTTTATGTATATACATTTGTGTTTGTATGAGTGAGGGCCAGCAGAGGTCAGAAGATGGTCTCAAGTTCCCAGAAGCTATAGTTATTGGTGGTTTTTAACTACCTGACAAGGGTGTTGGGACCAGAACTGTGGTCTTCAGGAACAGCAGTGCATGCTCTCATAACCAATTCCTCATCCCCTGGATCTGAGGTTGCAATTATACTCTGCAGGTGTGCATGAGCAGTCCCATTCAGCCCTCAGAT
This sequence comes from Mus pahari, assembly GCF_900095145.1. NCBI lineage: Eukaryota > Metazoa > Chordata > Mammalia > Rodentia > Muridae > Mus > Mus pahari. Next base: position 59,706,050 of record NC_034594.1, read on the forward strand.
TGTTGAGCTATGACACTGATTGCTTTTGCTTCATAGCTATTCAGAACCATGAAAATAATATACAAATGTGTTTAATGTATCTTGTATGTAGAAACCCTTAGTATTTATTGTTCCTTTTCCTACCATCTTGCACTTATTTTCTCTTCATCATTCAGATTTACTTCAAGCTCAGGATGGATGGAACACCTACCTGTCTTGCCCCTCAGATGCAAAACTGTGTGGACTTGTCTCCCGCTATTTTCAGTAACAGTTTAACTTTTGCAGTGTGTGGTTATTCTACTAACGTCTGGCTTCTGCATCAGCTTACTGGGTTGCCCTTGAATCTATGCCATTGCCCAGATTTTCATAAAATAAACTCCCTAAAATAATGACAAAAATTATAATTCAGAGAATGGGAGGGCTGACTGTGGTCACACAAGGCTATCATCCCAGGAGTCAGGAGACTGAGCCATGTGATGGAGGATCCTTAACAAGCCTTTAGAGAGAGAGAGAGAGAGAGAGAGAGAGAGAGAGAGAGAGAGAGAGAGAGAGAGATTCACAGAGACAGACACACAGAGAGTGACAAAGACAGAGATAGGCAGCTGAAAAAGAGATTTTGAATAAAAGGCACACACCTATATTTATATGAACATCTCTGAAATGCTTAGGAAAAGGTATATTAACAATATCATAGGGCCCCCAATGAAGGAGCTAGAGAAAGTACCCAAGGAGCTGAAGGGGTCTGCAACCCTATAGGTGGAACAACAGTATGAACTAACCAGCACCCCCCCAGAGCTCATGTCTCTAGCTGCATATGTAGCAGAAGATGGCCTAGTCAGCCATCATTGGGAAGAGAGGCCCTTTGTTCTTGCAAACTTTATATNCCCCAGTACAGGGGAACACCAGGGCCAAGAAAGGGGAGTGGGTGGGTAGGTGAGCAGAGGCGGGGGGTATAGGGAACTTTGGGGATAGTATTTAAAATGTAAATGAAGTAAATACTTAATAAAAATTGGAAAAAACCATATCATATCTAAGTGATAAAATTGGCAAAGACTTTTTGCTCGCAAGGAGGTCAAGAATAGGAATCATCTACTATTAAGGACACTTTATAATGCAAAACTAATGGGAATATACAGGCTAAAATAAGCAATGGCTGGCCAGTGAAGACATAAATACACAGATTAAAAAAAAACTAGAAATACACCGATTTGCAGGGGTTATAGATTCCAAATGACTGTCATACCTACACCTGATTAACAAGTACATGTGCCATAAAGTGAACATAATTTAAAATAATTAAAACATACATCTTTGTATAATTGTCTCCCTTTGGCTATGGGTGAGCCTTGTCACTTGCTTCTAGCCACTAGACTATAGAAAATATGAAATGATTTGCACAATTGATTGTTATCATTAATCAAATGGAACTCATTCGGCCAAAAAGGAAGATGATTTGCAAAGCAAGAGCCAATCAGGCTTTCTCTGAAGCAGTGCTTGGTAATCCTAGGTATATTTTCAGCTTGTCTATTTGGCTATGTAAACTGCTATGTAGACTGCGTGGTTGAACACCATGAGAGTCCCAGTCTTACAACCATAAAATAACATTCATTCTTGAAAACGTGTGAAACTGCTGTTGTTTGGCTTGTCAAATTGGTCAAACATCCATAAGCTCACGTGGTTTGATCTATACAGAAAGTGAATTTTAAATAACATTGTAGACACAAGTAGTTCTTTTTTACTGTCTGAAATATCTCCTAATGCAGTGCCTCTGAAGTTCACATGCCCAGGCACAACTCGGAGGGCTCTCTATTCAGGGCTAAGCAGGTGTGTATGGTAGCTAGGAGAGAATCTTCATGTGGAAGCAGGTAAGGTTCTTACTCCTTCTCAAGTGAGTCTGTATATAATTTCCATGTCAGTTCTTTTTCTTATTTTATTTTCTTAATCAAGTATTGCCTTAGGAAATCATTTATCTACTATGTTATAAATTGACTAAGTACATAGAGAGAAATGACTTGGTCTGATCATAATATACAATGTTGTGTTTTCATCCTATAAATAAGCATCAGTTAATGAAAAAAAATGCCTTAAGATAATTCCAAAGAAAGTTAATTGTTTGCTGTCTAATGTAAACTAATTAAATCACTTTATGGCATACATTGAGCCAGGGAAAACTTTAAGGGGTTTATAGTGCTTGCCACCAAACTAAGTGACCTAAGTTCAAACCCTAGGACCTCCATGGCAGAGAGAGATAACTGACGCCCACAAGTGTGTCCTCTGAAATTCACACATATTATATGGCATGTGCATATCACCCCAAGAGTGAAATAGATAAATCTATTGAAATATTACCATGTGAAAAGAAATAACTACAGCAATACATTTATTAGTCTCTAGAAGATGTTCTGATACACAAACTTCAACAATTCAAGTTTACTCAACCCTCGTCTGTGGTTACAAAAATGACAAAAGAACAAATTTGCCCATTTTCAAGGTAGTTGACAAATTGGACTGAGGGCTATTTGTGAGATGTAATGTGTCTCACTGACCCTTTGCCCAGTGCCTATGTTCATTTATAACAAACTTACGTGTCACGAATTCCAACCCAAAGTGTGTGCGAATAATGGAAAATATAAGAAAAAATCTACTTAAGCGTCTGGCAGGAAAATACCAATAATTATGGTGTTTCAAGTCAATTTGTTTCTTTTCAAGATTTTCTTTGAAAGTATACATGAAACATGTAAAAAGGAAACTGATTGCTTCCTAAGGGTAAACAGCTCTCAATGATAGAAGTAATTTACTTTTGATTTCCTTTTAGGTAAGTATTCAGAAAGATACTCAAATGTGAAACAAATTTAATCATGGGGAAAAAGGTGCAAAAATATTATGGAAAATGTCAATCACTAGTTTTATGGAGAAGCTGAAAATTCTCTCTTATTCCAGAAAAAAAAAAAAGATGAAAACAACTTTCACCATTTCACTTTCATTTTCTTATGTTCTTTCCCTCATTCATTCATTCATTCATTCACTCATTCTACAATCAATAAATACTTATTGAGTTTCTACAGTGTTCCAGGGGAATTCCATTAGAGGAAAGAGAGCTGTCAAGTCTTTGTAAACCTCTCCTGTAGTTTTCATTTAACTGGGAAGAACAATTAAAAACAAAAAGTAAATGACATTTGAACTAAACAGTTAAAAATAAAAGAACAACTCATTGTGGTGGGGGTGATGTGGCTTATAGTTTATACACTGAAAGTATGGTGGCTGGAGCGTGCTGGAGACGTAAGGAAGGAGAGAGGAAAGGCAAGATCACACATTTGCTTGTAGCAGGCATGCTGACTCTGCCTCCACCAGCACATCTCCTGGGCTGCTCAGGCTCTCCTTTGTCCATTCTGACTATAGTAAAGCTCAGATTGTCAGAAGACCAAAACCAATGCGTAATCAGTAGTTATACATTTTCTGAGAGTTTTTGTGACCAAGTCCACTACAACAGACAGGGCCCTGTCCTGGGGCAGGGTGAAGGACGGCACTCAGTACCTGTTCTGAAAAGTGTACCTTGCAATAGATGTTTCACAAGACTTCTGGGGTTTATCTGGGTAGTAAGAAGAAGGCAAAGAAAGATAAAATGTCGTTGGTAATCATTTAATCCCATGGTTACTATGAGAAGTGGAGTCAGAAGGATATCCCAAATTTCAGTGCCCCCTTGCATAGAATATACAACGGTGAATACAGTGGGAAAAGGGACTGGCACCCAATGTTGTCCTCTCACATTCATGTGGGCATTTATACTAACAGCAACACACACACACACACACACACACACACACACACACATATGCACGCATGCATACACACATGAATGCACGCATGCACATAGGTGTGCATGTGTGCAAACACATACACCCGCAGCACTTTTTATTTAATATTTTTTAATTTGATACCTTCTGATCATGTGCTCTTCTCTCCCAACTCCAACTCCCTAGCCACCGAAATTCGTCTTCTTCTAGCTCTTTCAAAACATAAACAAAAACAGAACAAAAGTTAAACCCAAGTCAACCAACCATCCAAAGAGCAACAACAAGAGAAAAAAAACCAATGAGGAGAAAAAAATACCAAAACAAATCAGAATGAAACAAAAGTCCTACAAAATATTAAATAAAAAGCAAAACATGGAGTATCTTTTGTGTTGATCTGCCCTGGAGTGTGGCTGATATAGCCAGTAACACTCTGTGGAAGAGAGTTGATTTTCCTTATTCCAGGGGGTATCAATTACAAATCAATTACAAGTTAAAAGGTGAAGCCCAGTATCTACTTTTCTCCTTCAGTTTTTGGACACCATCTTGCTTGAAAATGTGTAAGTCTTGTGCTTGCTGTCAAAATCTCTGTGAGATCATATATGTACCAGAAATGTTCTATATGGAAGACAATTTCCTTGGAGTTATTCCTCACTTCTGGCTCTTACAGTCTCTTTACCTCCTTTTCCTCATAGATTCCCTGGCCTTAAAAGAAAGAGGTCGAACTTTTAAAAAAGCAAAACAAAAGCCTGAATATGATATTTAGGTTTTCAAATATAAAGTGCTATGTAACAAAACATAGCATTACATATTTGAAGCATAAGGTTCCATTTTTATTTTGTGATTATTATGGACAATGTTGCATATGGTGATATTTCACTTAAAGAAAATGAATACGATAATTTACATTCGCATCACATTTGTACCTCTTTCCTTAGCTTGTTGCATGTGTCTTTTTGTAATACAGAAATACACTATTTTCACAATTCACTACAAGTCTTCCTTGTCCTAGAGACTGTTAGATAGGGTATCTATTGTTTCCCATTCCTTATCATTTGTCATATTGTCTAAGTGTTTCTTAAAGTATGCTTTCTTCTGCATGCTCTGCTCAAGCCTGCCCTTTAATATGAATGACCTTTTGGTTATTACTAAGAGACAAAATGAGACAAGCATTAAAGAAATGATGAATTAGATACAGGTTATTGTGTGTGTGTTCTTTGCTACTAGGCAGCCCAATGTCACAGAGACAATTTTTTGATGTTTTTTTTTAAAAAAATGTGCCCATTTAAAGCTGGGATTTCATTCATCACTGGCATCGTGGTTGGCAGTAGACTGTGATGGGTGGGCGGCTGTTAACTCTGGCAACTTGTCATGGACCAGCTGTTTTATCACATTTCAAAGAGCCCAGGGGCAAATTCAGAGCTGGAATAATTATATGATAAAGTAACAGACTCATAAAAAGAATACCTCAAAAAAGAGAGACCTTCAAGTTTCAGTGATCAATAAATGTGGTTCTTCCTCCTGGGGAAGTGGTCCTTAGAGAGTGGAGAGTCATTTGCCTTCAGCATTGTCAAAGGAAAAAAAATATTGCAGTTCTGCATGGCAGCCTAAAGATTTAAATTTTGGCAAAGTCCTTTGCCTGATAAGCAGAATTTCTTACCTTTTTAATAAATATTCTCTAGATGAACCATCACAAGAATATTTCTAAGATATTGTTCAAAAAGGAATTTTCCAAGGAAAACACTTAACTCACTGTAGTAACAGCCTGTGATCTCTGACTCTAAGAATTTTATAGCTGCTACAACCACCACTGAACAGAGGTTCAGGATGTATCCTTTAACTTTGCACTTCCAATGAATGATGTTAGAGTATACGGTAAAGTGGAAACTTAAAGGTTCTTTGGAAAGTCAGTTGGATGGTATTTTGCTGGTACAAACACATGAAGGAATGTTTTGTTAAAGTGGACACAGGTGTGAAAGGCTAAGGCAGACTAGTGAAGTCTAAAGCAGACTAGTGAAGGAGTGTTTTGCTAAAGGAGACACAAGAAAGAGGATGTTTGGCTAAAGTGAGCACTGAACTGGACTGTTGGTGTATTTGTGAAGTGTTTGCAAGTGGATTGAGCTGCCGCTGCCTACTAACCTGTGAACTGAACTGCTGACCCCCAGACAGCACAGATGGGAGTTTCTAAAAACAAAACAAACAAACAAACAAAACCTTTCTAAACCTTTCTAAACAGGTCCACTTCCCCTACACCCTTTCATTTTCACTACCTCTGGTGGGTGGTAGAATACAAGGAAGGTTAAAGCATTTAAGAACCATCAGTAAAACTAAGATTTGAAAAAATTAAAGTTACAATGTGGAGTTGTTCTCTTAGTTTTTCTTCTTAACCCTTTAAAGCTAATGAAACCCTTTTAAGTTAATTTGTTAGGACAATTAGAATCCTCAACCCCTAATTCCTCCAGTTTAGAGTAAGAACCATACTTGGTAGCTGTAAGAGGATCAGAAAACACTTATAAGATTGCTGTCACCACTGGAAGACATTTACTTTCTGATATGGGGCTTCTAGAAGACCATGATGTCCTCCTGTCCCCCGCTGGCTGAGTAGTAATTGGAGTAGGTTTCTGAGCTAAGACATTTATATTTTAGTGGGTTTTTTTTTTTCCCGTAGACTCAACAGTGCTGTCCACATTAGTATGCCATATTAAGAGTATTGGAGTCAAGGGCCCAGGCCATAACCAGCCATACTAGGCTCCTTATTGTATAGGACTTATAGCTCAAGAAAGTGTAAATTGAGGACTGGGAGAAAAAGAAGAAAGACCACTAGACAAAGGCACAAACCCAAGACACAGGTGCACAGACTCGAGCTTTTAAGTGAGGTAAGCCTGGAGTCAAATAAGTTACCTCCATTGGAGCTGTGTGACTTCAGGGATGCAAGCTGGGTTGTAGATGTACTGTCCACAGACTAGACAAGAGGCTGCCTCTCAATGTAGGGTTAAAGAGCATGACCTTTGTAAGGTTGCCAATAGAATTAGCAAGGAGACCTTAATAAACTTTCCTTATGAACTTTTTGTTAAATTTATTTTATGTATATGAGTACACTGTAGCTGTCTTCAGACACACCAGAAGAGGGCATCAGATCCCATTACAGATGGTTGTGAGCCACCATGTGGTTGCTGGGAATTGAACTCAGGATCTCTGGAAGAGCAGTGAATGCTCTTAATGCTGAGTCATCTCTCCAGCCCCTTCCTTGTGAATTTTAAAGTTTCTGGGTTTTACTGTCATTAGTCACCATCACCACTACTCTCTGATATTTTATCACCTTTAATTCAGAAAACATTTTCTTCAGGAACTACTTTACCACAAAAAACTGCCTCTGACAACAAAGTGTACCACTATGTGCTTATGTTTGCTCTGCTTTGTAAGACAATGGCAAGCCACAGAATGCAAAGATGGGATTTTTATCTGCAGATTAGAGTTTTATATATCAATCACTTCATATTACACTGCACTTAATGTTTTCTCACAAAGATGCACAATTTCTACTTAGAAATTCAACTCTTTTATTATAGATCCAAAACATTCCTTGGAACCCTGTGGCTGCTCTATAACTCAGACCATTTTTTTTTTTTTTTTTAAACTCAAGATGACCAGATGACTGCCCTGTTCCTACTGGGTAATCTCAGAATATTGAAACTGACTTTCCCCTGAGAAACTTTTATCTTCTCTTTGAGCACTATTTGTTTAAAAAAAAAAAAAATGGAAAATAAGTTTATGGCAAGATATGTTTGGGAAAGACATCGCAAATCACCTGTGAGGAATTCTGTGAGTAAAAATGAAACGAAATATCTTTTACTGGAAGGATCACTAGTAAGTCACAAATTGATTGAGAACTTAAAATGGCAAAAACACTAGACACTTCCAAAAAAAAAAAAAGCCAGTTGTCAATTTTTTTTTTAAGAACTTGGATGATTTTATGGGAGTTCATAAAGAATGAGAATACTCCAAATTTTAATCATAATTTGTATCTTCTCTCTGAGCTTATTTTACTTCCTAATTTTAAGTATTACTGGTAAGCAATATCATATCTCTTATACTTGTCCTCATTTTTTCCTGATATAAGCCAAAATGATAAATGCACATCATGCCTAAAGAACAGAAGCATCTCTCCTCCTATACTTGAAGCAGCAATATCTATACTGGAAAAGCTAGAAAGGGTCTGAATGTTTGCCGCTGGTGACTAGCAATGTTGATTTTTGTTTTCATGTACAGGGCCGTCATTTGCATATCTTCTTGGTAAACAAATGGATGCCCAGGTAAATCTCTCACCTTCAAATGTAACCATTTCAAATAAAAATACAAATAAAAATTTCAAAGGCTTAGCAATTAAGAGCATTGCCTGCTATTCCAGAGGACCTGGGTTCAATTCCTACCAACCATAAGGCAGCTCACAACTGTCTATAACTCCAGTTTCAGAGGCTCCAGCACCCTCACACAGACATACATGCAGGCAAAATACCAATGCACATGAAATAAAAAAAAAAATAAAAATAAATGTTAAATGTGTCCATTATCCTGATGCATTGAGTAGAGTCACATATCTATTCTGTATATAATTTCTTTACAGATAAAGCACTTGCAAATAGGTTTTCTCATTCTCTCCACTATGGATGTCTTCCTTATTGTGTATATGGTTTTATGTAGATATAAACACACTTGACTTTTTTTGTTCACACTATTGAAGACTTAGCCAGAGTGTCATCTGTCTGCCACCCTGAAGGTTTTCCTGTTTTCTTCTAGTATTTTCCAAGTTTCAGCCCTTACATTTAAGTCTTTGAGACATTGAGACTTGGTCTTTAAAAGCATACTCCAATTTACTATGGACAGGCATTTTAGTGCTACACTGAACTGTAGTGGACAGAGTGAGCACTTGTGCCATATTCCAGGTCTTAGGAGAAGATCTTTCGATTTTTACCTTTTCCCATACAATATCACATTCTGTCTATAGCTGCTTTACTACTCCAAAAGACGGAGGCAGGATCCCAGATCACATGGATCAAGAGAAAACTCTCTAACAATAAAAAGAGTGAGCTACTACCAGAACAAAGGAGATGCAAGCAGAGAGAATAAAAAACCACTAACAATGAACTCAGATGAATTGTCAGAAATGCACATCTCTCTGGGTCTTGATTCCAAAAGTGATATCCATGTGTTTACTAACCCCCCCCAAGGCGATACACAGTTTTTACAATAGAACTGAGTATGTCCATGAAGTATGGGCTTGCCTTGCAAGCCCATATGATATTTAGCAAGTTTAAAATATTTTAAAACCATGTATGTGCGCACCAGTGGAGGTGTGTGCAAAGGCCAAAGGAGTCAGATACCCTAGTCCCAGAGTTAACAGGCAGTTGAAAGCTGACTGACATGGGTGTTGGGACCAAGTTATCCTCTGGAAAGTTATCCTCTGGATCCTATGGAAGAGAACTGTACATTTTTAACCTCTGGGCCATCTTTCTAGACTGAAGATATAATTGGATGCGGTAGCTTATTTCTTGTTTTTTCTTTCAAAATAAAGTTTTATGATTCATTGTCAGTAAATGTTTTGTTTATATGCTTATTTAATATACATATATAGGGTTATACAAAAATTTCTCAAGTAAAGAAGGATTTGATTTATTTGGTTGGTTTTGGGATTTTTGTTTTTGTTTTTTTCGAGGCAGAATTTCTCTGTGTAGCCCTGGCTGTCCTGGAACTCACTCTGTAGACCAGGCTGACCTCGAACTCAGAAATCTGCCTGCCTCTGCCTCCCAAGTGCTGGGATTAAAGGCGTGTGCCAGCACTGCCCAGCGTAAAGAAGCGTTTTAAGTAGAAACAGATTCTGAAGCCATGTCATCGTATGACTGAGCACTGGTTGTTATGGGTAAGGAAAGGCAGAGGCTTAAGCAGTTTAGCAATCCTGAGTGGTCCACTTAAAATAAAAATAAACTCTGGGATATGAATACACATCCACCAATATTTGTTTTGATTGTACTCAAAGCCTACTATTTAAAAAGATGATCTTGCCTGACAGTCACTATCCATTCGTCCCCTATCATGTCTTTAAAACTCCAAAGATTGGATGTTATACTTATGTCTGTCCTAGATAGCCTTAGGCACTTAACTATTGGTGCAACACCATCTCTGCTAGCCCAGGCACACTCTTCAGAGAACACAATGTTTTCTTGTGGTGCCACAGGGCAGAGGTTGGACTCTGGTCTCCCTGGGCAAAGGGGACAGTGCTGCTGTGCCCTTTTCACTGTGTATAGGCCACCTCCACCCTTCACCTGTGGCTCTTCCTTTAGGAAAGACAGAAATAGCAGACAAGGCTCTCTTACATGGCGCCCTCTCACCTCTTCTACTTCCTTCTGCCATGGCTAATGACCTCATGATTGTGGGTAGGCCACCCAGATAATTCAGGATAACCTTTCTTTAGACTTTTAAAATAGGCATTTTTGAGACAGTCTGAAGAGTGTAAACGAGGCTGCTTGAAATACTCCTGCCTCAGGCTTACAAGAGCTGAGATTCTTAACCACATTTAAATTTAAAGCCAATGTGCCAATTACCAAATTCTAACGCTTCCCACAACTAATATATTAACATCTTTGGGCAGTCATTCTTATACCTTCTAGGTTACCCCTGTATAAAAGAAATCAGAATATACCAACCCAAGGTTAATTCTGTCAGGGGAGNATACTAGATATTCAAATGTAAACTGTAAAATAATGGAAACTCACATTTTACTATTTTTACTGGAATTACACTCTAAAATTGAACTACAATTGGCTAGCATATTGAAATAAGAGAAAATCTTGGGATTGAAAATGAGAAGAGACAGAACTAACACATATAATATAACCATCAGCATTCCTGTGCTGGGCATCTGACCCAGGCCTTCCACATGCTGAGGAAGCTGCATCTCCCACCCAAATCTACTGTTAAAATGTAAACAGAAACTACAAAGCACATTTTGTAAAATCTTCCTATACTATTCTACTGCAGAAATCAGGAACTGCTGCTGCTGCTGCTGCTGCTGCTACTGCTACTACTGCTGAAGAGCTAAAGCCTACACCATCTAATGGACTGTTATGTTAAACTAAGAAGGGATAGCTAGAAGAACTGTATGTGAACATACTTATTGTGAGTTCTTATGTCCTATAACACAAAATATCCACAAAATCATTATACATGTGTCTGTGGTGAAAAATCAAAACTCTTGGGTCTGCAAGAGGCTCAGTGGCTAAAAACACTTTGTTTCCAGGCCTCAAGGCTAAGTTTGTCCCTGGAACCCACTCAGCAGAAAGAGATCCATCTCCCAAAAGTTTTCCTCAACCTCCACATGTGCCTCAGCATGCACATACATGTGAGCACATGTGCATACACACATACTATACATACAAACAAAATACATATACAAATAAATGTCATCTTAAATATTTAAACATTTTTGTTTAAAAAAAAACAAAACTCTCCTGTTTGAAAAGTGCAAACTGGAACCAGTGCCACACCTGTCCTATTCCCTGCAACTCCTCCTGCACTGTCCTGTCCTCCTGATTTCTTCAGTTTAGCTTCCTATCTTCTCTGACTCCAGGACAGCAGAGCAATGCTGGATGTGCGCAAGTCATACCCTGCATGGGACAACTCTCTGATGCGAGTTTTTAAAGTATTTATGCTTGAGTCTGACACCCTCAGATTTTCAATTATTTGTGAAGCACTGATTTTTTTTTCTTCTATAAGGCAGTCTATTTTATCATTAAACTTTTTCTCTGACAAGAAGACCACATTCAGATAGCGGAGGACAAACCTCTGTACCTCCTCCTCAGTGCATCCAAGAGAAAGCAGCCTCTCTCTTATGTTTGTGTAATTTTTTTTTTTGGTACAGTCATTGGAAAGGTCTAAGATTCTAGCGCCTGGGCCATATATCAGAAGCAGCAGGTCCTCTTTGTTTAAGTTGAAAGTTGATTGTAAAAATTCAATGTTAGTTTTCACGCGTTTGGTGCTCTGAATTAAGATGGAAGGATTTTTAGAAATTATCTTCCTGACAAAATCTCTGGGATCGTTGTGACCTAAGGACATACCGGCCTCCTGCAAAAATTCAACCATTTGTTTATTCAAATCCAGACTGCTGGAGAAGGTTCTTGGAGCACTGGTCAATAGTCGGCAGAGGCATTTATGAGTCAATCCAACAGAGAAGAGAAACTTTATATTATTCTCTAAGTTTAGGTTGTTATGACACTGAAAAAGGATTCAGGACAAAACTCTAAAATATTTACAATTTCAAGGTCTGATACCATAATCTTTCTCCACAGATCCCACTGTTTTGAAAGACTTTAAGGAGTGCGTGTTATGGCTCGTGGATATCTTGATATGATGCTACCAATCACTTTGTCACTAGCTCCTTTGGACAGAAGGAAGATCTTCAGCTCCTGCTCATTCATAACAGCCCTGTTAAAAACCCCAGGCTGCTATCTCCTTGCCATGTAGATATCGACACCCATGGTAACTAAGTTGTTCAGCAGGTCCCCCTTCTCCAAAGACTCCTTATCCTTACTGTAGCATTCCACTCTAAACAGCCTGAATGGAATCGACTTGAGGAAAACTTCTGCTGAATATTGGAGCATCCAGCCTCTTAAATCAAAGAGAAAGTTCCTTCTCACACACCAGATGTTTCTTGATGCCATAATCATCAGATAGCCCAAAGATTTTTCAAATGCAAAGCTCGCAGTAGACACCTTTCCGGTAGCTTATTTCTAATACAGTGTTCCTCGGGTAAATGGGAGATGGAGAAAATGTACATGAACCAGTCAGCCTGGGATGCTTGGTTTGCAAGCAGAGAGAGTGGCCCCGCTTCAAAAAAGGTAGATGGAGAGATCCAGCACGTGAGAGTATCCTCTGAACTCCAGAGGCATAATATAGCACGTGTTTTGATACTACTCTCACAAGTCCACGCACATACACTGACAAAGGGAAAAAATATCCCTTTTCACATTCGTCTATAATGTGCATGAATGTAAGGATCATCTCTGCATTCTTCCATGTTACAAGACACAGAAAGGATACATTACATACTGCACGATGAATAATGTTTGATTTGAACAAAATGCCATCTAGATTAAAACCTTCGAATGTGCATTCTCTTGCATGTGTCCATTCCAAATGACTAAATACATATTCAATCATAATGCACACCAATTTTTCTATAGTAACATATTTTATTTTATAAACATAAAACCTTCAGAGAGCATTCCAGTAATTCACTGCAAATCTAAAATTCATTTTATGCTCACAGGCCCGGCCTGTTCGAAATGGAAATACCATCAGTAAAGAAAATCTTGAGCAATTCTGTCTTTGACCTCTAGATGTCTCACCGAGATTCTTGTACCAGAAAATAGCCTGATGCAATCCCCCAACTATAGGCTTGGCTGAAATGTCATCTTGGGACCAAGGAATAAATCATAAGAATTTAACTACACTTGGATTAAAACATTCCATCAGTATTTTTTTTAACTTTCTGGAAAAATGAAAATAACAGATGGTGGCAGAATAGGCAGATTTATGAGAAAAATAACTTGGTATTAGTCATTCTGATGAGCCACATCCCAAGCAACCCTGCCTCTTCGGTGATGATGAACAGTTTCCAGGTGTAATCCTTGATTTTAGACAAGTGATGTTTAAGATGATGGTCATTGACCCTTCTAAACATGCTTTGACTTGGAAAATATTCCCATTGCTTACATCCAAGCTGCGGAAGTATGTAATTCAACATCTTCATATATATATATATATATATATATATATATATATATATATATATATATATATATATATGGTTGGGATATGCTTATACAAAAATAATGATGATTTATCCCGAGGGAAAATGACTCTACAAGTTAAGTCAGTAACAAAAGAAACAATTTTGTTTCTTGGGAGAATTTGAAACATGTTTTGATGGGCAAAAAAATATGAATTTGGGAGTAGTTTAAACATTAACAATGAGAAATTATTCTTCCATAAGTATTCTTATTAGTAAAATGTTTCTGAACGTTTATACTGCAGAACTAAGATTTTACTCATTATGTAAATACTTGGTTAATATGTATGTGGAAAATCTGATGACAGTACATGAACTTGGCAGTTTAGAAATACTACTCCAATCCAGATATTGTCCAGACAGCATGCCATTTTGTGTATAGGGAGGTGCTGAGCTTATAACCCCAAGTCCATATTTCTCAAAAGTGAAGCCAGTGTTATACTTTCTCATTTTCTAAAGTTGTCCTGCTGATTGCAGGCACTGTGAGTGTACCCAAAATGACACCAATGAAAGTGAAAAAAAATCTCTTTATACTTCATCTAACACCACACACACACACACACACACACAAATTTGTATTATTTGCAGATTTTTTTTCTAGTTTTAAGTTTTATTGTCTTTAATATCTTTGTTTCCTGACTCTTGACATTCATTCTGATTGGCTTCAAACCAGAAACCAGAAGAATTAGTAGAAATTGATCTTCAATACATGTTACAGAACTAACTTTTGGTAGTACCTTAAATAATGATTTTTGAAAGCGCTATGCATTGCTTGTGTCTCTCAGTTTGATTTTGAGAAAGTAACTTTTTCCTTAGTTGATTTGTGAGTTTGGAGCATATAGTACATGTGCATACTTGTGTTCATTTAAGCCTGCACAGAGAGAGAGAGAGAGAGAGAGAGAGAGAGAGAGAGAGAGAGAGAGAGAGAGAGAGAATGCACATATTTGAAAAACGTTGCAAAAATGGGATCTTATAAATAAGTATTGCAGAGACAAGAGGGGCAAGTACCATTGAAAAATTCTTCCTTTCTGGTTTATTGTACGTTAAATTAATTCTTAGGGCATGCAAAGAATGGAATGTGTGCAACTTCTGTGGCCATGCTGTATATGGAAATAGACTGGAAAACAAAACTTTCTAGCTATGAAATATGACAGGAGAGCAACGGGATGGATGTGTTTGTGTTTATGTATGTTCATGTTTATACAAAGCATCTGCCCACTGACAAATCTCTGGGTACATTTGCATAATTAAAAACAGGCACATAATCAGTATGCTGGAACAACAACAGTGACTAGATATTGTCCCTGCATAAAGTACTCCGAATATTCTCTGGGAATACACATTCCTCCTGAACTTTGCAGACCACAAGTAACACAAGTAACTGAGATATATCCGATGTCATAGATTTGTATTTTTGAGAGCTTTGACCATGAATATCTTTTCATGTAGGGAATTTTCATCTAGTGATCTTAAAATTCAACAGGGTTCTTATTAAAATAAGTGAGCTTTTTGGTTCACAGAACAAAACAATACTTCCTAATTGTACCCAGTAACACTCAGAGTACATAGTTGTTTGATTCTGCAGTTTGTGTGTCATTCACGGTCAGAGAAATTTCAAAGCACCAGCTGCTGCTACAGACAGATGGAGTCACCTCTATAGTCTCTTAGCTGTCCATCTTTTTCCTCTTACTTCCTCTCTTCTCTCTTCTCTCTCTCTCTCTCTCTCTTTCTCTCTCTCTCTCTCTCTCT
>NC_034594.1:59721425-59733613 GCF_900095145.1 Mus pahari
GAGAGAGAGAGAGAGAGAGAATATTTTAAAACAAAACTTTTAATATTTTATTTAAAATACTTTCAAAGTGTCATCCCTAGCTACTTAATTAGCTTTGAAGCTTCGAACTACCTTTTAAGACTCTCCATAGGTTATTTCATGCTCCTTACCCAGCTTGCTCTACCCCAAGCAATTGTAAATGTAATTCTCAAACCCCTTCCCATAGGTCTCTATTGTGGTAAATTCACTGTTCAATTCAAACACGACCTAACTCTTTTATAATGCCTTGCTTCATTGAGGTAGACATGATATAATTTATTCCTACTTGAATATCAATTCCTCATTTACTTGTCTCATGCCTCTGTCTAAAATTGTAGGTCCCCAAGGCTAGGAACTGGGGCTTACTCCCAAGCATATTCCATGGATTCAACACAACCTCGGGAAAAGAAATTGTACTTGACCACCTGCCAGTTACAAGAACAGGGACAGCCAACATTATCCCTGGGAAGAAAGATGTCCTGGTGCTGAAAAGATACTAATGAGAAGACACCAGGGAGAACAGGGAAACTGAGGCATTGAGAAGTTAGAGCAAAGGAAAGACGAAGTTATCAGTGAGCTACAGAAGCCAAGGAAAGTAGAAGAAGGAGAGGCAGGATCAGCAGGAAGAAGGTAAGAGGTGACTGAGGAGTGTTCTACCGTAGGTCCTCAGTCTCTTCTCCACTTCACCTTGATATCCAGTGCTCGGTTCCTGGTAGTTCACTGGAAACATGTCAACATTTAATCTCTCTCTTTTTTTTTCCAGCCGAAGATCTACCAAGGATGGGTGTCACCAGAATACACTGTAAGAAGCAAGGAGGGAAAACCGAACGCCATTGTACTGGTGCGCTACCCTTGCTCAAGATGACAGTCGAGAGGCTTCAATGAGCCCCTTGACCTGAGTCATAGATGCTCTCTAGAGAGTGTCCTGAGATCCTGGATTTTAGAAGAGCTGGAATTACCTGGGACTCATAATCAAGGTGCTGTGTTTGCCTGTAAGACTGAAGTACATATAAGAATGGTTCACTTCTATTCTTGCTCTCTTTGTCAATTTTGAGATAATTTATTTTAATGCTTGGACCGTGGATCACTCTTTAAAATGTGAGGTTTTAATGCTCAATTTTGGAAATCAATGAGAATACATTAAATTTAGTCAACTAGTCATAATATATTCAACTTTTGTTTATTCCTACTGTGTCAATTACGGTAGGTGGAAAGATGTCCATTACAAAAAGAGTTAATGCTTAAAGGAGCCTTATATTATGTTAAGACACTTATTTATTTGGCTTTTTGTAGAGAATCTTACGATGTTATCCAGTTCTCAAAAATACATGGGTTTCTACTTTATTTTTAAATCCATTTCCAAAATTAAGATTATATATTTAGATAGTCAGGTTTCTGGAAACAATTGAAAATCTGGAGTTTATCCTGACAAATATTGCTTAGATGTCACAGGGAGTATGTGTTTATCAAATATTAGTTACTTTACATGATGATTACTTAATGACAGGTTTCTAAGGTTTTATATTATATACTGAATAGAAAGTCAGTACATACATCAACTGTGTTGGACAAAGAGCAAGAAGGCAAAAAGAAGCTTATTCGGGTGCTGTCTGTACCACCAAATATTTTTCTCTGTTTCATTTTAGGTCATAGAACAAAGAGATCCTTTTATTTTCATAACACTGGAAGTTCATGCACACAGCCCAAAACACCATCAACATGATACTATAAAACTAGCATGTAGTTAATATTAGAGAAAGCTATCGTCAGCATTTCTTCATAGCCACACGCGATCATGATCGGGCTCATTTCCTCTCTCTCCTCTTCCTTTATCATCTCCAGATAAAAATGGAGAAATTCCAAGCATTATGAATTTGTTTTTATAAACGGTATTATAGAAGTCTGAAAAACTAAAACAGTTGAAGAACATACTTGGAGAAAATAACTAGATAAAAACCCAATCAGTAATGGCTTTGTTTTGCTTTGTGTCTATTTTAAAGCTAAAGCTAAAAAGTGAAAATGAGATAATGCTTTCCAGTTTATTATGTTTTTAATGTCACATTCGTACACATACACACTGATACATACTTCTGTCTGACTTAGATGAGGCTGCCAAGTCAGACAGAAGTATGTATCAGTGTGTATGTGTACGAATGTGAAAGTAAACCCTCAGAGTTCGACATGACACTTATTAAATATATGTTAAATATTTGCTGCAATTTTGCCAATTCAGCACAAGTGGCCTTCATGAGAATGGCCACAGTGTTACGCTGGTAGGAAAATAGAGTCTGAGCTGAGAAACAGGGGAGGGGAAAAAAAATACAAGTTCTCTTAAGGTCAAGGGCAACAGCTGAACAGCTCTGGGCCTACCTGCTTCAAAGGGTTCAGTGTCTTGTGTTTATAGATAAAATGTTGGTTTCTATGGGGGAAGGGTGGTCACGGGAACAAATATCCCTGACACCCAAACAAAATAATCCCAAATAAAATGGGTGATGTAGTCAATAGTAAAAAGGGAGATAGCTATTCATGGAGAAAACGCATGACCTCACCCTGTGAGAATACACAGCCATTCATCAGCCTGGTACAGCTTTTCTCGCTTGCTTGCTCTGAATCACATGGCTAAGGCCCTTTCCCTTTCCAAACAGGGTTAGCTCATTTGATGGCAGACATTAAAGGTTTCTCTAGACTGGACAAATGTAAAGAAAGTTCTTAGTGTGCAGAACTTTTCCTTGTGGAAACTTTAGAAAGGCTTTCTTTGAGAGTAATACACCGCCCTTAACTCTTTGTTTCCCTTTCATCTTTCTTATTTATTATTTCTGCCTTTGGTCTCAGGAAAACTCCATGTTAGCATAGCTGGGAGAGTGGTCTCGGTGACCAACAGAAATGTATTATAGGAATAATATAGAGAAATGTGTTTAGAAGCAGACGAATGAGCTAAAAATATCCTTGTAAGCAGGCTACGTTATAATTTTCAATTGTGGTTCTTGCTTAAATCTTTGAGGGCTATCGGCCCATCTCCTGATTCTCAAAAAGCCCCTTAATTTAACCAAGTAGCTATAAACAACTGCCCCTAAAACTGCAACCAAATTGTTTGTGCTGTGTTATGTATCTAAGGAAACAAATGTAGACATCTAGGATTACATTATTAGTTTCTGTGGAGACATGTGCACTTCAAAGATTTTTTTTTTCAGAATCTAGCAATGCTATGTCACCCAGGAGCCAAGGCCTCCCGTGGTGAAAGTTTCAGGCCCCTGGCTGCAGCTCCCGCCCTCAGCCCCTGTGCTCAAATTCTGTCCAGATATTTGGTTTCTGCAGTGGAGGGGGCAGGGCAGATATCTGCTGCATTTGTTCCACTAGACATTCTTGGTTTTAAATGGCCAATAAAACTCCAGGGAGAAAAACAACATGATTTTGACCAATCTGACCGCTTTCTATTATGTCACATCGATCATTGTCAGTGTGAACGGTGTCCTGGTGCCTGATAGAGAGTAGCTCCCAGGCCCTCTCTCCTGGGAATCAAGAGGCCTGATCCAGAGATCTCTGTGATAGTAGGTAGCCCAGCGGCCCAAGGCTGTGCTTTAAAAAAGGCAGTTCACATCACTGTGTTGTCAAGTTGGGTGAGTACAAACCAAATCAGCCCACCATGCTTGTATTGGAGGTAACTTAACAATTTCTAAAAGAACCATGGCATTGTGGCTCAAGGTCTGGTGCATCAGCCCTGTCCAGCAAATATAGCGCTAGCTCTCCAAAACTTTAGGAACCTCTAGACTGCTAGCAAGAAGTGTCTGAGTGGTCCTGAAAAGGTACTTGTTAACAACTCCTCATTTTCTTTTTCTGATGACTGCAATGGAGAAAGAAGTCTGGTCACAAGCATCTTGAATACTAGCCATTGAGTTCAAGCCAGGGGCAGATCTGCCATGCTCCACCCACAGAGCTTCTGAGCGAGGAGGAAGAATTGCACTAGCCAGTGCATTATTTTTGGCCTGTCTGTGCATGCCTACATGGGCTCAGGGGCCAGAAGGTTTGTATCCACCTATCTTCCTGCCCAACTCCTGGCACTGGTTCTGTCGACTTGGCAGGTGACACATTCATCCTGAGAGAATTCTTTTCTCTTGATTGGCACCTTCTATCATTCTTGATCCCAATGCCAAACCCCAGTGAATTCACATAGCATGTGATTTCTACTGCTCATGCTATAGTCATTAATACAAGTGGGCTAAATAAGTTGCTCTTCTTTGGTTGTATGTGAGAATGTATAGTCTGGCTGTGGCGTATGTGCACCTCTGTGTGCCTTATGCACTTTTCTGGAGGCCAGAAGTAGATGTTGGGTGTCCTACACTATCACTCTCTACCTTATTCCCTCGGGACAGGACTGTAACTGAACTTGGAGATAAGCTGGCAGCCACCAAGCCCCAGCAATCTTGTTTCTGCCTCCCAATGTGCTTGGGTCATGGCTTACTTTGTAAGTCAGTATGGGTATTCATATTAAGGTTGTCACATTTGTGCAGTAAGAACTCTAACCCACTAAATTGTCTTTCCATTCCCCTAATATAAGTATCCTTAAGTCTTTTCTAAAATGATTTGACCAATCAAACTGCATATTATCAAGTAATACTTTTTCAATAATTCAAACTCAGGGTCTTCTCCAAATAATCAATTCCAAATGTAGTAGCTACTGCCTAATATTGTGAAATAAGTGCTATTTTCAGTATAGTATCCACACACTAAAATTCTCATATCAAAGGCAATGGTAAATGGCATGTCAGAGCAGGTTTGTTTTATAGTGAAATTGAGCACAGTGTGCCACAGTTTTCCTTATGGTTGTTCAACTGTAAGCAAGGTAACCCTCTGGTGGAAATCTTCATCCAGAAGGAAAGAATGCATCTGTAGACACAGGAAGTTCAGTGACGACTTTCTAAATATTTCTTAATTTTGTAAAAATTATAGATTGATTGGAAGTTACAAATCTAGAATAAACAGTGTTTCCTTTACCAGGTTTTCCTGAATAGTTATGCAAATTTTATGCAATTGTGATACAGTATAGAAATTAAAAGTTGACATTAATTTTAGTGCCGTCATTATTTCATTAGTTGTAGATTTCATTTAGAACTATCCTGAAATTAGGAAGATATCTTTCAGTATAGCCCTTGATAATATCACCCAAACTAGCTCTTCCCTCCATGGCTATAGTCCCTGACACTCACTACTGTGTTATTTGAATGTATATTGCTTTTTACCACAAGAAGGTATTATAAACAGAATCATGCATTTTATCAGGCAAGTGGCCTTTATCACCCAATGTAATAGAGAATCTAATTTGGCTCTGTTCTTTATTTATTACAGAATAATATTTCTATTTACATTTATTTTGTATTGAGTTTATAAGTAACTCCTTATATCAAATTTTGTACCAGCAGGGCTAATATACATGAATGATGAATTCAGAATATTGGAAACAGAAAAGCATAGTGTGTTAACCTTAGTGGCTGGTTAGCCGCATCACTATGGTTACGCTTCACAGTTGGCTCTGAAAGCCCTGGCATCCAGAAAGAAGAGACAACATGATAAATGGCACAGCTCTCATTAGAGGGGAGGAAGTCTGCCAGTGCCTAAATGGAGAGCACTTTCTCGCTGGTGTTAAATGTAGAAGGATAACTCATGAGAGGTTTTCCACAGACCATATTGATGTGATGGATAACATTCTCCAGTGTTTCTACAGAAGATGAAAACAGGGACGCTACTTTGCAGGCTATTTCTCCTTAAGGGTGTCATCACTCAGAAAGGAAACTGCTAATAAAAAGCAACTTTGTGAAGCCCAAACAGCAAGACATGTTGCAAGCCCAGCCTCTCAAAGTTGTGTGAAGGAGTCTTATGAAGGGGCTTCTAAGGTCACTACTGTGAGGTACTGCACAGATCTCTGTTGATAATCCTTTCTATCCTGTATATAGGTAACAGAGGCCATAGGCTTAGACATAAAGGATGCATTGAAGATGGTGTTTTCCAACAAGATGCTGAGTCTGCCTTCATATGTATGTTTTTCTGTTGCATATATATGTAGTAGTGAAACTACTGGGTCAGAGATGGTATATAGCAGATGCAATGTTTCCAGAGTTACCCACCAAATTTCATCCCACCAGAAACAAGAAAGCAGAAGGGTGAACTGTTTGGAGAAAGGGAATTGATAAGAGGGAAATTGGGAACTGGAGAGTGGTTTATGGTAGAATATCTGGGTTTAGTTGATAGCACCACAACTACCCGTATCTTTAGCTCCAGCTTTTCTTCTACCTTTTCTTCTAGGACAAATCTGGCCCTAGAATTTTCTTTAAAAATTCCTTCTGCATATAAATTGGTTTTGATTTGGATGAATAACACACACACACACACACACACACACACACACACACATACTACATACACATGTATACTATATATATATATATATATATATATATATAACAAATATATGTTATATATAATATATGCATGCATATAAATATAAACTTTTAGCCTAGTGTACAAATTAAGAATTGCATTCTTAATATTAATGTAAAGGAGGAAAAAAGCAAGGTGGTAGAGCTAGCTTTCAACCATTGGACATGAGTGGTATTCATAGGAAAGATAATATGCAATTTGAAAGGCTTGCTTTTGCTAATTTCTCCACTCTAATTTATTATGGTCCTTGGAGTGGTATCTAGAGCAATAAGACAAGAGAAGGAGGTAATGGTCACACAAATAAAGGAAGAAGTTAAATTGTCTTGTCATAGACAGTAAGATAACAGACAGTCTCCAAGACTCCAATAAAACTGTACAAAGCACATTCAACTCAGTAGGAGGACAGAAAATCAGCATATAACAGTCAGGAGCTTTCCTATAACAAGTATGCTGAGAAAGGAAATAGGGAAATAGTACCATTCATAACAGGGCTTTTAAAAATACTTAGTTGGAAATAGACCTAGCTAGGACTGTCAAAGAGCCATATGATAAATTTTTCAGACACTAGAAAAAGGGATAAGAAGATGAATGTAACTCTAATACTCAAACTGTAGAATTAATATAGCAAGAATGGTTGTGTTACCAAAAGCTATGTGCAAAGATAAGTGAAATTCCTATTAAAATTTCAATGGCATCATCCTAGAAATAAGACAACAGTGCTGAAAATCGATGTGGAAATAGATCAGATACCAGGCAACCAAACATCCCCGGGCACAAGAACAATCCTGGAAGTACTATCATAAAAAACTGATACTAAGTTATAATGCAGAGACTTACAAAACCAGGATGCTGATAGCATAAACCAGACATGTATGTGGTGGTTTGATTGAAAGTCTCCCCCACAGGCTCCTAGAGAGTTTTATTATTTAAAAGGACTAGAGAATGTAGCCTTATTAGAATAGGTGTGGCCTTGTGGAAGGAAGTGTATCACTGGGGGCTGACTCTGAGGTTTTAGAAGCTCAAGCCAGACCCGGTGGCCCTCTCTTTCTGTTGCCTGCTGATCTGGATGTAGAACTTTTGGCTCCTCTGCCAGCACCATATCTGCCTCTTTGCCACCATGCTGGCTGTCATGATGCTAATGGACTAAATCTCTGAACTGTAAGGCACCTCCAAATAAATGTTTTCTATGATAAAAGGTAGTATGGTCTTGGTGTCTTTTCAGAGCAATAGTACCCCCAGCTAAGACAATGTCAATTGAATAGAAGTCAAAAAATAAATCAATAAGACTTTGGGTACCGGATTTTTATCAAAGATGCCCAAAGCATATATAGGAGAAAAGACAGTATCTTCAGCAAAAGGTGATGGAAAAACTGGATACTCCTGTCTAGAAGATGGAAACCAAATCCATGTTTTCTCACCTATTGCCTTACAGTTCCAAAAATGTAATCAAAGTGAATCAAAAACCTGAATGCAAAAATTGAAACTCTGAAATTGTCAGAAGAAAAAAGTCAGAAAATAACTCAGCATATTAGCATAAATAGGATTTTCAGCAAAACACTCTAATAAACAAATTAATACTATCAAGATACGACAAATTACAAAGCTTCTGCATAGCACCTTATATAAATAATTGAGTGAAGAAACAACCTAAAGAATAGGAGAAACATCTAGGCTAGATGGACATTCAACAGAGAATATGTGTGTAGAATATATTTAAAAACTAAATATCAAAATTGTAAACATCCAATTGATAAATGCACCAATAAAATGGACAGACAATTCTTAAAAGATAAAATCCATATGGCCCACGAGTATGAAAAATATTCAACACCCTTAGCTGTGAAGAAAATGCAAATTGAAACTGATATTCCATCTCTTCTCCCTCAGAATGGTTGTCATAAAGGAAATAAATAATAAAACATGCTGGAGAGGGTGTAGGGAAAAGGGACCCTTTAAAAAAATGGGTGATGGGTATGGGAACTAGTCCAGTCATTATGGAAATTAGTATGGTGCTGCTTAAAAGGAAATCTAAAGCTTGATTTACCATGTGGCTTAGTTATACCAATTCTGGGAAAATATCCAAAAAATTCTTAATCAACCTACCACAGACAGACATTTTACACCATTGTTATCTCAATGCTATATAAAAACAAAATTGGGGAATCAGGCTAGATGTCTGTCAAGAGATGAATGTATATAAAACAATGGAATATGTGTTTGTGTGTGTGTGTGTGTGTGTATAAATTTTATTCACTCATAAAAATAAGTTAGTTATTTAACAAGTTAGTGTAACTAAAGATCACCATAATAAGTAAAGTAAGCCAGACTCAAAATGACAAATATAATGTATTTTCTTCCATTTGTAGGTATTGTTAGATTTTATATTGTACATAAAATCATACATGTATATAGTATTGTACACCATATATGACAAATGTATACTATATGAAAACAGAAATGAGATAAGGGGACAAAGTGGACAAGAAAATTAGAGGAACAATTTCCGAGGTAATATGTCAAAATACATGTACTTAATACACTTGAAGAAAATTGTTTTATTGGCCTCAAAACTATGCACAATGTGTACAAGCCAATGAAAGTTTTCATGTAGACTTTGTATGTTTCCTTTATATACAGTGGGGTTTTTTTGTTGTTGTTTGGTTTTTTTTTTGTTTTTTTTTTTTTGTTTTGTTTTGTTTTTGAGACAGGGTTTCTCTGTGTAACCCTGGCTGTCATGGAACTCACTCTGTAGACCAGGCTTGTGGGGCGCTGCCTCACATGTCGCCGTTACAAGATGGCGCCGACATCCGCCTGCAGAAGGTGATAAACAACCTCACCACGCATGCGTCAGTGTTTCCCCGCTCTCCGTGCCAAAGTGCTCGCTTCCTACGTCACCTCGCGTGACCCAGATTTGGCCTATTAGGTATTGCCACGTCCGAGGCGAGACAAATCTCCTATATAAGGGAGGTGGTTTGGGGACTCGGTGTCTTCGCCCTTTGCCTGTTGGAAGCTTATGCTCTCCCTCTCAAGAGCATTAAAGCTTTGCTGCAGAAGGATCCTGTTTGTGTGCCGCATCGTTCTTGCTGGCAAGACGGTTAGCGCGGGACACAGGCTGGCCTCGAACTCAGAAATCCGTCTGTCTTTAATCTCAGCCTCCAAGTGCTGAGATTAAAGGTGTGTGCCACCAATGCCTGGTATATACAGTGTTTTATTTGTGTAAAAAAGTGATGTAGTTATATTGCTATTTAGCTGTTGATGTTTCTAAGCCATGTTAATATTTTTTACTGAGACTGAATATCTTAAGTTTGTATAGCAATTGTGGAAGTTTTTGTTTTGTAAATTTTCATTATCTTGCATCCATGTTTAAAATTAAAATTTTGTTATTGGTTGTCCATTTTCTCACCAAGCAGGGTTTTTAATCTATAACATTTATTTTATATAACAGCTTTAATCTGTAATATTTGGTTCAAATATTACTTTCCCCTTTATAATTTCAATTGCTGTAAGCCAACTTATCTTAATGTGCCTCATACAGAGTTTAGACTTAGAGTATCTGAAATATAAAACTGAGAATTTTGTAAAAGGTAATTTATACTTCAATTTCTGATCTATTGATCCATTTTATTTTAGTTCAATATTTTTATGTTGAGCAAGTTTCTAAATCTCTTCTTTAGGCATTTACTGCAAATCTAAAGGTTCTGACTTCGACATAGCCAGTTTGTAGATCATTTTTGTTCTTTACCCACTCTGGTGACATGATCCTCTCCACTTTGTTTCCTATGAGTGTATTCTTTAGCATTCCTTTCAATGAGGATCTGTGGCCTTAAAATCCCTTAGTCTGGAATTTAATTTTCCAATATCCTGAGTATAAGTATTTAATAGATAAACATTACAACGGGGTCAAAATATTCTTCCTATGTTTATATAATTCTAGTTTTTTCTAAGGTCTATTCGTATTTCTAGTTTTTAATGATCTAATACCATAGGTATTCTAATTCCTCAAATATTGGTAGATCTAATGTTCAAGGTACCTCATCCATTGTGTTTTGGCAACATCATGCATAAACATCATCTTAAAGAATAATAATGTTGCCGGGCAGTGGTGGCACACGCCTTTAATCCCAGCAGCGGCAGGCGGATTTCTGAGTTCGAGGCCAGCCTGGTCTACAAAGTGAGTTCCAGGTCAGCCAGGGCTACACAGAAAAACCCTGTCTCGAAAAAGAAAAAAAAGAAAAAAAAAATCCATCAAGGAAATCCTCCTTCTGATCAAGAGAATAGAATCTGGCCTTGGGAGCCCTAACATTCATGATGGGAATGTCAATAACCAGCTGAGGGTCTGACCTAGGAGGGAAGGCTCATTCTGAGTCATGCTAATGACACTGAGATACTGAATTCCTTCTCAGAATTCTTAACCCACTTCATAGTCCCTATAGACAGGATGAGCTTTGGGTGTACTGGTACCCATTCTGATACGAAAGTCAGAAGTGCACAAGTTTTTCTCTATTTTTTTCTTTTTTGTGTCTTATTTTTTATTAGGGGCGATACTGGCAAGAACCTATGTCCTTCTTCTGTATCTACCCTCATGCCAGCCTAAACATCGTGGCATTTTTCCATCACTCCTCCATTTTTTTTTCCAGATAGCTGTTGATATATATAAAGCTTGCTTGCCTAGGCTTTTGTTTATTTGTTTGTACCTAATAAAATTGTCTTTGATCTTCAGTTTAAATCTATTCTTAAATTAAATTAAAATTCTTTAATTCTTTAATTCTTTATTTAACTTAAATTCTTTCATTAACTTTTCTAAGAAATCCAAGGGGACTTTGCTTTTCCCTGTATTCATACTGATGTATGTTTCATTAATTTTTTTCAACCCTTCGTAAATGAAAAAAAAGTCTGAGCCTCCTTCAGAAGCTTTGGAAACAACTTTGAGAAAATGACTGGCTGAATCCTATCATTTGGTTTGACAAAAATAAAAGTTATTATCTAAATGATAGTATTGTAATCATTCAATACAAAAAGTTGGAAAGAACAATTGAACAATGAACTGTTTTCCCTGATATTCTTTTATTTTCTCTTTTTTTACATTTTAAAATTAATGTTCATCAAATTGGTTTTTCGACAGTTTCATACATGTATAAAATATACTGTGATTATTATAATTTTATATGATTTAGAATAGACCGAAACTGCCAAAATTCTTTTTTTTTATTTTTTATTAGATATTTTCTTTATTTACATTTCAAATGCTATCCCAAAAATTCAATATACACTCCCCCGCCCCTGCTCCCCTAACCATCCACTCCCACTTCTTGGCCCTGGCATTACCCTGTGCTGGGTCATATAAAGTTTGCAAGACCAAGGGGCCTCTCTTCCCAATGATGTCCTATTAGGCCATCTTCTGCTACATATGCATCTAGAGACACGAGCTCGTGGGGGGGGGGGTACTGGTTAGTTCATATTGTTGTTCCACCTACAAGGTTGCAGCCCCCATTAGCTCCTTGGGTACTTGATCTAGCTCCTCCATTGGGGGCCCTGTGTTCCATCCAATAGCTGAGTGTGAGCATCCACTTCTGTGTTTGCCAGGCACTGTCATAGCCTCATAAGAGGCCACTATATCAGGGTCCCTTAAGCAGAATCTTGCTGGCATGTGCAATAGTATCTGGGTTTGGTGGCTGATGATGGGATGGATCCCCGGATGGGGTAGTCTCTGGATAGTCGATCCTTTCATCTTAGCTCTA
>NC_034594.1:59733624-59745928 GCF_900095145.1 Mus pahari
CCAAAACAGGGCCCATCCCAGAAGATGTGTTGCCTCTGCAGTTTATTCACTCACCTGCACAGACTAGCCATTGAGGGACCCTGGATACAATATGAATCTCTCACCTGCTCTGGCAGACAGAGCCCTCACCTCTGGTGCGGAAGGTGCCTAAATTTCTGGAGCCCGAAACAGGGTCTGTCCCAGAAGCTAGGTTGCTTCTGTCTGTCCCAAAGCTGTGTATCTTCTGTGGTCCACACTCACCAGTGCAGACTGGAGCCTAGGCGAACTAGAGCAAAGATGGCTCCCCAACCAGCTCAGGCAGTGAGCGGTCTCCCTGGCAGACACCTCTCCTCTGGCGGGGAAGGTGCTAGTATGTCTAGAGACAGAAATGGGTTCTGTCCCAGCCACTGTGTTGCTTCTGCAGGGAGCCCTTTCCCCAGCAATGCACAGGAGCAAAGATGGCTCTCTAACCAGCTCAGGCAGTGAGAACCCTCCTGGGTGGACACCTCTCCTCTGGTGGGAAAGGTGCTGGATGTCTGGAGCCAGAAAAGGAGTCTGTCCCAACCACTGTGTCACTTCTGCAGGCTGCCCTTTCCCCGGCAATGCAGTGGAGCAAAGATTGCTCTCCTACCTGCTTAGGCCTTGAGACCCCCCCAGGAAGACACTTCTGCTTGGGCGGGAAAGGTGCTGGATGACTGGATGACTGGAGCCAGAAATGGGATCTTTCCTAGAAGCTGTGTCGCTTCTGCAGGCTGCCCTCTCCCCAGCAATGCACTGGAGCAAAGATGGCAAAGATGGCTCTGTTACCAGCTCAAGCAGTGAGAACCTTCCTGGATGGACACCTCTCCTCTGGCTGGAAAGGTGCCGGATGTCTGGAGCCAGAAACGGAGTCTCGATATCCTTTTCAAGTAGTGAGAGTTGAACACTCTACAAAGGGTACAATGACCAGAACAGCACCATAATTACTATTTTAAAATTTAACCATTTGTTAAGTAAAAAGTATGGACAAAAGAGTATACTGAGGGACACACTGTGACATACTACGTCTTTCATGATGATATTTCGTTTGTTTGGATGGTTGGTTTTGTTTTCTTTGGGGGTGTGGTAGCAATGGCAGGGGGCAGGTACAAAGGAATGGGGCAGAAAGTGAGATTGGGTTGCATGTTGTAATATAAAGAATCAATAAAAAGTTAAATAAAAGATTTAAATATCTGCAGTTCTTTAAGATTCATAGAAAAAAACCCACATCATTAGTATTGGCATTTATACACAAAATGAGCCCAAATTGAACCCTGTCTCTATAAACATGCTTCAAGAATGGAACCACATATCACTGGACAATTGGTTAGAAAAGATACTCACATGTTTAAGGGAAACTGATGGATAACAGGGAACATTCCAGTACCAGACTGTTTAACTGCCTTTGAAATGGGAAACTGCTGAAGATGCTGACATAATCTTCAAGAATACAAACTCTTCCTGATTTATTAGAAAGGAAATGGGGCATATCAGGCCAGTTAGGAGTGGGAAGATCAAAAGTAGAAGAAAGAGTGATTAGACACACGAACACCTCCCCCCCCCCATGTACTTCATTATTTTTCATCACCAGTTAAGGCATTCAGAAGTACTTACGGAGTACCTGGAAGTGTGTCCTGGACTCCTCTAGTAGTGTGGATTATAAAGAGTAGTCAGATTGACTCTCTGCCGAAATGAATTTATGATATATAAGTAGCCTGTCTTTTAATAGTGTGATAAACAATACACCAAGTGGATTATGATGAGGAATAGTATCAGAGCAAAGAGATTATCCAAATAATAGCACCATTGACTAACCTTAAAAGATGCAGGGTAGAAATGTATGACTCTCCCAGGGGTAACCAAACCCCATTGTGGGAGGGCATTTCTGCTTATCCATGGTATCGATATCATGACTACTGTATACAGAGTGTTTTATGGTTGATGCTCATTAGCTTTCCTGATTGTTGGTGTATGTTAAGCTTTGACTCAAGACAATTCTTTCTTTAATGTGTTTTAGTGAAACCAGAAGGTTGGAACACCCAGTAGTTAGTTAGTAGTTAGCATAACTCTAGTTGGAAAGCTTTTCTGTAAAGATGTTAGTGTTAGCTGCTACCAAACACTAGGAGCATCAGCATTTCCATCTTATTCTCTCATTTCAGGATATAAAGGCATGCTCCTTTTGTTTCAGGATTTCTGCACAGAGATCTGTCCGTGGCAACAGTGCTAACCATATCAACCAAAATGCCCCAGTGCTCTGGACAATATGTGCCTCTCTGGAAATGTGCATACTTGCATATAGTTCCAGGATGGACATGCATTGTCGCTCCCCTGCTGCTCCCCAGACATCCACCCCCTCTTAGCTGCCAAGTAAATCCTACTATGGAGATGAAAGCAGGATACTAACACTGAGCCTGGGAGAGTGTATCAAAGCAAATGTCACCTTGTTTCCCTGATGACAACTCTGATCTGGTCACACAGTCTGCCCTTCTTTTTCTCACATCTACAGCTACACATGTTCTTCATGAATATTTTACTCAGCTCTTTTACACACTCAATTTGAGATCATGATTGAAGTTAGCTGACTCTAAACGTGTCTACTAAAAATCAAATATGTTCATGAATCCCCGTGCAGTTAGCTTCTTGCATCCCTCTGGGGCATCCCTACCCCAAAGCTGGCAGCAATTTCTGTCTTTTTTTCACACACACAAGGAGCATCACTTTTAAGCAATATAGTTTTATGAAAAAAATGTATGAAAGCTGTAAAATCAACATACAATCACAAGGAATATTGCTAACTATTTAATGTGTCATTATTCTTATTCTCTTCAAAATTCCTCTGTGGATATGTATGGTATGTACTGCCTCAGCGGGTACCAAAGGCATGGTAAGTTGAGGCCTGTCTTCCTCATTCATACTGCTTCTCTTTCTTTACATATGACTTTCCCAGACCAAGTTGTTCCTGGTGGGAAATGAAACAGTCTGAGTTTCATTCATGCACCTGTCCCAGTTGCCCTGGTTTTGCTTGTATGACTAGATAGCTCCAGTTTGTGATATGCACCTAACTTTCACCAAAAGCAGTATTTTTTTTAATTACTATAAATTCAGCAGCTTCAAATAGCACATCTATTACATCACTCCTCTATGAGGCATGAGATCTAAATATGGTATATGTAAAATCTCTGCTAAGAAGCTCACTAAGGTGAATTGAAGATGGACATTGCAATAGTGAGGTCACCTGAGTTCTAGACTGACTCCAATGTCATTGTCAGTAGAAATTATCTCACTCATGTTTAGGAAGCTTAGGCAGCGTCTCTCCCCTTTCCTTCTGTTGTTGACCAGCCATGGATGGCAGCAACTACAGGATGCTACAGTTCCTTTCCATGTGTCCCCTACAGAACATCTTATGGTATAAGTTTATTATTTATTGTTCTTGGACAACAAGTCTAGAAGTGCCTGTTTCTCTGCACATTTAAAGAGTCCCTGCTGTTAAAGGGTCCTTGCAACTATCTCAAGACTATCCAGGAAACCTTCCAATCTCGAGATTCACTGACTTAAAACCGTAATTATACTTGTTAAATACCTTCATAGCAGAATGAAGATTTCTGCACTGGTTTGGTAGAGGGTTTTGTAGTAGGAGTGATCCTTACAACACTGAGGAAACTACCTGAGTATTATGACCACCACAGTTAAATTACTGTAAAATAAACAAAAAGCTTCAAAATCATTTATAGTGAGTTTTCAAACATTTTGGAAAAGACTCAAAATGTTTGCTCATGTGGGCACTGTTCACATAAGATTTGCGAAAATAATATATTTTATTTACCTTAAAAGAACTTCTACTCCCCATCAAATTATCTCTATTTTATTTGACCATGCCTTTTGGGAATATTATCTGAAAGGCAGTAAAGATAAGTATTTTAATTTCTCTGCAGTGGTGTTTTATGTAGTCCTGGTCACTTCTGTGCAGCAGCAAGGAAGAGTTTTCAGAAAATGTTCAGCTCTCTAAGCCCAGTCTCCTGCAAAGGTCACACTAACGAACACCCCCATTATAAGGACCTATTGAAATGAAATAATGAACAGTTTTCTGAAAGTGTGTAATGACAGTAGATTAAAAAAATTCTTTACCAAAACGCAAGTGTAGAACTATAAGTAGAACATATATTTTCTTCATTGCCTGATCAATGAAGAATGATAACAAGGATAACCAATGAAATCAGTAAGAGTGACTCTCATGTGTTAAATCAAGTTCTAGGCAAAATATACTACATTATATCAAAAGTGATCATTTCTCTGAGAGTTAATTAACTAATAGTTTATTAGTTATTAATAGTTTAATTAGTTATCAATTACTTTTATTAATAGTTTTAATAATTATTAATTAATAGTTTTCTTGGATTTCTTTGCTGGTCTAGTTGTTGAAGAGAAATGGGTAATGTACAAATAAAACTATTCATGATTTTATATAAATTGCTGCTATGGCTAGAAAGCAATAAAACAAGAACAAGATGGATAATTAATATTCAATAAATGACAAACATGAGAGACACTTTGGAAAGGTCCAGGTCTTTAAATATGATATTTGAACATGGGTGATAATTTGATCAAGGTGGTTCCCCCATTGACTCTGATGTCTGAGTAGTTAGTCCCCAGTTGGTAGCACTTTTTGGTGAGGAATTGGAGATATGGGATTGTTGCATAGAGATGTCCCTGAGAGAAGGCTTTGAGGATTTCTAAAAGAACCATAGTTCTCAGTTCGTTCAATCCACCTTCAGCTCTACACTTCCTGAGCATGTTACCAAGCCTGTTCCCTGCTGCCTGCTGTCTTGATTCTCCTGCCACAACATACTGTTTATCTCTTTGAAGTAATAAGCCCCAAAAAACCCTTTCTTCTATAAGTTACCTTATGCATAATTTTTTATCACAGTAATAGAAAAATAACTAAAACATTTCATTTTAAAAATTAAAAACAAAACCAAAGAGTGACTACAAAGATTAACAGGATTTTAAAACAACAAATGGTGTTTCCAATCATTTTCTTTTGAAGAGGTAACCACAGGATATGTAAATATTATTTTAAAGACTCATTATTTTAATATATGGAGTACATTGGTTTGTCATTGCAAAATTTGTAATTTTCTGATTTTAGTGTAAATAAGTGTTAGCATTAGTTCTTAAGTGTCTTCAGTATGACATTTAACTTTGGAATAAACCCCCATGGTATGAAAGCCTCAGACAGCACAAACCCTCGCCCATGCTGGTTACTCTTTCTCAAGATCCTTGTGAGGTATCATAGATCTGTATGTGTAGACACAAACAAATTCCCTCATCTTTTCTCTTTGGGGTGCACAAGACCCTAAGTGCTCCTTATTCCTGCCAACCTTATGGCTTCATTTGTGGGAAAGGACAGAGGCAATCCATGATAGGGGTCACTCAGAACATTAAGTTTCATACCTAACAACATAGGATTGAATGTGACTTGAAACATAGACTGATTTCTTTCCAGGTAAAATATTTAAAGTACTTAATAATTAACTTATATAAATAATAAGTATATAATAACTATATGAATTATATATCATGTATAATTCTATGTGTCATGTTATTTATTATGTATGTCATATGTATTATATATGCTATAATTATCATATAATTATATATTTCTTAATTATATCAATATATTATGTATAATTATATAATAATAGTATAGATTTATACATTATATGTAAATATATAAAAGATATATAATTATATCATATAACCTGTAACTATATATAACATATTATATTATAAATATATAATTATATAAAGTTTAAATGAATATATATATAATTATTCAATTAACAATCACATAATATTGAAGTATACAATTCAGTGATATATAATATATTTATAGTGGTTTTTAGTTCCATATAATTCTAAAATATATTTGTAAAGTGGGATAAAGTGTTCACAGAAATTGTCTACTCTTGGGCTAAAATGTCCATTACATTTAGGTTCCTTTCCTCACTTATAGACAAGATGGGTGTTCATGAATACAGACCCAAGTCCTTTGCATAAACTACCAGACAAATGGATTGAACTATTTACTGGGGCGGCCTTCTTGTTAACCATGGCAAAATGTCCCCTTCTGAAAATAGGCTTCTGAGACCCAGGGTGAATTCACCAGGACTCTAGTGTGATCCCTCTGTAGAAAGACTTCTGTGTCTTTTAAATTTTTGTGGTTTATCACAAATTGCCAAAAATCTAGCCCGCAGAGCTATTCATCAGCTCAACATGATTTCAAGTCCCCCACCCCACCCCACCCCTGTTAAAGCTTTGAATGTTCTGTGCAACTCCTTATGTTAATACTGTATGTGTTACTGGGATTTTTGCTCATATGAAACAAAGCACATTCATAAAATCTAGATTTCTCACAAAGATCGCTTTTTCTTCAACATTGCATTTAAATCGATGCATTCTTTTTCCTCTATATTCCCGAAAATCAGATAGGGAGACTGGATGGATCCATTACTGAAGAGAACTTAACTGAGCAAAGGGAATTTAACTGAGCCTTAGTAAAAATTAATTTAGATGTGTGTGGTTTTTGTAAAACATGCAATCTGTTGTGTTTGATCTTGTCCTTGGAAGCAGAAGTAGTTCGTGCACAAACACACTAAATGAATATGTGTTTATGCAAGCAAATAAATGACCCTTTTCTATCCTGCAGTCTACCGAACCCTCCTCTGGCTCCACATTAGTCCATGGATACTGGGTGGAGTTCACCTTCACTACCAGGCACAAGCCTGTTATATGTAATTCTAAAACAGTTATTTACTGTATGATTTTTCAGAGAAAATGCAGTTTTTTTCTTTTCTATGGTTCATCTTGTAGAATTAGTTTTATGTACAAAACATATGGCTTGGGAAAATTGGAAGACTGGATGCATATATACTCTTTAGGAAATCTTAAGTATATGATCCATAATATATATAAAATCATGGAATCCATGCTAAGCATAGTCTAAATTATGACCCAGATGGAAACAGTGCAACTAACTGAAGAGGTTGGTAGAAGAGATAGTTGACCTGACCAGAGCAAAGTTGCTCAAAAAAGAACTGTTTACAGTTAAGTTGCATGGACAGAGCATTTGTTGTTGTTGTTGTTGTTGTTGTTGTTGTTGTTGTTTCTGAACAATACATGTTGAAAACTCAAACACCAGTAAATGTGATTATGGATGGAGAACTCCTGTGGATGTTGGGTTCAAAGGTCAGAGTCCTGGTGAAGAGGATTGTGGGGCCATGAAAGGCAGCCTGTTTTGGTTGAATGAGGCTTGCTCCGGAGACCCAGTAGAGACCCAGTAGGAAACTCTACAAGGGACAGAACAGTGAGCCATGTTCCCAGAGACGGGTGCCTGACATCACAGAGCACCCAGCTCCATAATTCTGTGACTATCAGTCACACAGACAATGTCCCAAACTTCTGGCATTCTGGCTAGACTCCACCCCCACAGTTACCTGACTATAGCCATGTATGCTCCTCCCCACAGTTACCTAGAATCAGCAAGGTAGTCTTCTTTAAGCGCTCACCTTTTGTACTCTCATCTCTAGCCCTCCTTCTCTCCCTCCCTTCCCCCTTCTCTCCATGTGGCCATGGCCCAGCCTCTGTCTTTCTTTCTACCTTCTCCCTTTCTCTCTGCCTTTCTGTAATAAAGCTCTAAAACCATAGACTGTCTCTGCTCATCAAGGCCCACTGTACTTGAACGATGGGATAGGCTTTCCCCTAAAGAGCTGCCTAATCTCCCTTCCTGAGCTCCAGTCACAGATTGGACCAAGGACTCTCATGTGGGAACCACCCAGCACCACCTCTCTTCCTGCCCTCTCCTCCCTTTGGCCCTGGGGATGACCAAGCTACCCCCAGGGCTTCCATTTTGTTCTCAGCTCTTCCTTGGTGTCCAGAAGTGTTTGGGATGCCCAAGACTGAGAACCTGTTATCTCTGTCCTCCGTGAGGCCCAGAAACCTTGGATTGCCCCTTGTCCACCCCTGCCAAGCTGGGTTTCTGTGGCTTCCCACAACCAGGGTCGTGTGGAAACCATGCAGCTGTCCTCCCACATCTTCCAGCCCAGAGCTCTGGCAGGACACAGGTTTTGTCTCACTCCCTTTATTCCACAATGGCCGGTGCCTTACAGAGGGTTAGCATCTTTATCAGGACAAGGAGAGTGTTGTGCTCTTATAGCTACAAGAAGATGCAACTCCTAAGAGAGCCTCACCCTCAACCTTCCAGGCTTTAAAATATCACTGGAGCTATCGTGTCACAAAGGCCCTTTTGCTAACCATTAGGATTTCTGCAGGGAAGCTGAATCCTCTGCCTTGGCAGGGTGCTTCAGAGAATCCCAGTGTAGGCATAGGCAGCCACCCCATCAGCCTCACCATAGGAACTATATCTGGCCTGTTTCAGAGCCTGTTTCTGTATATATTCACGTCATAATTTGAAAATAATATCCAAGAGTAAGGCTGTAACTTTTGCTGCAGAAGTCCACTCATAACGCTGGGGATGACTTGATGTATAATGATGGGAAAGTGTAATAGAGCCAAAGAGAATGAGGAGAGAAGGGAGGATGTCTGTGAGCAATCGAAACAATTTTCTTCAACTGAAAATGGAGAGCATCAGATGGAGAGAGAAGCAAATGGAGGAAGGCAGAAAAAGTTACATGGACACAGGTCCTCATTTCTTTAGTCACTTTCTCCCTGACTGACACTCAGTACAACTTTAATGTGAAGGTCATAGATTTTGTATATTATGAAAATGAACTGTTATCCAAATACTTAATTTCTTCTCATCTAATAACCTATTTATGTATTATCCTTCTAGATTTATAACAAAAATTAATAAATGAGTTTCAAATGAATATACTTTCTTGCACACACAATCGTGCTGGACTTATGAAAACCATATGGCAATCTGGAACATGAAATCACCCTGAATATTTTTCAAGGCTGTTGTAGCCACACCCAGTGCTAGTCTCAGACTGTGGTTGGACAAGCTGACTTTTAATAAATTCTCAACATTGAACAGAAAACCATTATTACAGTTAAAAAAAATCCAATTGTGCTTATTTAATTACTTACTTTTTAATTTTTGATTTTGGAACATGGTACTTCTATATGATATGATTTGTAATTCTGAACGATTAGCTTCACAGAACAGCACAAGAAAATGACTATATTTACTGTAGGGTAAACTTACTTAGTTATGTATCTACACACTTGCTGTTCATGTGTAAAACCACTTGGAAACTTGTTTTTTGGGAAGGTGTCCAGAATCTGCAGGATGCTGTTCCAAGGAATCTGGAAGATGGCACAAGGGAACAGTTGGCTGTTTTGTTGAGACAAACAGTACACTGGTTTGATAAACTAAGAATGAAATCTGTTGGTGCCCACATGGCAAGAGAGCATTAGGGTTCATGGTACATCTGTTTCCCTCAAGAGACTTTGAGCCCCTAAGTAAAGGTGCCACATTTTGTTTGGTTAAGAGGTGATGACACTATTATGGGTACAAAGACACAGCACAAGCAATTATTGAATTTACTGTCTTTAATTTGAATCACTGTCAGTAGTCCTAATGATTTTAACCAACACCAAATGATTCTTTGCCCATTTGCAATAAGAATGAGATGCTTTTCTTATTCCTTTCCCATGAGTCTTTCTACATGTCTCCTGTGTGCATGATATGTTATGGATTTGCAGAATTTTAGTTTCTGACTCTATCCTTTCCTTACAGTATAGCAGACATTCAGGGATTATTCATGATTGGTAATTAAGTTCACATTTTTGGCTAAATACCTGAATACCAATGAATGTTTTAATGTTTCCATCCCTTAAAATACAATGAAAAACAAACAAAAAAAAACAAAAAACAAACAAACAAACAAACAAACAAACCTCTCATGGATTATAAGCTGCAATGAAGTGCCTGAGTCATTGAGTGACAGGCTCTCTGTGATTTCAAATTCCAGTTGTCTTGGATTTGAGTTGCATAGTTAATTAAGCCAAGGGTGAGTCCTCTGAATAAAAATGCCATCACTGTAGTCTCTATAATAATCAATACGCCAAACATAAAAATATTATTTTGTTTTATATCAAAATAAGAAAATAATTATTTTTAGGAGTATTCATATAGAAAAACAAAAACAAAAACATAAAGAGCCCTGTGAAGAGTCTGCTTTAGCTGACTTCCCAGTGCTTTGTATTAGTTTCTTCGTGTTATTTGGTTTTACACCATAATTTTAATCTTCTCTTATTTCTGTATTAATGCAAAGTAACAAAACACAAACGAACCTGAATAGTGAGGTCAAAATAATTCTGCAAGCTTTTCTAATCAATAGGATTTGGCTGTTGAATCTGAACATGTAAAGTATGTTTTGACAAAACTGAACTGCCTTTCTTGAGCATAGTCATCATCGTTTAAACTTACAGAAGTAGAAGATTTTTCCTAGAAGCCACCCCAAACCCAAAGTTCTGTTCACTGATAAATGTGGTTTTCCACTCGAGGAGAGTTCTTTTTGTTCTGCTCTGTGTTTTATGTGGCTGTTTGTTACCGAGACAAACCAAATGGCTAAATCAATACAAATGACCCCAGAGGGCTGGAGAGACCACAAGAAAGTGTAGCATCATTAAACAAAATTACAGACAAGCACTTAAGGAGACAAATAAGTATTTTGTTACCATAAGTCTTTTTTTTTTTTTTTTTTTTTTTTTTTTTTTTTTTTTTGGTGAAGATGATTGAAAATGTTTACAGAGCAGGCACAATACCTGGGAGAAGGCTTCTATGGAAATGTCCTAACACTTAGGTCTTCCTCACTGTCATTTAAATTAGACATGATGGGGAACTTTGAAAATGTTTTTCCAAACCCAGTGTATGTGTACTCTTCGGAGCTACATAATGTACTGTAAATCAATGAGGTGATTTTGGGCCCCATTTTGGCCCTGGTTTGGGCCTTGAAGACAAACCCAAGCCTGGCTCGAGTTTCTGCAGCCTTGTGGGAGAGCCTAAGCTTGGCTCGAGTTTTGAGAACTGTCTCAGTCACTTCCATATCAGGACGACTCAGCAAGACATGTTTGGCCCTGCCTCTGCCCCGCCATTGCTGATGTAGAGCTTTGCCATTAGCCCTGTCAGTTACTCCATACCCTCAGTTGAGTTCCTGCTTTGCCAAATCTCCCAGCTTGGTGTGATTCTTTTGGGCCATTGACACTCGCCATTCCACACAGCCCAGGAGAGACCCCAGTGGGACTAGGACCTCTCCCCCCTCACCTGGATCTGCCAGCAAGGAGCCAGAAAGGTGATATCCATGTAAATGCATTCATGCAAAGTTATCAAGGCATCAGAGCCATACAAGGGTCTTGGGGAAGATAGGTTCTGGAGGTGATGAGTGTGAGACATGGCCAAGAGTTTGGGCATGCAGGAACAGGGCAATGCAGTCCCAATGGGCATTGTCTTCTCAGAGAAGAATCCCCAGATCTCAGCTTCATTCATTGTGTTTCACAGAACATGGAAATGAAGACAGAGCACTCATTTCAGTAATCTACAAACTCAGTGGAGGGCAGCAGGTGATCTTATGGCATTGAAGATAATTGTTGAGAAAATATATTTCAGAAGTCAGGAGAATAATTGTCTAGGAGTAGTCTTTGGAAGTATAGAGAATGTAGACAACTTATGCACCTGAGAAAACCCACATGTGTGAATTGTCCATGTACCCTATACTTTACAAAGGTAGTCACTGTAGAGTACATTTTGCTTTTCTGATGAAATACATGTTTAGAAGGGAGCCATCTTTGCTCCGGTGCACACAGGCTCTGGTCATTGCCAGGGAGAGGGCTGACTGCAGAAGGGACACAGCTTCTGGGACAGACCCTGGTTCTGGCTCCAGATATTCAGGCACCATCCCCACCAGAGCAGAGGTGTCCACCCAGGAGTGCTCTCACTGCCTGAGCTGGTAAGGGAGCCATCTTTGCTCCAGTTCACCAAGGCTCCAGTCTGCACTGGCTAGAACGTGGACTACAGAAGCTACACAGCTTTGGGACAGACAGAAGCAATTTAGCTTCTGGGACAGACCCTGTTTCGGGCTCCAGACATCTGGGCACCTTCCCTGCCAGAGGAATGGTGGCCACCTGGGAGGGCTCTGCCTGCTAGAGCTGGTGAGAGAGACATATTGTGTCCAGGGTCTATCAGAGTCTAACCTGTGTAGGTGAGTGTGCAAACTGCAGAGGCGACACATCTTCTGGGACAGGCACCATTTGGGGCCTAGATCTTCAGCAAGGAGGCAGATCTGAA
>NC_034594.1:59745939-59772781 GCF_900095145.1 Mus pahari
ACCCCACCCGGGGATCCATCCCATCATCTGCCACCAAACCCAGACACTATTGCACATGCCAGAAAGATTCTGCTGAACGGACTCTGATATAGCGGCCATTTGTGAGGCTATGCCAGTACCTGACAAACACAGAAGTGGATGCTCACAGTCAGCTATTAGATGGAACACGGGCTCCCAATGGAGGAGTTAAAGTACCCAAGGTGCTGAAGGTGTCTGCAACACTGTAGGTGCAACAACAATATGAACTAACCAGTACCCCAGAGCTCGTGTCTCTAAGTGCATATGCAGCAGAAGATGGCATATTCAGCCATCATTGGGAAGAGAGGCCCCTTGGTCTTGCAAACTTTATATGCCCCATAGAGGGGAACGCCAGGGCCAAGAAGTGGGAGTGGGTGGGTATGGGAGCAGGGTGGGGGGAGGGTGTAGGGGACATTCGGGATAGCATTTGAAATGTAAATGAAGAAAATATCTAATAAAATAATTTAAAAAAGAAATATGTTTAATGTTGAGATAATTGGTCTGTACTAGAAAATTAAGCAGTAATATTTAAATACTCTCTCCAGGTCTTCATTTTTGCCTGTACAAATAATTTCACTCTAAGTATAAGTGATATAAGAAAAATATATGATTATATTCATATTACACATACAAATGTTCATATTTAATGCAAAACCTATCTGAAAAATTAAAATCAACTATTGCCTTCATAAAAGACAAAATTCAAGAAAATGTTACACTTATTTGTTTACATTGGCTAGAAATGCCATGGATTTGGAGGAATCACTATATATTCATGAATATGTATCTCAATTTGCATATGGATGTGTGTCAGTTGCTTAAATGACAGTTGTTTCCACAAATTAAATGGGAATTGAATAGTCAATTCACTAAATCAAAAGTATTATTGGGTATAAATTACATTGATATACTCATACACAAAGTAGATAGGAAGGATTTATGACTTTTAAAAGAAAAATAGAAGCAATTGATTCACTTTAAAACTGATGTCAACACAGCAATCTTTATTGTACATGGGAAAAAAAGAAAATTATAGAAACTGCTGACACTTATATAAATTAGTTGTGTTTATCTTCTAATGGGTGTGGTAAAGCTGTATAGTGCTCACACACAAACATTCATTTCCCCTTCTCAGAGTCCCGGGAGAATTTGGTTCTCTCAGTCTTGTACTAGGTACTGCTAAGCAGTGGATAGCTTACAGACCTGAGACAGAGAGAGACAGAGAGAGAAACAGAGAGAGAGAGAGAGAGAGAGAGAGAGAGAGAGAGAGAGAGAGAGAGAGAGAGAAACATCACTTAGAAACTCAAGTATTTAAATGAGAGTAAAAGATGTCCCCCTACAAAGCTCCCAGCTCTATAACCTGTCTAATGGTAACCACGGAAGACAAGCATGCCAGAGGCAAAGCTATAGTTCGAAGGATCATGAATTACCATGTCATTACATAGAGGACAATCTTAGAAGTTGCTTGGATCCACACAGGACTTTCCATGACTAAGAAATAAGGCTCTGTGAGTTTTTTAACCCACTGAGACGTTTATCATCACTTCCTGGTACCTCTTTGCAACTAAGACTGAGTTAATAAATGTAGCATTTATGATATTTCCAAGTAAAGTCTAACACAAAAGTATCTAGGCTTTCATATGAGTGTACATTCATTTTTCTTAAATAAAATCTTATTATAGCAGAGGCAAAAACTAAATCGTCTAAAAGGGAACCATGGAGGTAAAGTTGCTTCAAAGATAGAAATTTTAATTCTTATGAAGTTAGGAATATGAACACAGTTTGTAAGAATTAGTACTTCAGATGTGTTGGCAACAATCTTCTAACTATATATATATATACATATACATATATATATATATATATATGTATATGTATATATATATATATATGGCTATAGATGGTGTTTGGTGTTTAAGGCTTACCTTCTGTTGCATCTATATTCTATAGTAACTAGTAGTTCGAATATACAGAACATTTTTGTTAACTGGGGAATGTGAATAGAACTAAGGAGATAAAGTTTGAACGTCTTAATTCAGGGGGAGGCTCAGGAAATGGCAAAGAGAGACTAAAGGAACTCACTCCATGACAGAAGTCCTTGGGGGGATTTTAATAGAACTCGTGTTTTTATGTCAACATTGTATTCATTTAAAAAGTCATCTAAAAATAACAAGTTTTGAAAATTGAAATGACCTTTCCTAAGAAGAAAGCATTTTGAAAGATCTGTTTATTTTTTTTTAAAAAGAGATTTTTTTCTCCATTTAGGAGTCTTTCTATTGTAAGAGCTCCAGAATGACCACAGAGGTCAGGAGAAATAGGAATGTTGAGTAGCAAATTTGCTTGTCGCTTGACACTACTTTGTCATGAATTTGACTGGCTTTCTTCATATCTTGTAACGTCAGTCCAGTGGAAGGTGTGAGGTCACAATATATACAGAAGCTCATATCAACTCACATGGGCATACTCACTGTCTTCCCTCAGCATATCCTATTAAGTAGAAACACTGATATTTTGAACTTGACTAGAAGTCTAAGGAGTAATTTTTTTTTAACTTTTTTTGTCTTAAATTTACTGTTGCAATTGCATCACTGCGTGTGTGTGTTTGCCTGTGTTTCTGTGAGGACAGAGTAAAAGTAAACGTTCTCTCACTCAGCTGTAAGCAGAATGCCCCACTTCTGAAGAAGAAAAAAAAATCCAGTGCCTACAACTTGTGCTTAAGCTGAACCTGTGGGTATATTTCATTACACACTAAAGAGGGCATAGGAGAGTCAGTGTAACAGTGATATGATGTGAAGTGGTTCAATTTGACATTGATGTCTGTGGAGATGGATCGCAAAAGCTAGGAGCCAAGGAATGTGGATGCCCTTTAAGAGGCAGAAATGGATTCGCTCTGGGGCTCTGCGAAGGAATGCAGCCCTGCTGACACCAGGACTTTGTCCCAGAGAAAGACCCATGTCAAATTCTTAACTTTCAAAAACATGAGATAATGAGTTTATTTTTAAGCTACCAGATCAATGCTTGTTTGTTAGTTTTAATGGTGTGTAAGGATAATGGGGAAATGTTCCATCAATGTTTGAGAAGGTCCAACAAGGAACACAGCCACTCTTTTCATTTCTCCCATCAAATAAATATTAATAATAACAGTAAATGGAGGGACTCTGAGTGGGAATTTTAATATTAATGAGCTTTGTTCTCCAAACCCTAGAATTTGGGGAAACAGAATCTAATTCCTAAGAGAAAAAGCCAGGCATTTCCTGGGCTCCGCTTTGCTAAGAGAGAGCACTGTCTGGAACAACAGAAAGAACGGTGTTCTCCTTGGAGTCCATCTGTGCTCACAGTCTCTAACTGAAGAAGAATAAATCACAACAAGCAAGGTTTACTAAACGTCAGACATGACGTTCACCATTTTGTTGGACCTGGTCCTAAGCAGAGAAGGTTATTTAATACTGAGGCAGATTATAAATTTGTCAACCCAATCAGGGTGGACTTTGATGCTGGTCTTCTTGCTTTGCAGGCTCTGGTTGACGGCAGATTTTTAATTTATGCCTATACTTAGTTTCTTTGCACTTTATAAAATCCTGGTTCTGCCTATGTGTGCATCCTCTGTATGGTGATGTATAAGTCTAAATCTGTGAGAAAGCTCCATCATCACTTGCTTCCCCTCTCTGCTCCACTATTGTATAAAGTTTCATGTTTACAACATTCTAACTCTGTGTTAAGAAAAACAACCCCGGTCACCAAAGCTTATGGAGCCTTCTACATTTCCCAATGTGACAGTCATGAAGAAGGCAGGCACTGAAACCAAACATTCTAAAGCTTACTTTATGAAGTAGGGCCATTCATCTATCGGGGTATGGGAATAGTTTATTCAGAGCAAAAGTCACTGGAGGAAATCCAAACCTTTAGGAAGGGCAGTGGAGGCACATCTTTTTCAGGCCACTTAAAACTCTAGTTGGAGGAAGAGCATTATGAACACAGCAAAATAAAGTGAGAGGACTGATGAAGAAGGTCAGAGGGTGTCTAAAAAGTTTGGGAACTGTTAAATGACAATCACTAGGATTTCTTACAGAACTTTAATCAGTTCATCCTTTGATACTGAGGTCATTCAAAAGTTGCTAATTGGAATTTGAAGGGGTCATT
This sequence comes from Mus pahari, assembly GCF_900095145.1. Lineage (NCBI taxonomy): Eukaryota > Metazoa > Chordata > Mammalia > Rodentia > Muridae > Mus > Mus pahari. The sequence continues at coordinate 59,750,098 of NC_034594.1, forward strand.
AAGCTCTTACTTCTGGTTTTATTTAATGGACAATCTATTAAATTGGATCTAGAAATATCTCATTGCAAAGACCAGGAGACGGCCCAGTAGGTAAAGGCACCTGCCACCCAACTTGATGACCTGCGTTCAATTCACCAATGTCTCATAATAGAAAAAGAGAATCAATTCCAAACAGCTAAGCTATCCTCTTCCTCTCTCTCTCTCTCTCTCTCTCTCTCTCTCTCTCTCTCTCTCTCTCTCTTACACACACACAAATACACACACACAAACACATACAGTCTAAACAAATAATGTAATTTTTTAAAAAAAAATATCTAAGTGTATAGTTTATAAAATCCACAATGATGATTAAATGAGGTCAGAATATATTTTCATCACAATTGAAATAATACTTTAGTGTAACAGCAGCTATATACTTGGATGCTTTCTTTGCCTAGGGGTGGCTGAGAAAGTAGCTACTGAACTGAGACTCAGGAGTAGAAATATCATCACACAATATTGCCATTAAAAATGGTTAGACTTTGGTAATTATTCTACATCTAGATCTTAGACTCCATGAGTTCAAAGGGAAACACTAAACCATACTCTTCCTGCCAGTAAGAAATTTCACAACCTGCTGTAGCTTTTTGTACGGTAAACTGAGATACAAGCACAAACAGCAAATACACAGAATTTATAGTCTAATTTCCCTCCTGAATAAACGACACATGTGTCTGCCATAAATCATTGCAGTAAGTGGAGGCAGTTTAATACCTGCAAATATGTGCTCTGGACCTGTATGTTACTTAGTAGTTTTAAATTTAAGTTTAGTATGATGAAAAGCAATTAGAAAATTAATTTTAAACGAACAAATAACCCAACTATGGTTAAGCATACAGTTAAAATTTTAAGAAGCAATTTTCATGTGAAAACAAATTAAAATACTCTTAGTAGTTTCAATCAAAAATTGAAAAAAAATGTAAAGTCAATTAAATTATGCTTTTAAAGCCTGCATTGAACAATACATAGCATGCAGGGTAACCATGGCTCGCTTCATGGGGCCCACTACATGTTCCCATGTAATACTCAGATTATAAGACCAGATTTGAAGTGAAGCAGAAACTTGTTCCAGAAAACATTGATCTGTTGTACTGTTTTATTAGTTTCTTTTGTGTTTCTCTTTGGATTTGGTCATTTATTTTAATGCCAAAGATCGCACAGGGCTTCCTGCACACACAGGCTATCTCTGGGCTGTATCTTGAACTGAAACTATACGTTTTTAAATACTGATATAGAAAAAAAGCAAAGTTAAACCTGGATAAGAATTAGAGAAAAGGGATTGGTTTTGTTAATGTCCCCAGCTAAACACAGTTGTAAGCATGACCCTATCGGAATAGTTTCTGTTCTGTATTTTCATCCCCTGCTTTCTCTATATTTCTCCTTCTAATGCTATCCTTTCTCAGAGGCTACTTCTCATTAACAAGTGATACGTTCCCCTCAAGCTTTGGAAACTATCTGCCACTAATCCTTCCATGCATCTTCTGATGTTCTGAATTACAACTTTTACAACTGCAGCTGAGAAATCCAAACGTAGATAAGATGAACCATAAGGGAAAAAAGCCAAAGTGCTGCCTCAAGCAGAAGGCAGGCTATTTCTAAGTTTGTGGAATCAAATCATACTTGGCTTCTTGTTCCTTGTTTTCTCTTTCACTTAATTCCACAGGCCTGTGTCTGTTTTGGTCTAATTATCTACTCTCTTGACACATGGACTAGACTGCTTGCATTATAGCAGCTTAAGGAAATAGTCTATAAAGTTAAATTTCAAAAGCGAGTTTAGTCCCTTCCAAAAGGCATTTGAAGATGAACACCACCTTCCTTTGGTTCATGTATATTTTGGTCTTACAACCTATAATATTCTGTATGTTTCAGTAGCAGAAGGGGTATAAAATACTGTGCCTACAGTACAGTGCCCTGGCTGAAACTTCTAAAATTATATGAAGATATTCAGAGAAGGAAAACAGAAAATTATTCTTACAAAAACATTTTGAGACAAAAAATTGTATTTATATTAGTACAAGTGTGCTTAGACTCTTCCAAAATGATTCAACGATGAAGAATCTTTTCATATTAATTGAAAACTAAGGATGTGAGGTAGCATTAGACTACAACTTCCCTATTTGATATCCTCCTGTGTGGTTAGTACAGATTCATAATTATCACTTGAATAATGGCTACAGTTTTGTGTCTGACATATAACCCTCCTCTTTAAGCATTTTGTTGCTTATTTGGAAACCACTTCATCCATTGCACTAGGCATCTTAAAGAGCATACCTAATCTCATAAAATCTCATCCCCACCCACCTAAGAACTGATGCTTTCTGAGTCTACTTTGCCTTCTCTCCTCCTTTACATTCAACAGCGTCTGCTCTGTCATGCTATCATCCCTAGAACTGCATAGTCACTCCGCCACATATTTAAGGGTTTTGATAAAACAATGTCCTTTGGGGGAGGATGATAGCAAGAATTCTATGCAAAAGAAGCCAAGGAATAAGTGCTCTCTATTAATTAGCCATTCTAATATTTTATGGTACTTATCAACACTCAGCAACCTGTCATGCTGTGTTCCTTCCTTTTTGTTCTTTACCTGTGGGTTTCAGGACAAGAACTGATTTGCTTAATGCCACATTTCAGCACCCAGGACAGTGCCTGGCCTATTGTCTTTACATAATAAATCACTGTTAAGAATGAACTAAGAAATAGTCTTGGGTCCAGTGCAGACTTGTGACCCCAAGCTTTGTGTATCTCAATACTGTTACAGTGCTGGTCAGACAAAGCATGTAAGGTGATTCGCTAATGACAGGACCAGTAAACCTGATTTGCTGTTTGCTTTTTTGGTTTGTTTTGTTTCTTTGCTTGTTTGTTTTGTTTTAATTGGTATTTATTTCTAGTACCTAAAATTGCTACTGTTCAGAAAGCTTTTAGGTTGTTTGTTGTTGTTGTTGTTGTTATTGTTGTTGTTGATAATGATGATGTAGTTGTTGTTGTTTTATAAGAGGTATTGAGTGCACTGCAAACAGTACTTGATAAATATCGAATTAAAAAAAATATAATCTTGAAACTTTTATTTATCTTATTTGAATTTTATCAATTTGAAAAATGTCAAATTAACTGTGGCATACATAGATAGTAGTCTGACTACTTTTTTCATTGATCCATGTATTTAATGAGTAATTATAGTTGAGATCCTATATATCTGTCATCAATTCAGCAATTATTCTATAGCCAACATGTTTATCCACATTTCAACAGATCCAGAGAACCTCAGAACTGAACAGTCAGGCCTTAGCAACTTATTCTAGAATTTTGGATGCTAATACGCAATATAAAGTCATGTGTGGTCTGGTTTACGTAAGTTTTGTCCTTTGCCCATTAAATTTTAGTATTTACATATTCACAAATAGACGTGCAGCTGTGAACCTGAGACCAAATTAGCAGTTGGTGGTGACTAAAGATTCCATAGCAGGTGCAGCCCTTAAATTATCTTGTCTCACATTCCGCATGAGGCAACAAGAGCAATATCCTGGCCACATTCTGTCACCAGAGTCTGACACAAGCGAAGGCTCACATCCAATGTAGAAGGTCATGCCCAGTGGCAGAAAATTGGTGGCTTAAACACTACTAGCCAGATACTTTGACTGACATGTAAATAAGTTTTTAATCATGATAGCAATAATGTTGATGTAATAATTTCACTGGTTCCGTTGGTTCTGTGTTTAAAATGTGAATGGCATGTTCTTTCACCAGAAAGGGTTATATAGTGTCCCAAAACAGTGTTCAGAGTCATAGATCAGAAACTGCTAATATTACCAAATGTATGTGTGGATGTGTGGGGCATAACATGGCATCTTAGTCACCTTGCCTTCAATAACTTATTTAGAAAAGCTATAGGAAATTATGAGAGACAGAGACAGCAGCAGGGGGTGGGGGGAGAAGAAGGAGAGAGAGAGAAGCAATTTTAACTTTAGTAGCAGCATCTTTATAAAGTCTATGGCCATATATAAGGAAGTTATAATGTGAGTAATTGTATATACAGTTTAAAGACTTCTCCATCCACTACTTAATCCTCATACCACTTCTTAGGAACAATATACAATATAATAATTACTTCTATTATAGAAATGTGGGTATGAAGTACATAGAGGAATAGAAATATGTTGAAGGTTAGTAGTTATTGAACTTCGCAAAGAATCATGAGAACTTATTTTAATGAGTTCAGAATTTTTTATGTTCTAATCAACAACATGGTTATTCATTCATTGAACGTGTTAAGTTTCTGTTATGTCTCAAAATCAACCTGGAGTTCGTACAGAAGCATAAGGTAAAGTCATGGCCTCATTGTCAACAAGGAGGATAAGACTAACCAGAACTATATGAAGAACTAACCAGAGCCATAGGTGATGAGTGAGAAGAAGTCCTTTTGCTAAGTGGTTAGGAAATGGCTTTCAGATGAACTGTTTTAGGTGACATGATCTATTCTGGTAAGCAGCCAGACATACAGAAAATTGTCTAAGGTTTATTAAATAGTGAAGTTTTTTTTCTCTTGTGTGCTTAATCAAAAACAAAGGGAAATTTAGTAAGACTAGATTAAACCAAAGAGAGGATGAAGTTAAAGAATCAAACAAGAGATTCAGACCCAGAGGAAATCTACAGGTAGGGATTTCTGTCCACCCTGGACAAGCACCAGAGAAGTAACATCACCATATGGCATTTACATGACTCACTTTGCATTCCTAGAAAATGGTGTGGCCTGTTATATAATATAAACATTCTCTATTTATCTTTAATTACTGTCCAGGCACTCCACACGTGACAATCAATAGTTACTGTGGGAATATATGGTCCACTCCCAGGAGCAGTGTTTACAAAGATATAATTTGACATTTTTTCATACAATGGATATGTAATTATAGAAATGTAAATGAAAATTATATGACAGGACACAGAAAATGAAGCACAGAACAATAAGAATGGTTTAACCAGATTAAAATTTAATAAATGTTGTTTTATATTTGCAAATTCTGACAATGTGTTGAAACATAATTTAAATATTTGAGATTTTGTTGATAAGGCTTTTTTCTTTTACTTTTTATAAGATATTTGCTTGCGTTGTTAAAACGAGTGGTTTATTTGATTATTTAAACTTTATAGAGGTTACATGTAAAAGTGACCTCGCTGTAATAGTGAAACAGCATATTCAGAAATAAAGCAAACTTAACATAAAATATTCTTGAGAAACCTGAATTCAAAGGCAACTGTGGTCTACATTAATATGAGAGGTGAAAGAAAAGATGGGGTTATTTAAGATTGTGCCTTGGAGTTGGGTATGGTGGCACATGCCTTTAATCCCAGCACTTGGGAGGCAGAGGCAGGCAGATTTCTGAGTTCAAGGCCAGCCAGGTCTACAGAGTGAGTTCCAGGACAGCCAGGGCTACACAGAGAAACCCTGTCTCAAAAAAACAAACAAACAAACAAACAAAAAGATCGTGCCTTGGTATTTTCCAAGTAAATTTTCATATAAACAACAATATATAGGACATATAAAATGTGAGCAGAGCCATGTAAAAGTCAGTGGATTTTCATGATGACTCTACTGTGTGGCCATCATTCAGATTCAAAATGCAGTTGGAGAACTGAAAGCCCAAGGCTACTGTAGGCTATATAATGGGTTCTAGGCCAGCTTCAGTTTCACTGGAAGATTCATGCTCAAAAATTTAAAAATATAGTATTCATGGATATAAGTAATCAATGTGTGCGTTGACATAGTATTATTTAGAAATGGGCACAAGGAAGAGTAATGCAAAATCTAGATTAAAGGTTTACTAATGAGTTCTCATATATAACATACTTCCTGTCAGACCTTGGTATGTGCTCTCAAGCCATATCCTATTTTCACTGTGGCAAAGTAAGTTTTTAATGGGCAGTGTTCACTTGTGCTTCTGCCGGGACTCATCGTCTTACTTGGAGATCTGCATTGTAAAAGACGATTTTTGTTTGTTTGAGTGCTTATGTACTCTGTAGATCTTTCTTAGGCATAGTTTTATTTTTGTTAGTGTATCTTCTTCGTTAAAATACATTTTAGTTATCCAAATGACAAATGGAAGTTTGTTAGGAAGTTATGCATAAAATGTGCATAAGTTTAAATTTTCTGAGAGTAATGACTTTGTGATCCTGAATCTCAAAGAGTACCATGCCATGCCAGGTTTTGAAAACACTGAGAAACTTGCTTTTTATCCACATTTCATCATTGCTAAATAAATGCATTTTGTTTTACTTTTTAAATGAAAATGATAAAAAAGTAACCCTATTTCTACTATCTTGGCATAACACATGTCTACCCTTCTATAGAATTGGAAGTCATCTAAATTCTCATACGATAGACAATATGTACCTGCTTATATCTGTAATTACTTTTTAAATTATTTCATCCACGTTTAGTATGTAACTCTGTGCTATTTATATAATGATGCCTTGTTAAATTAAGATGCAAATTTACCAAAATATCTGTATGCGTTCCACTGTTGGAGGACAGTTGCCTACTTTCTGGTTTGGGAGAATTTGGTCTCCTGCGAGAATAAGCCCATAGTCAGTCAACGAAACTGAATGGGACCAGGGATTGTGCAGACTCTTGTGGATGAAATATTTTAAGTAAAAATAGTGTCAGAATGAAAACTGGTGCCCTCAGTGTTGAATGGGAGAGATTGAAGCCTGGGCTCTTCAGTAACTCTCCTGAGCACAAGGCTAGTAAGGGGGGAGCAGGATTCCATTCACAGATATTGCTTTTGCATGCCATGACTTTACAATGCAGCAAGAGAAGAGTGATAAATAAAATGGATCGTAGTTCCTGCTAGCTCGTGTCTCTAGCTGCGTATGCAGCAGAAGATGGTCTAGTCAGCCATCATTGGGAAGAGAGGCCCCTTGGTCTTGCAAACTTTATAAGCCCCAGTACAGGGGAACACCAGGGTCAAGAAGGTGGAGTGGGTGGGGAGGGGAGGGGGTGAGGTGGGGAGGGTATAGGGGACTTTGGGGATAGCATTTAAAATGTAAATGAAGTAAATACCTAATAAATATTGGAAAAAAATAATTCCTGCTAGCCACTTTAGTGTGTTTGGGGAGTTTGCATCATAAAATATGTCAGGCATTAACTTGCAAGGAAGATGCTAAAGAGAACGAAGAAGTGGGTAGAAATAACAGGCGAGCTGGTTTTGACTGCGGGTACAATGACCCAAGATGACTTTCAAGAGAATGGTATCTTAAATGAGGTTCCAAAAAAGGGGTTTAAATCCAGGCCTGTCTCACTCCACAGCCCATGCTGTTTACTACTGTATTACACTAATAAATAACCACTTATGACAATGGAAATTTCCATAAGACACTGTTAATCCTTTATAAGAATCTATTGCAGACACATTGCTGTAAAGATCATTAAGTAGGAAAAATGCTAATAGCTCTAAATTCAGACTGAATTTCATTACAAAGCCATCAAGGGTAACTGGAAAAGCCATTTGTACTTGTTTTGTATACATTTTCTGGCTGATAAGACTTTTGCCTTACTGCAAATAATCTGAGTTCAGAAAATGCATGTATTAATGGCAATTAGACAAATATTGTTGGAGAATACATTCAAAAGGATTAATATATTAACACGTGCCATTTATATTGTGACTCAGTTATATTCTGAGAAGTAGTTGATAGATGTCTTGTTTGGATTTATTGCTGTGGAGAGACACCATGACCAAGGCAACTCTTTCTTTTTTTAAATGGAGAAATCAATTTATTTTTCTTAATTCTGTTCATATAAATATATTCATTAAGACCAAAGGAGGGAAGGAAGGTTGGGCTGGTGACTAAATGGGAGAAGAGGAGGGCGGGGGCCTCTCAATTCTACTCAGCCAAAAATATGAAAGAAATTAAATTCATGGTGGGAGAAGAGATTTTAAAAAAAAATGATAGAAGATGGGAAGAAGGGGAAAACAGAAGGAGAACAACCAGGGAAAGGGAGACCCATGACAAAGGAGTTCCATAGGAAAAGGGGGATCCATGACAAGGGAGTCCCATGGAAAGGAGTCCCATGCCAGTGTGGGAATTCCTCTTCAGCCATAATGTGGTAGGCTCTGGCCAAGTCTTCCGCCTTGGCTCCCTGTGCTTGGCCCTTGTTCTTCCTTGCCAGGCTCTCCGCTCCACCAGCTATTGCCAGCTAGCTCACTCCATGATCCTCAGGACCTAATTCTTTTCAGCCACTTGAAGTTTGAAGCGACTCAAAGAGTTGTTGAGGAGAAGGGAGGCGTTCTGGGTGGCCAGGAGTCTGGCGAACACAGGCACTATAGTGTGCAAGACAGTAAGGTCTGAGTGGGGCGGCCATTCTCAGCAGTCCCACTGTTGTCTCCTCCCCCCGCCCCCACCGTACCAGGAAGCCCTGAGAATCCTTAAGCCATTTCGGAATGCCTTAGCACCAGACAAGGTAAGCTGGGTGAAGAGTTTTTCTGCCTCCTTCAGGGAGATCAGTCACCTCCAACACCCTTCCCAGCACATCTCCTGTCTCCAGGTCAGTGGAAGCAGATTTGAGTGCCTGTCTCTTGCCCCAGTTTCTGTGCTTCAATCCACTCTGGTGCACCGGGGAAGCTGACTGGCCATGAAGCAAGGGAGGGCAGATGGGACACCTGGTATTGTAATGGATGACCCAATAGGGAATAGCGCCCATCACCCTCTGTGGGACCTCTAGGCCAGGGGAGGGGGAGGGTGATGGTGTGAGGACAGACAGGGGGCTGAGTCCAGTGCAGTCCTTGCAGAGACTTGGGCAGGAGGGAGTGCTGGAGACTGGGTAAATGTGAAGGGGCTGCTGCCCATTTGTGCTTTGGCCTGAGGGTTACCATCAGGTCTCCGGGCTTCTGACCATGCTGGTCCACACTGTAGTATTTGCAGTGACTCCACTGGAACATGGATGGATTCTGGGGGGGCCTGGGGTCTGTTAGGAACATTCAGTTGCATGAACAACACACCTGGTCCAGAAGGTGACACTCCTAAGCCCTGCTGTGGCATTTATGATGGGCTGCAGGGAGAGGGAGGCTGAGGCATCTGGTACTGCTCAGAGCCAGGGGGCTGTGGAAACCCCACAGAAGGGCTCCTCCGGTTCTGCTGAGCTGATGGGATCATGCTGTAGGACACAGGCACACCTCCTGCTAGGAGGCCTCCTTGCACGGACTGGCTGGCAGGGATCAGCATGAGCTGCTGGAAAGGTTTTGTGAGTCACTGCCCACTGGGACTTGGTAAGAAGGCGGCGGAGTATACTGAACCACCAGGTCTTGTGTCTGGCCTCCCATGCTTCTCCTCTGGTTGCTGAGTAAGCCCTGGTTCTGAGGCTGCGGTACCCCAAGTATGCCTCAGTAAACTGTCTGCTGCTGGTTAGACATCATGGACTGTAAGCTAGGCTGCTGGGACACTTGAGAAAACTGTTGACCACGTTAGGGGCCGTAGGCCACCGGGTGAGACAGAGGCCGATATTGCTGGTCGGAATTAGGATACTGACCAGGAGGGTTGTAAGAAACCTGGATCTGTTGAGGGGGCTGCACGTAGCCTTGGAATGGCTGGACTTGTTGGGTAGGTGGAGCATGGCTAGAAATGGAAAAGTTGAAAGTAGGGAGGGGCTGTCCTGCAGAAGCCATGATGAAACTAGCTGACTGAGGATGCTGGGAGATAAGTGGGGGCTGGAACAACGCTGATGGGTCAGCTGCTTCAGTAGAACCTGAGCAGCTAACGCTTATTTGTCCAAAGGAGCTACCGAGGTCTTCTGCCTGTGAAATCATGTGATTATTCAAGGGTGGCTGTTGTTGAGGAGTGGGTGGGAGAGCAGGAAGTTGTTGTTGTTGTTGTTGTTGTTGTTGTTGTTGTTGCTGCTGCTGCTGCTGCTGCTGCTGCTGCTGCTGCTGCTGCTGCTGGGCAGTACGAGGAAGAAGGCCCTGGACAGACTGGGCTGAGGTGGCCTGATTGCACACTTCTGGGGCACCTAGTGCCATGCCTGGTGTGGAAAGCCTGCCTGCACCGATGCCTTTACTGCTGCCAATGCTGTCCCCTCGGCTGCTGGGTTTGGTGACAGAACCATATGAGTCTGTGCTGTTCTAAGGCCGTGATTCGCTGTCTGTGTTGCTCTGTTGGCTGCTTGAGGTACAGCTCAGCCCTTCCCGGTTTCCCCTGATGTCATTTAGATATCCATTCTGGCCAGTCTCTGGGGCAAATTCTCTCAGACCCTTTGATATTCCTCCTCTCTCTCTCTCTCCTATTGACTTGCTCCTCCTTCCATGTTGCAATGGAGCTCTCATCTGGTTATCATCTCAGTCCATACTGGCATTATTTCTCTTGATAAAATGCTGTGTTCTTCTCATCTTTGATATGTTCTGAGAACTTATATGTTCAGGAATCCTCATGTTGGTGGTTTTGTTGATGATGACAGCTTTCCCTGTTTGATCAACATTGTGGTCCATCCCAAAATAGGCAACCTCCTGGTGTAATAGCACCCAGTGGTATGAGGTCATCTGAGGGAACTTCTTGAACTGCTTATCATCACTGATGAAGTCCAGAATCTCTTGCTCTAACTTTAGCATCAGTATTCTGTCCCACAGGTTCTTTTTCAGTGCATTTACATGAAATTCATGTAGATCTATTCCAGTGGAATTGGTATATTCTTGTGTGGAGTCTCTGGATAGTACCTTCCTCAGGACCTTTTCTTTGATTTTTGTCCTTGTCTTCCTTTTCAAAGACATCTTTGGTGGACTTTTCATCCTCCTTGTGAGAGAGGCAGTTGATGTGCAGTTGAATAATATTGTGGGGGTCTAGGACTATCGACAAGTGGAGTGGAGAATTCTGCACATACTGCCAGACTGCACACAAACTTGAGCTTGGAATTTGACTTGGCTCTTTGGCTGGCATGGCCATGACGATGTCTGTCTCTGTGTCTCCTGACGTAGACTGTTCTCTTCATCCTCCTTCTCGACTTCTTTCTTACTTGGAGTTTGGCATATAAATTTATTTTTTTGTGTACAAATTCTTCCACCAGTTTTTTTTCTGATTCTTTCATTATTTCCAGAGTCTCCTGAGTAGTGTTACTGTTAGACACGTTCTAGAGCACAGTACCAGCAGCTTCTATGAGCTTAGGTTCAGGGCAAGGGCATGGATGCATCCAGGCAGGCATGGTGCAGGAGGAGCTGAGAATACTACATCTTCATCTGAAGGTGCTAGTGGAAGACTGACCAAGGCAACTCTTATAAGCATTCTATATCTTGATCTGAAGGCAGCAAAGAGGAACTGTGTGCCACTCTGGGTGACCACATCCAACTTCTTGGATTTAGCAAACTTGACTTGAAAAATCACTGTAGAAAAATTCATCTGAGCTCAGACTTCTCTTCAGTGATTACTGATGCCTCGGAGTCTGATGGTTACCTAATGTACTTTTTGTACATGGTTCTACCTTCTTGCTCCTCTACTGCATGCCCTACCCTCTGTCCCCACTTGTACCTTTCTATCACCTGTAGTCCTCTTTCTACTTTCTATTCATGCATGTTCAATTAAATGCCACACCCCCTTTTAAACTATTTTCTCCCATCATGGGTTCCTTTCAATTTTTATGACCTCCTACACATATTCGTCCCTCATATTTAATTCCCCCTTCTAAAATGATTCCATGTCCCCAGTCTCCATTCAATCCTTACTCTGCCCTTCTACCTCTAGGCTGCAGCAGCTGCATCTTCAGTCCTTTAATATAAGGTTTGTGCTTTGTTTTAGTTAAACATAATTAAGCTATATAATTAATTAGATACATATTTAGAAGTTTATAAGAACTGTTCTAAAGTGTTTCTATTATGGTAATTATCCAGAGCGGTTACCATAGAGCCCAACATGTCTGATAGCCCAATCTTCCTACTCAGAAAAGATGATGCATAGAGAAGACAGAAAGCATCCACAATGTTTCCTTCTCTTTGGGTCACTTTCCTGATTCTCTTGTTTCATTTAGTGACCTCATAATTCCATCTCTGAAATCAACTCCAACACAAACACATACACACACACACACACCACCACCACCACCACCACCACCACATAACCCTGCTGTCATATTGATACTACATTGCTCTTTAAGCTTCCCATTGTCTTATCATTCAAAAAGTCCATTATCTTCTTAAAGTACTATTTACCGAATCCCATATTTTTCTCAGTTTTCCCCTGTGTACTGTTATTGTGCATCCTTGCTTATTTACTGAAGAAGAAAGTAAAGATGATGGCATTTTTGATATTCTGGCTTTCTTTACCAAGTAATGCTGTCATTTTTAATTATTTTAATCTATAATATTTTGACATTATTTTCTAAACTTCATTTATTTGTTGTTCAGTTTCTAGTGTTTCATATTCTTTTCTCACGTTCACAGCTGACTCTTAGTTTATCAGTGTACCTTGAATATGACAACTACTGGAGATAATTTGTTTTCCACTCTTTGATATATGAATGTTGATTTTCCGATTCCTAATAGCTTTCATTTTAATAAAGCTGTTAGCTCTCAGAGACCTCAAAAGTTGTTAGTTGGTTGTTCTTATGTAAGAATTTAGGCACAGATAGAAAAATTTGAGACCAATGATGTCTGAGCAGGGATTATTTTAAAATGTTTTTTTTGTTTTAAAATGATTGGCAATGAATCAGCCATGAGGCTAAGCCACATATAGAATCAATAGCCCCACATTTACCCCAAGGCATATTTCTCTGGTTATAATAGATACTTGTGAAGTATCATCAAGTTCTTCTGCCTCTACAGCAGGAATCACCTGGGAGAAAAGGTCTGTGAAGTGTCTTCTACTGTCATCCATACGTGTTACCTCTGTCTACCACATTTGCTTATCTCTTTAAATATGTTCAATAACTACATGTCTCATTTTAAACTTCTTTGCAGGGAAAGTAAACTAAAAAAACTAACCCCCCCCAAATGCACTTTTATGGTCAGAGCTCTGTGTTCTCAACCAGCAAGTTTTCTGTCACCCATTCTAAATCCATACGTAAGATTTTACAACCTCTACCACCCTCAAAGCTCCTGCAAACAGCTTCATTTTCCATTCTGCCTGTGATGTCTCGCTGCCCTTTTGAAGACTTCATGCAGTTCTTTACCTCATTATATCATTTGAGCAGTGACATCCCTTCCCTCGATAACACTTGTATATTTAATCTATCTCCATTGTTCTAAAAATCACTATACATTTTCCATGCAATTCCTAGATTAAGTATCATACTCTTTAATGATGATATGCAATGTAGGGAACAATACCTTTCTGGAGGAATTATATCAAAAATTTTTATTCAGTAAATTAAAGTTAGTAAAAATCACAAAGACCATGTATTAAGTGCTGTCTTTTCTATTTCAGATGCATCTGTTAATTTAACCTTGAAGACATCTCATAAGGTTACAAGTGAGAAGTGAAGAAGTTAAGGGTGAAGCTGAGTTACAAAATTGGCCAATCTGGTACCAGATCCAAAACTCAGGTCTTTACTATAAATTAATGAATCATAGAAGAGACATATAGACATATTCTCTCTCTCTCTCTCTCTCTCTCTCTCTCTCTCTCTCTCNACACACTGCCTCCTAAACTTGTAACTACCATTGTTTATGTTTTAATTTACTGGCTTTTTTCTTTTCTAAATATGTAAATAGTGGAATGTTATAGGTTTTAGGAATAATGTTTGTGTTTTCCTCTTTGTATATATGATGCGTGTAACTGTGATGTGTGTATGTGTGTGTGTGTGTGTGTGTGTGTGTGTGTGTGTGTGTACAATGGGTGCGCACATGAGTCCAAGTTTATGTGAGATGGCATATGTATCGTATCAGAAGACAGCATTGGCTCTCACCTCCCTGCTTCTTTGAGGCAATGTCTCTTGGTTGATCTCTGTATATATCAGAAGAGCTGGCTCACAAACTTTCCAGGATTTGCTAACCAGATCTCACCATAGGAGTGCTGGAATTATAACTACAAACCACAGCTTCTAGCTATGAGTAGGTTTGGAGATTCAAAGGCAGGTACTCATTCTTATGACCAAGCCAGTTTACCCACTGAGCCCCTCAAATAAGATTTCCCTATAACTTCCTTCAAATCTTCACATTTTCATACATTCCTGACTTTCTAATGTAATCTACTCCTGAACTTCAGACAGCTTCAGAAGGTTTGAATGTTCAACCTTCCCTTTCTGCTCCAGACTCAGTGTGTCCCAAAACCTTCTTCTAACCCACTTCTGCCTGACTGGCATTTCCTCTCTAACATAAAAACAAAACAAAACAAAATAAAACAAAACAAAACAAAAACAAAACAAAAAAAACAAGCAAACAAACAAACAAACAAAAAACCTTTTACCTCCAGTGTTTTCAAGCCTGAGACCCTAGAGGCAGTTTTAATGCAACAGCTACTTTAACTACAGTAACTTGCTCTATACACAAAGCATCTCTTAACAAACTGTTTCGCTCCACGCCCACTGTCCTAACTACTCTGAGCAGTCGTCCATTTAACACTGGGACTGAGGGGGCTGCCTGAGCCTGCCAGCTAGCCTTCATCTTTGGCAATCGTACAACTTTTTCTAATATTAGCGCACTTACATTCAGAATGATCTCTTAAAGCTAAATATGTTGCTGGCCTTTGTTGTGAATAGCCCTGGTGCTGTTTGTATTTTGATGCTAATTCTGCTTCCCCAAGAAGGGCTACTTGGGACAAGGAGTGAATTGAATACTCAGCACTTCATGTGACTCTTCTAATGAATAAAGATTTCAACGGAACCAATCACTGGGTGAGTAGACAGGACTTCTGGGTCGAATGGACGGGAAGGACAATGGAGCAAAAAATGTTGGTAGCAGAGGCCCCCCAGTTCAGGTAGTGGATCTGTTGGGATCCGCTACTGAAGGCTTTAACTTAGAATGGCTTACACCCAATGATTATGTTGCCTTTTGATTCTAAACTAAGATTGTGCAGTGTTTTCCTACATGCGGCAACTTGATGGCGAGGCACCCCAGTCTGCTATGGGGATTTGGAAGTGTGGGACTGGCATGGCAGTGACATGCCATAGGAACTTAGTGAGCTGGGTGGAGAGATTTCTGAGCTCCGGATCAGTCTCCATGAGATGAGAACAAGGCCCACTGGTGCCTTGCCAGCGATAGTGTGGATTGCACTTTTTAATGGCCTTCTTGTTTATGTTCTTTCATTGCAATTCATTTTACTTTGACTGTAGCAGATACTTGAACACAAGTGGACACACACACACATAAATATAAGAAACACAAATGTTTAAAAAGTAAAGGGACACAAAAGATTTCATGGCGACAGGTAGAGTCACCATGGTTCTACAACTGTTGTATTTTCTTCTCTGCTGTAACTCCCAGAAGGCAGCAAGAGAACTTGAATTTTTAGACATGGCCATCATATTGGCCAGAATCATGGTCAGGACATCCAAATTACCTGCAAATCTCCAAAATGTATCTAAGTGTCTGGTTGCAATAAAAATCATAGCTCACAAAATGGTAAATACTATTAGACATCGCCAATGCTTAAGTGAAAAATAGCAATGGCATATGAATAGTGATCATGAGCCATTAGATATTGGAGTCCCCTTAAAATCTGAATGAAAGCAAGAATTTGGAACTGCTAAATTTGCATATAAAACAAATCTACTTTTCACATTAATTATTCTTGATGTTATTAGAATAATAATTGATGCAACATATTTTAATTTTTTTAAAAAAAAATTAGGATTTTAGTGGGAATGGAGTAGTAAGAACTTTTAAAACTTAACTCCTTCATAGAAACATTTAATTAATTAGTTAGTTAATATACCTTGATAAAGTTACTAAGAGTTGATTTTGTTTGTTTGTTATTTGGTTGGTTTTTGGCTTTTGTTTGGGGGAGGCAATTAACTAAACCTTATTGTATGTAGCCAGGGTAGTGCTTAATAAAAATCAAAGCAAAACTAAAAATCTCCACAAAAATGAATACCAACAGCAGACCGTGTTTCTGCCTTTGTGTGCTTGGTTTTGTATACAGTTCTCCAACTCTGAAGTAGCCATGCATAACATGTGACAGTCCGGTTCCTGGCATGTCAAGGATAACAGATATTTCTTCCAAACAATTGACATTATTTGGAATGTTCTATAGATTCCTGGAAAGCCCCACTCAGAAAGTTTGTCTCTACTAGAATTCACACACTGTTACACATCTCACAGGAGAGGGCCTTTATGATGGTTTAAATCACAGCTGCCTGAGGCAAGGGATAAAAGTCAAGGCAGATGATTGGCTTGACAAAAGCTTAAAAGGGAGAAGTACGGTGCATGAGATGCCCCAGAGACTTTGAGAAGCCCTGACATGTTCCTGAAGACCTGCGAGGTTATGTGTGGGCTACATGTGTCTGTGTACATGATCAGAAAGACTGAGGGAGTCCCTAAGCATTCACCCTTGGCTGACATTGGAATTCAAATGAAAAAAAAAAAAAAACCTCTGAACTGTAATACAGACCACATAACAAAATAAGGAACATACGTAGCTGCACCATGGGGACATATATATATATATATATATATATATATATATATATATATATATATATATATATATATGATAAAATCTTTTAAGCATGACTATTACATTTACTTATTCATTTTGTGTGTGAGTGTNTAGCTGCACCATGGGGACATATTAATATATATATATATATATATATATATATATATATATATATATATATATATATGATAGCAAATAGGGTTTTTTTATATTACATTTACTTATTCATTTTGTGTGTGAGTGTTTATGTTGTCAAGGGGCATGTATCCGTACAAAAATGTGGAGGTCTGAGAATAACTTGTGGGAGTCTGTTCTCTTCTTTGAATATGTGGGGCCTGAGTACTGAACTCACATCATCAGGCTTGGTGGTAAGTGTCCCATCTAGCTGGCCCATAAACCCTTTCATAAACAATAACAACAACAACAACAACAAAATTTTCTTATTGTTCCCTTTTCTGATTTATTGCAACTACATAATATGATACAGTCTAGGATAATAAGGATATACCATGTAAGAAATAATTTCTAATAAAAATTGCACAAAATAAGACGGTAGTGTCCAAATCACTAGCTATATTATCGAAATTAGTTTATTAATCCAAAGCTTGTGCTGAATCCAATCAGGGATTGAAGACTCGAAATTATACCACAAAAAAGAGCAAAATAACTAAAGTAAACTGCTGGAAAATACATTTAAGACAAAGAGAACTTCAGTAGATGAATTATGAATCCACCATTAGTAGAAAACCTGCACATCAAACAGCAAAATGTGCCATGCATAGTGTGCCTCATCAATAATCAAACAGAAATGAATTAATTTACCAATTAAAATGGAAGTTGGCAGAATAGATTTTTTAAATGAATAGCCCTAAAGCTGACCACTGGTACCAGATAACTGCAAAGGAAACTTTCTTGGGGGAAAGACCATGTCTACAGGCAACATTGCATGGACTGAGCAGGTTGTGTAAGTCAAATGTACAAATAAATTAAAAGTGAAAGAATTAGAAAATACTGCCAGGTCATTGCAAGTTCGCTGCAGTTCTCTAACCATAGCCATGTATACTGGTTATTATATACAGCCTTTAAAGGAAGATTAATAGGAATTTTTTACAGACTCCTCCAAAGTGTATAAAAGAATGAACGGCTTCCTAACTGCATTCTGCTTCCCCCGATGGCCAAGAAAAGGTAAAGATGAGTGTTCTAACAAACTATACCTGAAATGAATCTAGACGATCTGAATACATATGTTAAGTATAAAAGAGAAATGAAAGGCACACAGACTGGGCAGGAAGAATTAAAAAAAAAAATACTAGACCCCTACATCTCAAGAAACACAGAAATCAAAATTAGATGGGTCAAACAACGGCATTAATATAATATAAGACATGTACCTAGAAAACAGTGAGCGGAAAGCACTTGAAGGCACAGCCATAGGCAGCTACTTTCTAATTAAGGAGGCCAGTGCAATGACTCACGGGTTAAAAGTACTTCCTGTCAAACCTGAGCCAGAGTCCCAGGCCAGGAGCTTGCATGGTAGGACAGAAGCAACGTCGATTCATTGAACCAGTGGAAGCACTTAGAAGAAGATGTAAATTGAAAGCTTTGTGGGCAGGATTAGGCAACTCACTTTTAAACAAACTGAACCAAAAGTAGCCATGAGGAAAATGAATAAATTTAACATTACCAAAATTAAAAGTCCTTATACATGTAATTGAAACAACAGCTAAGAGAATGAGTGGGCATCTTTGCATACCCCATGTCTAATAACATTCCACTACAGAGAGTGCAGAAGGAATCCTTACAGATCTATGTATCTATACCTATACCTATACCTACACCTATATCTATATCATATATATGTATATGTGTATGTATATATGTATATGTATATACATACACACGCATATATGTGTTAATATATATGTATATACACATACACACACACACACATATAAGTATATATATGTGACTTAAAATTCTGTCAAGTTGTAAGGCCAAATTGCCATTACACTATACAACTGGCAAATAAATATTTGAAGAGATAGGCACCATAAGTAACTATCTTTGCTAGAGAACTGCAATCTCAAATCTTCACGAAATACCATGCCACATTCAGGATTAAGGCTAAAATAAAAGTTAATATATATGTAGGAAGTGTGGTGAGGATACAAGGAAATTAAGACCCTCATGTACTTCTAGTAGGAATGTAAAGTTATGCAAAGAAGTTGCCCTTCTTAACAGTTGGGCATTAAGAAAAGCTCATATAAAGTTTGCAAGACCAAGGGGCCTCTATTCCCAGTGATGGCCAATTAGGCCATCTTCTGCTACATATGCAGCTAGAGACACAAACTCAGGGGGTACTGGTTGCAAGGCCTGGGTCAAGTAGTGGGAGTGGGTGGGTAGGGGAGCAGAGGTCGGGGGGAGGGGTATAGGAAACTTTCGGGATAGCATTTGAAATGTAAATAAAGAAAATAATAATAATAAAAAAGTAAACAATCTCAAAAACAAATAAAATGGATCTTAAAATATAAATGTAATTTCTTAATTTTCCTTCCCCCTTTCTCTCTCTCTCTCTCTCTCTCTCTCTCTCTCTCTCATTCTCTTTTAAGACAGGAGGCGAGTTTTCTCTGTATAGCATTGGCTATCTGGAACTTGCTCTATAGACCAGAGTGACCTCCAACTCTCAGAAATTCACCTGCCTCTGCCTCCCGAGTGCTGGGATTCAATGTATATGCCTCTACTGCCTGACTTAAAATAATAATTTCTAATTGTTAATAGCCTACCCTCTTTTTAAAAAGTAATATTAAAAAAAAAGAAAGAAAGAAAAGAAAAGCTCAGAGAAGGGGCTTCAGTAGGAGAATTAGAAAGAGCTAAAACCATTAAGTAAAATCAAAGAGATTTACATGTCAATCAAGCCAAAAATTCACATTTTAATCTGAAGGCAATAGGGAGCCATTGATTTACATTTTAAAGCCATTTTTTTAAAAAGTGTGAGGTGGAAAAGAATTGTCTTCTCAAAGTCTATGTGAACATGGTGAGCAAGAAAGACATCCGCTATATATAAAAAGAGGGCAGCTACCTACAAATGAATTAACAGGATAGTGTGTCTAATTGGATGAAAGGATTATGGGGATTCGTGAGAAAAGCAGAGCCCTAAAGTACCTGCCACGGAGCTCGCATGAAGACAGAGAATTCTGGGACCTCTAGAAAAGAATGAGAGCAGGACATGGTCTGGGGCAAAGTTAAAATTTAGAGAGGATTCTGATCATCACATTTCTATCTATGAAATTTTATCATCATCCTCTATGAACTTGGTAGAAATGGAAACTTGTGGTCCCTATTCCATCCCCACTGAGTGAACGGTGAAGCTGAGGTGCAGCAATATGGGTTTTCATAAGCCTCCTAGGTCAAGTCCTATATGAGGAACGTTTTAGCTCTATTGAAATGGTCTCTGGGGAAAGAATTAGGAAAGGAGACTTTAAAGTGAGCCATCAGGGGAGCCTGTGAGAAATGGAAGATGGGAAAATTTTAGAAATCCTGGAGAGGTTAAGATGTGAAAAAAAAAAAAAAAAAAAAAAGCTCACGGAAGCCAAGATGGGAACTGAGGGTGAGTGGGCTGAG
Organism: Mus pahari; assembly: GCF_900095145.1. NCBI lineage: Eukaryota > Metazoa > Chordata > Mammalia > Rodentia > Muridae > Mus > Mus pahari. The sequence goes on from NC_034594.1 coordinate 59,770,324, forward strand.
GACTTTGAATGAGGTTTTGCCCTTTAAGTGCTGGGGAGAAACATTTGTAAATGATGTGCCAACCTCATTGGAAGACAGCAGCTAAAGGGAAAGAATTTAGCATGCCCAAAAGCTCAGAATACCCAAGACACAATTCAAGCTCAAGAAGAAGGAAGACCAAAGTGTGGATGCTTCTGTCCTTCTCAGAAGGGTGAACAAAAATACTCAGAGGAGCAAATACAGAGACAAAGTGTGACACAGAGACTGAAGAAAAGGCCAACCAGAGACTGCCTCACCTGGGGATCCATCCCATATACAGTCACCAAACTCAGATACTATTGCATATGTCAAGAAGTGCATGCTGACAGGAGCCTGATACAGCTGTCTCCTGAGAGGCTTTGCCAGAGACTGACAAATTCAGAGACTTGTGCTCACAGCCAACCATTGCACTGAGCATGGGGTACCCAGTGGAGGAGTTAGAAAATGACTGAAGGAGCTGAAGGGGTTTGCAACCCCATAGGAAGAATAACAGTATCAACCAACCAACCAGATCCCCCAGAGCTCCCAGGGACTAAACCACCAACAACCAAAGAGTACACATGAAGGCTCCAGTTGCATGTGTAGCAGAGGATGGCCTTGTTGATCATTAATGGGAGGAAAGACCCTTGATCCTGTGAAGGCTCAATGCCCCAGTATAGGGGAATTTCAGGGCAGGGAGGCAGAAATAGGTTAGTGGGTGGGTGGCTGAACACTCTCATAGAAGCAGGGGGAGGGAGGATGGGGTAGGGAGTTTCGGGGCGGGGGACCAGGAAAAGGGAGAACATTTGAAATGTAAATAAAGAAAATATCCAATAAAAAAAAAGAAAAACAAAAATGTGATTGTTGGGTGGAGTCTGTTAGAGTGGGAGGGGTTAATGAGCATAGGAATGAAACTATAGCAGAAGAAATGGCTAAGGTGAAGTTTGTTTCTGACATGGAGGATCCAGTTTCAGGGATACCTACATGTCAGGGAAGACACAAAAGAGAATATGAACAGCAGAGGAAGGGAGAATTCTAATATCAGAGGAAAACCTAGCCTTGGACTGGCATCAGCTTATGCCTTCCTAGAAGAACATGGTGGTGAATACCCACACTTACACAACACCTCGATTTAAATGAGATAGTTGATTATTCAAATGATAGCTATTCTGAAATCCCATGCCTTGAACATTCTAGGCATTTGAGTTACCTTCCCCATTGCTGAGATGAAATCCCTCAGCAAGGCAACCTGAGGCTCACAGCTTATAAAAAGATGCACTGCTCCATGGTAAGGAGTCACGATGGCAGAAGAATGAAAAGATCAAATCAAATCAAATCAAATAGACAAGTCCAAGTGCCAGAGTCAGGGAGCACCAAGATGGATGCTGGTGCTCAGATGGCTTTCTCCAGACCAGGACTCTGGCCCACAGGATGGAGCCTCCAAATTCAGTAAGGATCTCCCCCTGTTAGTTAAAAGATACTGGAGATGCTCTTACAGACACCCAGAGCAGTGCCTTAATGATCTTAATGATCATGCTTCTCTGCCTTCCTAGTGCTGTTCCCTTTTATACAGTTCTCATGTTGTGGCGATCCCCAACTATAAGATTACTTTTACTGCTACTTCATAGCCGTAATTTTGTTACTGTTATGAATCTGATATGCTGGATATCTGATATGCAACTCCGGTGAAAGGACCATTCTACCCCCCAAGAGGTCACTACCCGAAGGTTAAGAACGCTCCCATTCTAGGTCTATTCAGGTTGACAGGCAAGACTGACAATCACAAAAGGCAAGGACCCTGCCCCTCAGCAGCACCCCTTCAGATTTGTCAATGAGATTTAAGAAGATTGATTTTATTCCTACCTGTCACTATTGGATTATTGGATACTGTCCCTTTGTGGAAAAAAAAAAAAAAAAAAAAAAAGGACACCTATTTCGAAGAGCCTACAAGTTTTCCCTAAATAATCTGTAAGGAAAAGATACGTCATGGGGCAATGGGCAGAGTGACAGTGAGTGACTTTGGAGAACTCAGACATAAATGGGATGTCTTTACCAAATCACTCCTCTGAAAGCTCAGAGGCCTGTGTGGAAGAGAAGGTAAAAAGATTCTCACAGCAACAGGGACTCGGGGACTCCAGGGTAACTGATTTCCATACTCAACAGAGCTGATGCACATATGAACTCATATAGCCTAGGACAGCATACACAAGACCAGCACAGATTCAAACCACACAAAATCCTAAGACAGAGAAAGGGAAATGGACACAAGTCCCACCCCTAACCCAAAAGCTATTTGTAATTGGTAACTTCTGGGAAAGGGAAAATCAGTCTTCTCCAATGCACTGCCACTGTGTATATCAACGACAGTCCAGGGCAGTCTCCATGCCCAGAAGCAGTGGACCAAGATAAAATGGATCTCTCTCTCTCTCTCTCTCTCTCTCTCTCTCTCTCTCTCTCTCTC
>NC_034594.1:59772826-59807617 GCF_900095145.1 Mus pahari
CCCCCTCCTCCTCCCCTTCCCTTCCCCTCTGCTTCCCCTCCCCCTTTCCTCCCCATCTCCCCTCCTCCTCCCTCTTTTTCTCTGTATCTCTACTTCTCCTCTTCCTTATCTCTCTCTGTCTCTGTCTCTGTCTCTGTCTCTGTCTCTCTCTCTCTCTGTGTGTGTGGGTGTGGGGTGAATGTCACACTGCGTGCTCACACTTATACTTTTTAGTTTGTAATATATTGTTCAGGGACTTTTCATCTTGTTGGTTTTCTGTGTGTTTCTGACCTATGCTTTTGTTTCATACTGGTTTATTGGAAAGAGAGAGACCATGAATTTGAATGAGTAGGGAGGTAGGAAGGATGGGGGGGGGTGTCGGGGAATGGAAATCATATGATCAAAATATCTTCTATGTAAACAATTTTAAGTAATTTTGTAAAAGAATGGAAAATGGAGAGAACAACAAAATGAATGAAATCCCGCGGTGAGAGTCTTCAGCAGCTTGGGGTGGGGAGCAGAAGGGGAAATGAAACCGATTTCAAACACATGTGACAGTTGTGATTCATAACGGGGATCTGGGTCAGAACGTGCATCTGGGGAAGCACCAGGACAAGATTGCTTTTATTATGAAAACATGTACTTAATTACAGCTCTGAGCTGGAGCAGGGGGTGAATGGCACAGCTGGAATGGGAACGCAAATTAATTTGTTGACTTTTAAAGCCCTCTCACTGCGAAAGATGCCCCCTCCTGTTTTTAGCATAGGGTAACACTGGATTTTCAGAAAATTTTCAGAGTAGCTTCAAAGCAAGAACAGGCAGGATGCAGTTCAACAGCCAATCACTTACGTTTGGTCTTTTCTCGGCTTGTGAGCTGTGGCTTCTTTTGATAAAGTAAATAAAGCCTAGCCAGCAGGCAGGATTGTTTTCCTTAGACTGTATCACCTCCAGAGATGCTGTCCTTAGCAAACAATGTCCTGAATTTTATAATACAACGTCAATATTGACTACTAGGCTCCCTCCAGAGAGACCGGATTGACACAGTTGAAAAAGAGTAAATTATAGAATGCCAGTGTGTTCCAAAGGAAGAAGCTGGGTGGAAGTTTCCAATTTTAGCATGTTTGAAAGTAACCCTAATAACATATAAGTCTTTGTTAGTTTCCCATTAACTGAGTTTTGGCTTTTTGATTTTGTTTTTGTTTTTGTTGTTGTTGTTGTTTTGGGTTTTTTGTTTCTTTTTTTTTTGTTTTGTTTTGTGTTTTTTTTTTATTGTACATTGAGCAATGAGACAAACTGGAAAAGCAGTCTCTTGCCATCTTATGTCAGCTGCCAATGTAGAGACTGTTCCATAGAATAGAATGGGATAGGCAGTGTCAATGGACCAATATCCAAATAGTCAGAAATTAAGGGTTTGGAGACATAAGACAGAACTGAAAGCAAGAATGTAACACTGGTGGCTACTAGACATGTGGATAATCATGTTTTTGTTAGTAAAATTCAGAGTTCTTGGGTTTTATCAAGTTATGAATCAGATACTATATCACTCTTGGTCCTCAGTCTTTCTCTCTCTTAATCACACACACACACACACACACACACACACACACACACACACACACACACACACACAGAGTCCTGGTCTGCTTTCTATTGCTGTGATAAACACCACAACCAAAGGCAACTTGGGGAAAAGAAGAATGTATTGGGTTTGTGTGGTGAAATCACAGTAGATCATTAAAGGAAGTCAGGAGCCACTCAGTATTAGCACCACCCACAGTAGGAAAGGCCCTCCTATACCAATTTATCAACCAAGAAAATACACACACAAATTTGCCAAGAGGTTAATTTGATGGGGAAAATTCTTCCTCAGTTGAAGTTCCCTCTTTCCAGGTGACCCTAGTTAGAATCAAGTTGACAAAACTAAACAGCACAAACACACAAAACACCGTCATTGAACCTATGGAAGACTCAGAAGATCTGCAATGAGTACATTTAACTGAATGTAAGTGTGTTCCCTAAAGCAGACTTTGAAAAACTTTACAGAATGAAGTAAGGGCAACAAAGCACATTAATGTGATAAAACATGTAATTTTATTGAATTAACCTATTCATTCATAGGTCCATTTGAAGCTGGCATACTAGTCCAAAGTCTTTTTGTAAGCATTTACTGAGACATGTGTATTCAAAAGTTATAACTACATGCAACTATTGAATTCAAATAGACTTGTGACATTACTGAGATGCTGTAGGCATGTGCATCATCTTACTATGCTATCTTTATCAATTTCTAATCATTTATGTTCTTTCATTGCCTAGTGTTTAATTCTCATATCATTGGTCTCTAAAACTCTTCACAAATTTGAATTGTTTCAATTTGTTAACAAATAGTTGAGACACTGTGTTGTTCCTCCTTAGTATTGGTAGCAAAGGTAGAACAGTAGGAGCAAGCCAGCACCACGGTCAGTCCAACTCTATAGTGAATGTTTCTGAGAAATCTTCACACATAGCTTAGCCTCTAAACCTTTCCAGTTCAGTCAGTGGACTATGTGGTATAGTTTTGTCTCTAAATACCATGGAGTTTATGGGCTTTCTGATTATATAAGATACGTTTCTGGCTGCACATAGGAAGCCTTTGCATTAGGTATTACAGACATACTCAAGTCCCCGCGGCTTGTACAGCTGCTGTTCCAGCAAATACAACATCAGATTCCGATTCCTAAATGTCAACGATGGCAGATGGAGCTGTCGCAGTATCACTAGGTAGCCCGAACATCCACTGTTACCAGAATCCTAGTTCAGTTTCTACTCATAAATGAAGCACACAACAAATCCAACAGCAATTCTAAGCTGACTCAACATAATTGTCACTTTCATGAACGCATCTCTATAACTTGACAGAGGGGTACAAACATACTCTATATGACAGAGAAGATCCGTTAAAATGGGTGGCCAGACATTCAGCTTTTCCAAAATAAGAAAAACCAATCACCAAATAATTACCAACTGTATCCAGGATTCAAAAGTAATTTTGGAATCCAATGTTCAGGTTCCATCAAGACAAGTCTTCAAAAAATGTTATGATGAGAAATATTCTAGAAGCACCATAGGTCTCACAAGCAAAATTGCTAGTTATCACTGAGCCAGAGGACATTAACACTAAGATGGCGTAGGAATAGGACTCTTTCAGGTCCTATTCTTTGTACATGCCAAGTTATTTAGCCCATTCAGTCTTTGCAACAAAGCTTTCAGGAAGGTATCATCATCATCATCATCATCATCATCATCATCACTACCACCACCACCACCACCACCACCACCACCACTAAAAACTTCAAATGGTAAAATGAAGTAACAGAGGGGATATGCTATTAGGTTTTGTTCAGGCAGCTACAGCTAATAAGCAAGATGTAGTAGTCAAACAAAAACAAAAACAAAAACAAAAACAGAAAACAGACTTCAGAACTTCAGAACTTCAGAACCCAGATGTTTATTCACAGTCTAAGCTGTCTATTCATAGCATCTGCAAAGAGAGGAGGCAGTAACAACAATGCAGCAAACAACTTAGCAGGCAGTTGGAGGGGCTAGATACGTGACCCCCATTCATTTAAAGTTCCAGCTCTCAAAGGCTTCCACTCTGTATTGGAGGTACTAAATGTATTGCATTTAATAATGCTTCACATATGTGTCATTTGTTAAAACTCTAAAGAATAAAAGCTAGCACACCTAAATGAGTTTGTTAGCTACACCCTGGAGAGATGAATCCCAGGGAAGATGCAGCTCAATGGTGGCATTGCTGTGGTAATGCCTGCTAATAGCAGCGAGTGGTGGCATCCTTTCTAAGCATACCCAAGCCCTGGGTTTGATGGCTGTCACTGTGAAAAACAAAAGATGAACAAATCAATACAATGAGATAATGTTATGGTTTGAATATGCTCGGCCCAGGGAGTGGCACTATTTGCAGCTGTGGCCTTGTTGGAATAGGTGTGTCACTGTGGGTCTCATCCTAGCTGCCTGGAAGTCAGTATTTTCCTAGCAGCCTTCAGATGAAGATGTAGAACTTTCAGGTTCTCCTGTACCATGCCTGCCTGGACACTGTCATGCTCCCACCTTGATAATGGACTGAACCTCTGAACCTGTAAGTCAACCCCAATTAAATGTTGTCCTTATAAGAGTTGTCTTGGTCATGGTGTTTGTTCACAGCAGTAAAACCCTAACAAAGACAGAGATAAAATACACCCTATCCTCCTACTGGCCAATAATTCAAGGAATCTCAAGGTATTCAATGAAGGCACCAATGGGTTACCACCATCAAAAAGAATGGGGGAAATTTTCTGATAATATAAACTTAGGAAGGTAAATGTTTGCCTCATCCACCAGCCAGGGCTGAAGAGCAGAGACTAATCAAAAGGCATAGAGGATAGAAAAGGCAGAAGTAACTTTAGTATTATTCTTAAAAAGTTCATGCCCATCACTCAAGCCAGATACAAAAACACTTATCTTATGCAGAGATTTATAGAACATTAAAGTATAGTTAGGAATTAAGTAACTCCTTTCAGTTGACTACCCAGATCTGTCTCTCACATGGAGGACTGGCTCAGTAGAGGCAAGACACAGTGAACAGAGTCCACTCTATATGATGGTACAAGGTAGCTGTAGGAAGAAGATAGTGAACTCAAAGTGATAATAAACTTCATAAATCTACTATTAACCTTCCTAATAATTTGGAAGGCAAGATTTGAAAAATGAAGTGATTGTAAGATGCATGCTATATTTAGATTTCCTGGTTGGAAAAAAAATAAGTTGTTTTATTTCTCTTTACTGATCCCTAAGGAAAAATGAAATTTCTTGTTCCAGGCAAAAGCAAAAGCTTCCCTCTGTTTTTCTTCTCTTCTTTCAGCAAAATATACTTTGGATATCTAGGTTCCCTTATAAAATATTCCAAACAGCATAATGGATTTTCTTGGCAGCAACGTTGCCATAATTTCTGGGATTTAATGCCCAGAAATTGTAGACTCCAGGGACGCCTAATGAACTGTTTTAGAAATCTGTTCTACTCCATTTTCTGTTTACCAGATTCTTTCAGTTGTATCGTTACTCCAAGCAGTTGACTTTCCAGAAACCAGATGCATTAAGTCTCTGGGAACTGAGACCTCTTAGCAGAAGAAACTATTGTCTTTTGCATGGACATGTTGCTCAGTGACTAGTCTTCTGGGGTCTTCTTTTCCCCAGATGTATTTCTACACATGCAGGTTTTATGGAAAATGGGAGACGAAATGTTGTATGTAAAAAAATAATCATTTAGAGAAGGTATCCCTCTGTATTTCAAATATAACTTCTCTGGTTAGAAATACATATGGCTTTGACTAGAAACACAAGAGAGAAGACCTCTTCTATAGACATATGCAGCCACACCAGCCATCTGTGAAGCAGAGAGTGGAATCCTGCCAATCACTTTCTTTGCAGTTGGCATCTTGATCCTGGACTTTCCAGCTTCCAAAATTAGAGGAGATTGCTACTAAGTTACCTAGTCTTTTGTTGGTTTCATGTTGAAATGAACCATTTAGTAAAGCTATGCACATATGTAATTTGTCAAAACTATAAAGAATAAAAGCTAGAGTCCCTAAATGACTTTGTCAAGTACAGCTTGGAGAGATGATACCCACGTGTATGAAGGCTCCTTGGTCGGGCATGCCTTAAATGGATCTCTTTTGAAAGACTTATAGTGCTGAATATCAAAGGATATAAAATATGCCCTTTCTGACATTCCTCTTCATTTGTTAAAGGAAAACAATTTTTAAATGAAAGAATGGAAAACACTTAAGAGAGAAAGAAAAAGAAAAGAAAATTAAAGCCTTGTGCAAGGTCTCTAGACAGGCTTTGATGTATTGACTTGTAGTGGGCTTGCAGGTCACCTGTACACTATCCACATTTCCCACGTGTGCAAAAGACTCCATGAATTTAAGAGTCAATTATGTCATCCCCCCGCCCCCCACTTGTCAGAAAGGTAATGCACACTCATAAGGGCCGGGATCATTTTAGCTCCAAATTGAGGAATGTTTGCATCAAAGAATCCTTCAAGTGACCTTGTTCATGCTCCAATTACTAACTAGTCCTGATGACATATAGCATTATTCACAGGAAACTTCAAAGATATTGAGATTTAGGGTGCCTGTGATGAACAATAAGTGGTGAAATTCCCACTCTGGTGATAATTATTTGGCCTGAAGTTATTAAAGCACATAATGCAATCTTGTTTGAAGGCGATTTTAGAGTGAGAGACAAAGCTATAATAGGAAGGGGTTGCTGGAAGGGAAGGGGCACGTTTGTAACTGGGCTATGACATATTCTCACCAGTGTCTAAGCATCATGATTTTGCAAGGAATTTTGCCTACTCTGATTTTTATTCTTTCTACAGAAGAAAGCAATAAGGACAACACTGAAGCATCTTGGAACAATCTATATGTCTGAATAAAACATTTCAAAACTTGTCATGGCAAAGCAGAGCACATCTGTAAGCACTGTGCTGGGGATGGGAAAGTAGAGACGGGAAGATACCAGGGAACTGCTGCTCAGCCTGAACAGAGCTACTGGTTCAGTGAAGAGACTGTCTCAGAGCAGAATGTGGAGAGAGATAGAAGACCCCAGACCCTCTGACCTCCATGTGTGTGCACACACACAAGTATACACACATGCATGCACAACACATGTAAGTTTTATACTTGAATAACTAGTGAACAGACATGAAATTAACTACACACATAGACACTTATCCTATGTAGTGTCATGGGAGACTATCTAAGTTAAATATTGAATCAGTTTACAAAACATGTACAAGATAATATGGCTCCAATTAGTTGTGTTTGTGTGCTGGTTAATATTAAGGATATTTGATCTCTCTCTCTCTCATATATGTATATATATATATATATATATATATATATATATATATATATATATGCCTTTCTTGTTAAGTCACAAATCTTTATTCCACTTGAATTATTATGTGTTTAGTTATAGCAGTTCCTTTGTTGCATTATCTTATCTTTTCAATCGTTTCCCTGAGCAGAATTTTAAACAATAACTCTTCATTTTCATGACTCTAACTCCCACCTAACCGGTCAAATACAGTACCAGTTTCCTATAGCCAGAGTCCAACTTTGTCATATGATGCCAACCTCTGAGTGTTTCTTGTCCCCCTTCCTCCCTGTGCTTCTGTATGTTAAGAGTGGCAGTGACTTCTTTATAGTTCAAAACTATCAGCTAAAGCATACTCCCCAGCGATAGCATTTTCTTGCACTGGAAAGCATCCAGCATCAGCTGCTGCAATGACACTGTATTCCTTACCCTTACCTTACACATATTTATTTCTCTTTGCTGAACATCAATGGCTGTCTTCATATTGATTTTAACTTCCATGACCATATGTGCTTAAAGTGATAGTCCTAGACACAGCAAATTTTTCTAAAGGAAATTTTTTTTTATGAGTTTCAGGAGACAGAAACTGAATTCAGTAGAGTCTCAAAGTGGGGGATGCGTTTTAAAAGAAAAGAGTAACTATTCTAACATACAGGTTTTGATAGAACATGTTTTAAAGTAAGAAATGGGGGACTTCACTCATTTATTGAAAAGAAAGCAATGGTGAAGATCACATGGCTGCTATGATTCTGTGTATCTTAAGTCAGACATTGCCTCAAAATTGGTTCTTAATTTCTACACTAATATAAAGTAGTAAGAAAAAAACAGAAATGTTATGGATGGATTATTCAGGCTATTATTGTTCACTTATCCATAAGTCTCCAAGAAATAAAATCTGATTTTAGAATTATTTAAAATATTAGCTAAAATGTATATAAATGTATAAAATCTAACAATCACATGAAATTACAACTCAAACTAAGAAAAGTTGATCCACAGGAATAAGAACACCTCACACCTCACTCTTGGGCATTATCAAAGGTCACAGATGAAATATGTCATGGAATATATGATGCCTCATTCTCCTCTGTATCCTCATTCTTGGGCATTGGCACGGGTCACAGATGAAATATGTCAAGGAGTAGATGATGTCCCATTCTCCCCTGTATTCTTCTTCTGTTACCAAGGGTGTCCAAGCCTTTGGAACCTCCCAACCCATAATTTCTTCCTGAGCATGATGGGACGAATGAAGGATGTTGGTCAGTGGTACTGATATTTGTCTGCACTTTTCTTGGAAGTTCATCCATAAAAGAAAGGACACATTTCCAGTTATACTTCAAGAGATATGAGTCAAAATTTTTCCTTTGATAACTTCCATACAATATAAAAGATTACATACCAATAATAGAGTACAAGGTAACCAACAGGTCATAGAGGGTCTTAGGGCTACCCTAGTCCAGAGCACTGCACAGTAGAGGACAACCTTCTGTGATGGACTTGATGGGAACACCAAAGAACCTCTCCTTCCTTGGTCCACTCTTCTTAGCTCAGGTTTACTTCGGTCCTCATCTAGTCTTGGCTGAATAAGCCCATTCTTGACAGCAATTGACTCTGTCATCCTCCCATCCCCAAAACGTAACCATTCTGCCTATCTGCTCAAGTTTCTTATCTTCTGTCAATGAATGCATAGTCCAATGGCTTGCTTATTCTAGGGCTCTTATTAGGTAAATTACATAAGAATCTCTTCTAGGGTTTCTCCTTTTAATAATATCTCATCCACTGACCCCCTCCCTCTGCTTCCTGTCTATAAATTCTACTTGTCTTAGTTGCATTTAAAGACCAGCCTGATCATATTCCCTACTGAAATATTGCAATTTTGATAACCATGAGTAGTATTTTATCATTTTAGCCAAAATCAGAATTATTATTCCTTTAGCAAACAGCTTCCTGAAGGAGAATATGATGAACATAGATTACAAAGGATGAGGAAGAACTAACAAAGAAAGTTACTGAAGAGGATTCCAGACAGAGGAACGGCAGTGAGCAAAGGAAGGTAGCTACAAGAGCCTACTATGCCTGGAGCCGGATGTATGCTTAAAAAACAAAACTAGCTTCACTCAGTGTTGTGAGTTGAAACCACAGGTATCGGTGAGGACCTGCTCATGCATGAAGGACTTCATGTGCCTAGTCAGAGTTTGTATTTACACTAAATAATTCTTCTATGTTATCTACTGATTGATTTCAAGTTGAAATATAACCTTGTTGCCTTAACATTATTTAAAAACCCTTATGATAAAATCTTGTTGGGCCTCATGTCTCACAAGGAGGCTTCGGGGTTATGCACAGGGAATGTTTCAGTGCACAGAAAGTAGCAGAGGACATTAGTGGTCCTGGGTGGAGTTGCTTAGGGATTCACAAAAGAGGGGATGCTATGGTCATGACTGTTGATATGGTGAATAAAGAAGAGGAGGTGGGGTGATTCCCGATTCCCCGATGATACTGGGATGAGGAACGGCTTATTTATTGAAATAGAATATGCAAGAGAAGGGGGGAAATAGTTAGGAGGAAATATGATGATTCCTTTTCTTCTCTTTGTTTTAATCCCATTATGAGAAATTTAAAGAACGGAAATTGCTAAATGGCTGTGCAGTCTTTTAGAATTAGCAGTGTAAGACCAAATTACAGTAATTTATAACTATAATCATTCTAAATCTATTTGATTTTAATATGTTTAAAATATTTTTACTGTATAATTCACAAGGAAATTGTTCTATATTAAAATGGTCATTTTCTCTAATTGCATATTACGAAATCAGGATAGACTGTGAACAAAAATGTTTTTGGATAAATGTGCATGGCAGAATTAAATAGACATGCTGAAGTGGCTTATGGTATAGGCATGGCTAGAACAGCAGGGAAGAAACTAGGATGGTTTCATTAATAATTAATTTTTATAGTAATAAACACAATGAATTTAAGGTCTCCCTCACACTAGGCTCTCCTTCCCTCTTTCCCTCCACTTCTACTCCCTCTCCCCCTTTTTGCTGAGGGACTGATTATGATCCTTCATAGACTTGAATTGGTTTAAATTGCAGTCGGAAAGCAGAGACTACAAGAGAAAGAAACTTTCCTCAACTATAAAGAAAAAATATTCATGTAAAATAAGATTAATCCATTGGAAACTGATCCAGTGTGTATAAAATGCATATAATAAAATGTATATAAATGTCAACTTTGACTACAAATACCAAAAGCCAAAATAAATGAACACTTAATATTGATAAATTTTGAGATGCTTTCAAATAATCTATTTCACAAAATGATAGTATAAACAACAACCTCATTTCCCATTAAAAAGAAAACACACAAAAACATTGAGTGTTTATAGGACTATTCATAGAAATCAGGTGACAAAGTTTCTAATAAATAAACATATTTCTGGTGAAAGTCATATTTAGAAATTTGTACAGATATAAAATAGGACAAAATCAGCAAATACTGGTTATAGAAAGTATACAAGAATAGATTGAAAAAAAGTTAAGTATACAGTCACAACACTGTGATTCTATTGCAAAGGTGTGTTTTTGCTATGTTAACAATATGCAGAAAAACCTGGGGACATGCAAAAGTGGAAGGAAGATCATTGGGCCATTACTCGATGGCACTACAGATAATTGAGAGTATTTGTTACTGTGTCAACCAACTGTACAAACTAATTTCCAGTATACCAGCTTTGCATTCTCATTCTCATTCTGGGATTGTGCAATGCAGCCACGGAGAGTCCTTTAGTAGTAGTTAAAAATATAGGTGATGATAAACATGTAACTTTCCAAAAATAATTTCTTTTTCCCCTTTCTTTTCTTCATCCCTTTTCTACTTTGTTCACTTTAGCTATGAGTTGAAGTAGCTGAGGGCCTTCTGTCTAATAGAATTCAGAGTCCTTCTGGTCACTGGTGAGTTAACCAAAGAAAAGGAAGACCTCTGTGCATTACAACTAAATAATCACTAACCACACTTCACAGACTGTAAGTGATCCTGTCAATATAAAATTTGATAGTGGAAGGTATCATAGAATCCAGTTGAAAATTTGGGTTTAGCTTAATTTCCTGAATTTTTCCTGAGCAGCTAGTGAGATTTGGCACAAAGACTGAAATAATGACACAGACTATTTCTATCCTTTTAGACCCAATGGATGTGGTAATGAAAGAAACATCATAGCACAGAACGTAAGATCAAGGAAAGTTAAGGAAGTAACCATAGCATTTACTAACATGCTCACTCAGGAACATAATTACCAAAATAAAGGGGTGACAGGGTTGGCTACCATGGTGGTAACTACCTCGATTTCAATTACTCTGGTTTTAGTGGAATGAAACAGGGTCCTAACTCGTTTAATTAACAAGAGTATCCACAGGTGATCAGCAAACGTTGCGAGTACAGATCCTATTAGTGTAGAAAACGTACATGCCCAGAAATGTCATGTCTGCATATTAAACCCAATTATGCAGTTTACAAGAGAATTGGAGCTCTTTTATTTATCCACAAGAATATTATAGTGGAGGGTGAAGAGGGAAAAGGAGATGCTGCATACATTAACGGATAATGATCTGCGGCCAATGCCTTTTTTTTGAACTAGTTCATTTAAAAGGAACAAAGAGGCCATCCTGCTGGGTGCGTTTTTCCGTGGCAAAGCCTGGCTGGCTTATTTTGATCTGCCCTGTGGTGTGGTTTCAATTAGCATTACCACCTACAAGATGAGTAGCAGCCATTGTACCAGAAAAATATGAGCCTAAAAGGTTTGAAAGCTCGTTTGATGGGTCAGTAGTGTGAACTTGAACTTTTGCACAGCTAATCATCCATGACCTTGGAAAGCTTTTCAGGTTGGCATCCTCTAGTGTCTGACACATTTCTGACTGTCAAGGTAATTTGGATGAAAACTGTCTTGTGTATTTCTTCTACTGAGTCACCCCCACTTGCATCCGCACAACTGTAGACCCATCCATTCTAAAACAACACACGTTTTCACACAAACAAACCATCTAAGATCCCTGCTCCCAGTGGAGAAATGGAGAGTTGACAGAAGTTAGAATGTTGCCAACCACACAGGGATTTACAAGTATACACTAAGACCAGGATTGTCCAGTGGATACTGATTTCGAGCAATGGACACCAGAATGTAAAGTCTGGAAACAAAGCCATCTAAAAGTCATCTTAGCTGTTCTGTTATGTTTGTTGGTCAGCTACTAGTTGACTTATTCATTTGATATCATAATCTATAACTGCATCTATAAGTCATATTATAATAAGAACAATGGTTGAGTACATTTATTTGTCAACTTTCATGTTGCTGGGATAAAAAAAAAAAAAACAATAACAGTAAGGAAACAAAAGTCTACTTTTGTTCATGGTTTAAAGAGATAATTGTCCCATGACTGGGAAGCCACAAGTGGCAGTTGCCGGGTACAAGCTTTATAGTCAGAAAAGAAGGAAAAGTAAATATTCTTGCCCAGTTTGCTTTCTCCTTTCTCTTCAGTTCAGGACCCTAACCAATGGAACGACACTACACACAGTGAAGGGGGGTCTTTCTGCCCTTGGTTAAGTTAGTCTATACAATCCCTCACAGGCATACTACGCCTGGGGAGGTCTCTTCTGTGGTTCTAGCCTGCCAGTCTGACAACATGAACCATCACAATTGGGGTTTGTGGGAATTATGAATAATGTTTTCCATGTTCCTGCCCTAGTACCTGGAATTTTATATGTGATCAACAAATCATGTATGTATATCATTATCAATTGTGATTCTGTTGCACTATTTTGCATCCTTAAATGATGCTCTAGCGTGTGCATAGCCTTCCTTGTTTTACCTGCAAAGAAAACCTCTGTGGATCCTGAAGCATCTTAGGTGTTTATTCTCATGGTCAACACTCTAAGAGAATTTTAGCTAGTCAGTGTACCTAACTTATCACCCTATACACTCACCCAGCAATGTTTCTGAAATTCTGCCTCTCTAAGATGGTTTTCTGCCTTCAAACCTTTGGTGATATCCTATGTTAGCACCAGAGTTGGATTTAATTTCTCAATCTCATTTTCAAACTGTCTTTATTCAAAAATATCCCAATACTGTAACTCTGGAGGCCTTACAAATGACTCTATCCAGAACTCCACCTCTTTGTGGGTCATAATGGCTATGTGGTACATTGGATAATCTGTACTGTCTTTGGAATCATGGTAGAATCTCCATGTGAGGATGGCTGTTAGCAGTTATGTCAGTAGGCAGGTACTTGAACCCATATAACCAGTTTCTCTCATGTAAATAGAGGGGTTAAATAATAGAATATACTATATTAGAATTCAGCAAGATTAAGAAAACTAGCGTCAAACTAAAAGACTAAAGCAACCGCAGTGAACATCTGCATCTGGGACGGAAGGCACACCTGCTCTACAGTCTTCACTATGATACACAGTGCTGATTGGGCTTTTAAGATTTGTCTCTTGTGTACACTTCCTTTGCACGTTCCACCCGTCGCCACAGTGCTCCTTCATGCCCCACAGTCTGCTTCGCTGCTCTGCTTATCAGTCTTTTGAGAACAGTGAGTGTGTTTTGTGCTTTAACAGGACACATGGTCTCTGAGAAAGGCGCTGAACAGATTGCAGGTCTGCCAACACAGCTCCACTGTGAACCATCCTGAGGGGCTCTAAAAGCAGAAGTGGAATAAGTAGTTGATTGTGCCTCTCTGATGCCCGTTGCTTCCACCGTGTACCCTCACATGGGCCTTGGCTGGTAAACTCTATTGAGTGTGGCCTGAAGTTGCATAGGATAGGAACAAAAGTCCATTAGCATCCTCTGTGCAAAGTATGGTCGAGTTTTTACCTTCATGTTTTCTGGGGGAAAATAAAGAGAAAAGAAAAGAAAAAGAGAGAGAATGTACCATGTCTTGGAATAGATTTCTGTTCTCCAAGTAACACGAATAACTTTCATTAAGTTTTCCAAAGGACAATTACACCTTTCAGAGGGTAAAGAAACTTAACCCCAAATCTATCAGTTCCACAATAACAACAACAGAAAGGCATTTTGCAGATAACAACAGCTCTTCATGCTCTGAGCACTTTAGTTCCAGGAATAAAGGTTAAGCTAATTTACTTATACCCATATTAACAACTCAGGATCTATACATTAAAAATGATATTTAACAAAGTTGTATATTAAATAAGACATTGCATTTTGGAAAAAATACTGAGAGAGCACTCACTTGCCCTTTTGATATTCATAAGTAGTAAATGATTTTATAAAGTCATAGAAACAAGCATTCAGATTTATTGAAATAAGCTTATGTTGCATGAATTTTCCATAACAAAATAATGTAAACAGCTTGTGTAGAGACCTAGTTTAAGAACAGGTTAAAACAACATGTATCTAATTGTGTATGAAAAGTTTGACCTATCAAGTATATAACATGTGTATATACTCACATATATCCATGTGTAATGTGTACATAACGTATTTTATAGTAAACATGTGCTTTACATATGCAACTATTTAAATGTATAGAATAAAAGACAAAAGTACCTGTTTAAATTAATTAAAATAATTTTCTAAAATACATGCAGTGCAAATTTTATTCAACGATAAAAATGTGTGGGGCATGGTGGCACACGTCTTTAATCCCAGAACTTGGGAGGCCGAAGCAGGTGAATTTCTGAGATCAAGGCAAGCCTGGTCTACAGAGTGAGTTCCAGGACACAGAGAAACCCTACCTTGAAAAACAAAACAAAAAAAAAAAAGCATGTGTTTTTAATCTTCCATTTATGACTTATTTTACACAATTAATATTAGACATTTTATCTTTATCTTCTACTTGGAGCAACCTATTCTCCTGTAACAGAACACTCTGGTACAATATGAAAATCAAAGGTTTGGCAGGGCAGTGGTGGCACACGCCTTTGATCCCAGCACTTGGGTGGCAGAGGCAGGCAGATTTCTGAGTTTGAGGCCAGCCTGGTCTAAGAGTGAGTTTCAGGACAGCCAGAGCTATACAGAGAAACCCTGTCTCCAAAAACCAAAAACCAAAAACCAAAACCAAAAACAAAAAAACAAAAAACAAAAAANAAAAAAAAAAAATCAAAGGTTTGTGTGCTAAGAATGTCTGTGGAAAATATAGGATAGTTATAATACTCCCTATCTGGGTATTTATTTATACACACCCCAGTTCATTATTGGTCACTAGCTACTGGGAGGAGATAGCATGTTTTGGAGTAAGTCGCTTTTCATCAAATGAGGAAAATAGCCAGAGCAACATTAAACTGAGAAGGCAGCCCTCTGTACCCACTCAGTAGAAGGAGGAACACAGCTGGAAGAGACACCGTGCCACATATTAAGTGAAATGGGCAAATGTGTGAACAGAAAATTCACACACACACACACACACACACACACACACACACTGGTCAATAAGTAAGTTTTATTAAACACAATAGTAATCAGAGAAAAACAAATCTTGAAGAAACCTGAGAAAATTTTTCCTTAAAAAAATGTCAGTGCATTTTTAATCATTTTGAGATTTATTTTTGTTTCTGTGCATGGCTGTTTGGTCTGCATCTGTCTGTGTACCATGTGCATGTAGTGCCCTCAGAGGCCAGAAGAGGGTGCCAGATCCCCGGAAGAGGGGTTAAAAACTGGTTAGTCATCAGGTGAGTACTAGGAACTAAACCTGCATCCTGACCTGGAGAACTAGTCCTCTTACCCACGGAACCATCGTTCCAGACCTGGAAGTGCTTTTTAAACCAAGATATCGTTTGAGAGTACATAAATGAAAAAGTCTAGTCACATGCAAATTGTGTCTTGGCCCTTCTGAGAAGTGTTTTGATGGTATCTATTAAGATAAAAATTAACATGATTCTAGTTCATGTGGCCTTCATAGAGTACCAATATGCATCCAAAAGTTTCTAAAGAATCAATTTCAGCATTACTTATAATATTAATAAAAGCTAGAAATCACAAAACACTGTGTAGCTGCGCAAAGAATTAGACAGATTTATAGGTTCCGATATAAAAAATTTCTGTCTCATAAATACATAAAAATCAAGTCAATGGAATATATATATGGAATGAAGATGTTTAAAATCTGTCTCATAAATACATAAAAATCAAGTTTTATATATATATATATGTATATATATATATATATATATATATGGAATTAAGATGTTTAAATGTAATATGGTTCCATATATGCACACAAAAATAAGGTCTATATGATCGTAGCAGAAAAATTACTCCTTCTGGGGAAAGGAATAATTTGGAGCAAGTAGGAGCTCATGGAAGATGCCATTGTTTTATATTGAATTTGGGTAAAAGCTAGTCTGTTTGTTGCTGTTGAATTGTTTTGTCTTGTAAACTTTTAGTGGAAAGAGGCAGACAAAGCTGTGGACATACATGTATGTCCACGTTATCATGTACAAAGGTGTGTTCCATTTCAGGCAAGACTTTCTAGACAGCTACACTGTATTTCTGGAGACCGCACCTAATGCCCAGGAAGACGTTCTTTGCTTCCCATGCCTTTGTTGTGGAATCAACCCTCATGTTGGAGTTTGCAAGGCATATAGAGTTCTGCCCAGATGTTAAGGAGGACCCACATACAGGCCTCCTGAATAGATAGGTTCCTCTTGTCTAAAATATGGAAAGGTGTTTTTACACCTTGCTCCGTTGCCCTTAGAAAAAGTCAGATTCTCCCAAATCACGGAGGTGTGTGTGTGTGTGTGTGTGTGTGTGTGTGTGTGTGTGTGTGTACTTGTTGCTTAAGGTTAATTACACTCAAGAAAGTTAACTAGTGTCCCTTTGGGGATGTGTCTGGATAAAATATGTCCCAATCCTGGGCCATTCATCCTAGGATGCTGAGACAGTTTAAACCCTCCCAGGAGGGCAATAATAGGTACGGTAACATTTGGGAGTGGGGAGGTAGAATTTCCTCTATAGTCATAAGGATAGTATACAGGTGGTAGTGGAGGTGGGGGTGATGGTGGTCGGATGGTACTTCCAGTGCTGCTGCTGCTGTTGCTGCTGCTGGTGGAGTGTGTGTGCGTGGTGTCCATGGAGAGGACTAAACCTGTACTGAATACCATTCTTCAAATGCAACTACACTTAAATATCCATATATTAAAATATATGTGTCCATTTTCTGCTCCTATATAAAGGAGTCAGGCACAGGCCAGTCGGTCTCTTTCTAGTTGATCTTAATCCCTCTCCCCTTCAGCGTGGCCAGGAGCACCCCTCTCTTTGTAATAAATAGCTCGCAGAGCAAGACATTCATTCTGTCCCCTTTGATCACCTCGGAGCTGTCAGCTTGTGCTGTTGTTTGCCTCCCAGCTCTTGTTCCTGCCTAAAAGTGGAAGTAATGCCCCCTGAAAGAAATACCCTAGGTGTCCCGCAAGGCTGCAATCTATTTCTTCTTTTGTTGCATACGCCCCCTGGGGCCCGCCCTCCCAGCTTGAACAAACTCCTCTCTTCTTCCCCCCTCTCTATATCTTCGAAATTCTAGTTCCTTCTACAGACACTCGGCTGTGCTCCTGTGACGCCCCTGGGCCAGACTGTCTGAGAAGCTACCACCCTGCCAGACGGGGGAGGCTCCTCCTGGCTCCTCCTCCTTCTGCTAGTCGCTGACTCCGCAGAGCTCCGCACTGCAGCCTTTTGTGGTCACGGATCCTACAGTCTTCATCAGAGAAGGCTAGCATCACGTCCCTGTAACTCACCCAGCAACTGATCTCCCCTAAAATGCCCTCGTTTCCCTGCATTGACTAGAGACTTGGGATCCCCCCCCTCCCTCCCAGGAACTCCTTGGGCTGGCATTAGGGCCCCCAGCTTTGCAGTCAGCTTTTGAGTGGTGGGGAGTGGCGCTGAGATTGGGCTCAGCTGCAAGCCTATGCTGATGCAGGGCTGGGAACACATTTGCAAGCTCTCCTCCTGGTTTATAGCGGAGATTATAAGCAATCTGTCTCCTCTCTTATCATCGTGTCAGGCCTGCTGTATAGTTTGTAAATATTGCTCAAATGAAATAATTTGCAAAGGTAAACAATTGGGAGAAAAGTATATGGACCGTGAGGTTTGTCTTTAATGTGTTTACAGGACAGGAAAGGGTTCTGGGATGAGAAAATTATGGGGTAGAATGGGGAGGGGAGGGAAGAAGAGGGTAGAGTTGACGACCAGAATGCTGATGATTCTGTGATGGCGACATAACTAATTAACTGTAATGTCGCTTAAAAGCTTCTGGCTCTCCCTGACATTGTTCGAAAGTATGCAATATTTTAAAAAGAGCTAAGATGTAGGAGGTGGTTTGAGTGGCTTTAAAATGACTGATATACCACTCATTGTGCTGGAGAAAGAAAGAGAGAGAGAGAGAGAGAGAGAGAGAGAGAAAGGAAGGAAGGAAGGAAGGAAGGAAGGAAGGAAGGAAGGAAGGAAGGAAGGAAGGAAGGAAGGAAGGAAGGAAGGAAGAAAGAAAGAAAGACAAACTGCAGTGGAAATAAATACAGCATTGCAGGCTGGTGTGAGGCCACAGCCAGGGAAGCCAGGGCTGTTAAGTGGAAAATTCCTGAAGAGGACGAGTTTCTGTTTCCAGTGGGAAGAAAGAGAGTGTTGTTGGGAGCTGGTAGTTCTTTAGAAAATACAAGCGCACCATGATGATGACTGAACGACCTAGCTGAATTGGGAGAAATTAACCGAACAAATCGCTTTACCTGTTATACTGTATTCTTAGAGACTGCCGCAGGCTCCCAGGAAGAGATTTTCCTTTCTGGTCCCCTGGGTCTAGACAGAAGGGAGGAATGAAGAGGCTAAGAGAGCTGAGAGAAAGCAGAAAACTGGTGGTGGTGGTGGTGGGGAGTGCCTTTGCTCCTGAAACAGACATACTCAGAGAGCCAGGGTCCTTGGGTTCTCAATACTGAGAAACCAGTGTTTCCTGGAGGGTGCCCATTGTAGGAACACTCTTGTTGGTCCTGAGAGGACTTTCCCAGAATTGCTGCTTAGGGGAACTTCAGAGAGATGCCACAGCCATCCCTTCAAGGTTAGTTTAGATTGCATCCCAAGGATGCAAAGAGAGGAGAACAGAAAGCAGGTCCTCAGCCATGCCCCACCCCTACCCCCATGAAAGTTCATTGTACACTTGGAGAGCACAGCCCCTCTAAGGCATCCTGGTGCAGAGAAATCAAAGCCAATAAGAAGCCTTGGTATTTTTCTTTCTCTGCAAAGTGTCTGTCAGGAAATCAAGGGTTCGGGAGGCAGGGGAAGCCTGCAGAGGATGTTCTTCATCAGGGATGCTCTGCATCCGAGAACCTTCATTTGCTCGGAGCACCAACATGCTAACAAAGTAATGAGAATCCACTTTTCTCTTTAAAGGCTTTGTTGTGTCTGTAAGGGATGCATATGATGGTCTTTTACAGATACACTCATACTAGTCTCAGAATTAAATAAATCTGATTGATACTGAAAACAGCTTGTGGGAAGTAACTTCCACTCAATTGTAATTAAAATGACATCGAATTTGTGTGATCAAACTTTCATGATGGATAGAACACAGATAGGATACCTCACCTCATTCCAATGTCTCCAAAATTCAAGTTTTTTTGGGTATGAACATTCAAGATGATGACGGACTTTTACATCTGAGAAGTCTCTACTCCAAACAACATTTAGTTGGACAAGAGTGAGACTGAGTCTGATTGCTAATAGGCGATTGAGAAAACCATAGAAGAGTAATTAGTCATCATCGCACGTTCTTGTCTACTCTTACAAACAACACAGACTTAAAAACCATCGAGATATGATTCATACATCACTAAATTCATCTTGTTCGATTCTGTGATTCTAAGATATTTACAGAGATGTAATATCAATGTTCATTTAAAACACATTACTCTCATTGTGTTTTAAAACTTTTTAAATTAATTCCTTGTGAGTTTTCCATTATGCACCCTATTCCTCCACATCTCCCCATCCCCTCATTCAAGGGTGGATACCCCTCACCCTTGAACCCCCCCCAATAAAAAAACACACACAAACACAAACAACAACAACATCAAAACATAGAAAACACCTCACTGAGGGAGCTGTAATATGTCACAACATGCCCCATAACATATCCCTCTGGCCACACATCCTCATTTGCAAATGTTCACTGCAGTGAGTCAGTGATCTGGTTCGAGATCTCTCGTTTCTGTGAGACCATCAATATTGGATCCTTGTTGGGAATCCTCCCAGTTATCCTGTTGTTGCCCTGTGTCATGGAGATCCTGCCGCTTTGGAACAGCAGAACCGGCCCTTTCACATGTCTTAAGCCCTAAACATTTACAGATGATACAAATTTTGAGGTGGATTGAGCCTTGGTTCTTGGCCTGGGTGATAGCAGAGCTGGTTAGCTCATAGGCTCTCTGTCCTTTATCCACACTACCAGGACAAGCTCTCCAGCATTGCTCTGGCCACCTCAGTCACCTTTCCTGTTCTCATACCTTTGGGGCTGGCTTACTTGGTTTCCCCTGCTAGCAGAATCAGCTAGTGATAGCCAGTGAGGGCCTAGAACTAGCTCTCTCACTCTTATGCCTGTGGGTTGAGGAGGATCTCTCCTGACTACAGGGAAAAGAGAGGGCATAACCCTCAGACCCACATCACCTCACACCAGAGGAGTGGTAGGGCCCACTCATTCACTCTCTGGACCTAGTGTCCACTAACTGAACCTCATCCAACAGGTCCATTTCTGGTATGTGCTGCCCAAGCAAGATGCAGGGTCCATTCTCCTGAACACTGCAGCTGGTGAGGTGTAGGGTTAGCTCTCCAAAGAAGCTCATGACCTTGTGGACAGCTTTCCCAAGTGCCAGAGGTGAAGGGCTGAGAGCCCGCATTCTCCCACACTCATGCTCTGGAGACCTGCAACCAGGGCCAGTGCCACTGTGCTGTCTGGGTCTGGTACAGGGCCTGCTCTCCAGTAAGTGCTGCCAAGGGTGAGAGATGGGGGCAGCTCAGCTGTCTTTTCTGGACATCCAGGTGATCCCCAGTGATTGCCCAGAATAGGAGCATCTCCATGTTCTCTAGTGGTAATGTGAACCACAGATATTGGCATTGACCCCTGCCAGTGCTTAGCCACAGAATCAGACATGGCCCTCATTGTCATCTTGGGCTGAGACCTCACCTGGTGGTCCGAGGTGGCAGGGCTGGCCACTCACACAAGGCTTTTCCTCTCCAGTTCTGTCTTTCTTCCTAATGTGCTTCTCTTTCTCTCCAATCTGACCACCACACATTGTGGTGGCTTCTGCTGCAGGCTAGGGACATGGCCAGTGGGCTCCCTGGGTAACATTTTTTCATCAATTCTGTGTAACAATACTGGCAAGCAGGTGTCTAAGTCCTGCCTGTGCCATGCACCAAAGGACGGGTCTACGGTTGGTATGGCAGTCTGCAGGTCTCTGTCTATATTCTTCCTGCCGTACTGTACTGTCTAGATTTGATTTGATTTCTATGAGTGCTAGGCATAAAAGAGCTTTGGCCACCAAGCTAGAGAAAAAGACTGCCATCTGCTCGCCTCCTCACTAAGAACCACACCACCATCAAGCTGTTTCTTTGTCCACTGTCGAGATGTTCATTCATCGTTTATAATATTATAATATTTCTCATCCCAAGCCAAAAGTGAACACTAATCCAGATCCAGTCTAAACACTCTCTGTGTCGTTATTTCAAATAAATAGAACCATATCATGTGTGAGTAAATGTGTGTGTTTGACCTTTTTTCTCTGAGCATTGATTTTAGGTATACCCATTTTGCTCGTTTTCATTGGCAAATAGTTTTCTAATGCATAGGTGTACCACATTTTCATTCAGCAACTGATCAACTTTCAAGTTCTTTCTCCTTTGAAACAGCACAACCGGTGCTTCTCTGAAAATTCATACACAACTAACTGTGTGAATGGAAATGTTTATTCATTTTTTCATAACACCAAAAGGTGGAATTGCTATTGCTTATCGTCTGCATGGCTTTTCAAGGACAAGCAAGCTCTATACTGAAGTAGTTGTATTGTTTTCCATTCTCACTAACAATGCATGTGCAAAATCTCATTGCTTCAATTCCTTACAGACATTTACAACTGTCTTATTGTGCTCATTCTAGTCAGCAAAAAATGGTAACACATTTGGAGTTTGATCTGTAGTCTGTACTGACCTTCAAAACTGAGTGTCTTTTTAATTTGCTGGTTTATTATAAATTTGCTTGTTTATTACAAAATTGTGTGTTTACTACTTGTATAACTCTTAATGAGAAATACTAATTTAAAAACTCCCACCCATTCTTCCTTCCCTTATAGTACTTTTTATTCCAAACTAATACCAGTTTTTTGTTTGTTTTGTTTAATAACTTGGGAATAAATCTTTAATTCGTTAGATGACTTGAGGATTTGCCAACCTTGACTTAATTGGTGACTTTCTTACTGGCTTATATTAAAACACTGTAATATTTTGTTTCAACTATGCTTTTTTGATCTCTGTGCTTTTATTTTCATACCTAACATTTGTGTGAGGGTTGAAGACTATATTGTGTCTGCTTTAGCAGAGAACGATCTGAGTTCTGGAATATTCCAGAAGCTACTGTTCCAGAGTCAAGCAGGAATTTGTACCAGTCTTAATTACATCTCTCTAGACCATGCCCCTTAGAGCTCTTCCCAGCTACATCATCACAACATTGGAGACCAAGATTCGAGGAAATGAACCCAAGATATCTGTGAATTTGTTTGTTTCAAGATGTTCTTCTTCCCCCAAAGTGCAAAACCTAGTGATATGGAATAAGTATTCATCACGAGTTTTTTTTTTTTTAAATCTTAAATTTGTTTTGAGGATTTCATAATGAGTACTTCATTTTCATCATTTCTACTTTCCTTTTCCCATAACCAACCCCTCTTTGTCTGCTCTCTTTCAAGATGATGACCTCTTCTTCTGCAACTATTACCCCAGGCTATCTTTCCACATCACATCCAACTGGGACCCATATCAACCAACAATCTTGTACATCTCACAAAACCCTTAATGCTCCCACATCAGACCAGCTACCAGTGAATTGGAGTAACCTAGACTTATATCAGCACTGAGCATCAGAAGGACAGATCTACTCACTTCTCTCCTCTGACCTGAAGTCAACAGCAAAAAGAGAACTAAATTGTTATGTCACAAAATGAGCTCCAAACTCAGCAGCCCTGCTAAGAATATCCTAAGATGGCAGCTGGTCCTAACTCGGGCTCAATTCTTACTGAGTAGAAGGATTATTCTAGGGTACATAGAAACCTAACCTCAGAATTCCTCGGAAATCTCACAAGGCAGGTTTCTATTTGTCACAAAAGCTACTACTTCCCTTCTCTGTGACAACAGTCAGCTGAGGTGACCAGGCCAACTCTTATAATGATATCTACTTCCTAGTTTACTCAAACAGCCTTTATCAGTCTTTCTTGCCTACACACTACCTCCTTGTGCTACCTGCCCTAATAAAACTGACAAGTTCTCTACTCTCCTTGGCAACCTGGTAGTTTCTTCCACAATAAACTATTTTCTACCTACAGAGTGATCCAGCTCAGTGGTTTTGATATGGTTGCTAACACAAACTTCAACTCACTATAGGCAGGCTGTAATCTCATGCGAGACACAAAAACAATAAAATACACCTATATGCAAGAGTTTTTAAAATATTGTCTTAGTTAAGGTTTTACTGCTGTGAATAGACACCATGACCAGAACAACTCTTATAAGAACAACATTTAATTGGGGAACTGGTTTACAGGTTCAGAGATTGAGTCCATTATCGTCAAGGCAGAAGCACTGCAGTGTCCATGCAGGCATGGTGCAGGAGGTGAGAGTTCTACATCTACATCTGAAGGCTACTAGGAGAAGATTGGCTCCCATGTGGTTAGGAGGAGGGTCTTACGGCTCCCCCCCCCTCCCAAGGGTGACACACTTCCTCCATCAAGGCCATGTAGAGAGCTGTGAGCAATCGCCATTACAGGATGGTGTTGGCCTTTGTTGTTCATAACTATAAACATTTAATGTGCGCAAGTGCAAGGGTGAATTCGCGCCAAGTCACGACCCATCCCGGGGTGTACTTTTGAAATTATGAGCAAGCAGCCAATCAGGTGCAGACACGCCACACTAAGACATATATAAGCTGCACCATTTCTGGGGCTCGGAGTCTTCCTCATGATGAAGCAATAAAGCTTTGCCACAGAAGAATCCGGTTGTCCGAGTGTGTTCTTGCAGGCAAGATACAGCTCGGGACAAGTTCACACCTACTCCAACAAGGCAATACCTTCTAATAGTGCCACTCTCTGGGCCAAGCATATTCTAACCACCACACATATGTTATGAGATATCTTCTCTAGGTCTTTCCTTTTATTGCACTCCATGATTTTATACACGTTTCTGGCCATTGGAAAATCACCTTCTCCGTGTTATGTCACAATCCACAAATTCACAAGACACTGAGCCATGGGACATCATATCTTATCACCCACCCCACTAAGATTCTTCTCCTGTGTGGTGGACTTTCTCCTTTGTCACTATGACTTCCCCAGGCCCTATGCTTTATTGCTTTATAATCAGTTATCTCTCCTAGTAAGTTCCTTTATATGCTGGAGCCAATACTTTTAAAGATCTATTTATTTTTATTTTATGTGTATGAGTGTCTTTCTTGCATGCATGCCCATGTATCACACACTTACCTGGTATCCGCGGAAGCTATAAGATCATGTTGGACTCCCTCAAACTAGAGTCACAGATGATTGTACACTGGCATTCTAGTGTAGAGAGCTGAACCCAGGTATTCTGCAGAAGCAGCAACTTAGCTATGGAGCTATCTTTCCAACCTTATTACACTTAAAATCAAATCTTGTCATGGTACCTCTTTGTCCCCAGCTATGAAAGTATAAATAGTGTCCCAGGATGCATAGAATGATGTTCAGATCTCTTACGATGCCCTCTAAGATCCAGTATTATGTATCCTAAGACAACACATCTTTTACTCTAGCAACTGCGACCTTATTCCTTTTTGTAAAATGTAGTCAGCAGTTGCTCACCTCTGAGCCTTCACTTCTGGAAAGTTCTTGATTAGAGTTTTGCTTGATTAGCTTCTTAATGTTCAAATACTGCTTCAATGGTTGTGATTTTTGTAGAGGTTTCCTGTACTATTCTACAGTATTATCATATATATATATATATATATATATATATATATATATATGTGTGTGTGTCTGATTGCTCAGCTTTAAATTTTTCTATCTAAAATTTTCAAATATCATACTACTTGAAAATTAGAACTCCTTTTACTGTTTCCTCTGCATTTAGAAAAATACCAGGTACCCAGGTATTCAGTGGATATTACTTGAAAGGAGGAATAAATAAACACAAAGACAGAAGCTAATGCACTGCATTTTACCTATATAAAATAGGAATTTTGTATAGCTTTACATAGAAAGTACCAGGTAAATTCCATAAATATCATTTTCTGCTTTTAGTCTCATAACAACCTGTAAAACACAGTGCATTTAATAACATTTTAATTAAAACTCTAATTGGACCGACTCTAAAGGCTCTTCACTGGGTAAGACCATGAGCTATAAGCACAGTTCATTTTGTTTTCCTGTGTATTGCAGTTTGTCCACCATATTGTTTTCAATTTTGAAGATCAGGCACTATCTTGAGACAGCAAAAGTTTTATGTGAGTATGAAGACTCTGACTGAGTTCCTGTCATGTCAATAACATCGGAATATTTTAGATATGCCCAGGAAAACAGATGGAAACTAACTGTTCAATTAAATCATTTTTCCTTTGATTTCATTTCTTGTTAAGGAGAAAGCAGTGGGACATGAAAATAGAACACAGACATGGTGGCGTCTGCTTCCGTGGAAAGACCCCAACTTGTTTCAGAAGATTTCAAAGGATACATACTTTGGATATCTGACAGTTTCTTTCAAGATATTTTCAACAAGTGCTTGTCTGGCAGTGCTATAATCTCTCTTACTGAAGTCTGATTACTTTAAGAAATAATTCTATGTTTAAAGATACTGTATGACAATGGCTCCAGAGATGAAGTATTCTTTGAGTGAATGTGCACATTGCCACTGATGTACCATCACTAAGTCTCCCTAGCCTATGACTTCATCATAATCCTGGATCTATGTCCACAAAAACTGGGCATCTTTTCGATACTAGAAGCTCAAACTATACTATAAGGCTGAAACGTTCTTACGTGACATCAAAAAGTAAAAAGTCACTGGATACATGTATTATAACCTTATAAATATCTCATCTAAATCCATTGATTTAGACAAAATAGTCTGTTCTTCAGCGGGGAAAAAAAAGATGTTGTGATGTTTTGTAAGTGAAGAAAGATGATGGTTGCATGCACAAGGCAATGGGCATAATTATATAACTTAAAATAGAGAGCCACCAAGGCTGGACATACATAAAAAAAAAAAAAAACTTCTGCAGGATTATACCTCTGGTAAATGAGAGAGGACGTTTCTGGATATGTTATATCAGCAAGTAATTTTTTACGTGGATTTAAGTATAAACTTATTTTCAATGTGAGTATTCTCATCTATGACATGATTTTTCCTTCCACCCTTACATCCTGCATCATCTGTCAGATGTATAGGTTAGTGCTATGATTTCAATTAAAACCTTTGGAAGAATGCATCTTACAATTATCTATGAAAAGTCCCTTTCTGAACAAATAGAGGTTTGATGTCCCCAAGACAATGCCATGTATCCAACTAGATACATTCTTAATTTGCTACTATATTTTGGATCTTGAATGACTCACCATGTCACATGTGCAAAAGGTTTGGTTGCTCATCTATGGCTCTATTTGGAGATGCTGGACCTTTTTGGAGGTGGTCCAAGAAGAAAGAGCCTAAGTCACTGGGGGAGGGAGAAACTGTGTACTAAGGATGTTATTGTTACCTTCACTTAACCTGTAGTCATCTGGGAAAGAGTCTCAGTGAGGGATGCTCTAAACTCTGTTGGACTGTGAGTATACAACTGATACAGGAAGACCCATCCCTCTATTGCCTGGGCATTGGATCATGAGCATTATAAGCCAAGATAAGTCAAGTGAAATAAGTAACTAAGAGGCAGCAAGCCTGTATCCATTTCTTTCTGCTCTTGACTGTGGACACAAATGGTTGCTACCTTGACTTTCCAGTGATACACTGTAACCTGAAATTGGGAGCTAAAAAATACAAACAACTCTCTCCCCTGTGTTACATTTAGTCAAGATATTTTGTATAAATATAAATGAAACTGAGGTTAAATTACTATTAGAACTCCAGTTTTCCCTCAATTCCTATCATTTATCAATATATCATGCCACCACAGGATCAAAGCAACATGATAAAACAAATACGCACTGAAATTTCTAAAAACCAAAAGAGGGCTTTCTTTCTTTTTCTTTTTTTAAAGCTAGCCATCTCAGGTCTTTTTTCCACAGCAATGGGACACTGACTGCTCTGAGGCCACTGGGATGCCAAAGCCTCATTAAGAACCTTTAGTAGAGATGGAGAACTACATAGGAAGAAGACTAGTTTCCTAGGGATTCATAAAATGTTCCTGAGAGCTTACAAGTAAACCTTACTCCTCAGAAGACAAGTTTGGAAATGTTAGTACACCATCAGTGCACCAGAAAGACTGTTTGTGATTCGTTTTCTCCAAAGCAGTAGGAGGAAGAAATCTGTCTATATCACACCCAAAGAGCATCAACACTGCAGCTTCTAAGTCTTGAGGTAAGAGCTCTCTGAAGGGAATAGCCAGTGTGAGATGAAATACATTAATATTTCCTTCATAGTCACATATGTTCTTTGAAATTTAATCATTTCACTCTTCAGTATTTGACTTTGACTTTGTGCACTGTGGCCAACATACATGATGGTGTAGCTCCTCAAATTTAGACCGCGTATGAAGGCAGCATAGGAGAGAAGGATTGGAGAGACTGCATTAGAAATAACAGACTGTCCATGCAAAAACCAAGGTAGATAATTATTAGCAACCGTGTTGTCAATTGTAAGGTCATTTTTATTTCATAAATAAAGGATATTTTCCTTTTAAGTTAATACATTTGAAATGTCATCTACACATTAAAATGTACTGAATAAAAACCAGTGAGTGCCCAGAGATCTTTGGTACATGTAAAAGTGGCATTTAGCAATCAAGACTATCTGTGTAAGATGGAAATGTATGACAGTCAAAATCACTCTAGGTAATATGTCCAAGAATAATGTATATTTACAGGGAGAGATCGTGAATTCCTGGTCATAAGAAGTTGTTGCTATGATATCAATAGAAACTGTTAACCAAAGAAATCATCCTGTAAAGACAGAGCAATAGGCAGGCTCTAAGGGGAAAGTATCACTTTTAGTAATGGTTCAGTTTTAATCTCCCCTGTTGTACCTATCTACACACACACACACACACACACACACACACACACACACACAGAGGCATGAGCATAAAGAAATAGAAATGTAAAGACTTGCTGTAAACTCGGTAATTTTATCTTAAGTTTCAAGGGTGATTTGAAACACAAAATCATGGAAATATTTGTTAACTGTCTCTTAAAGAATATAAATTTCTCTATTATTCGACCGTGGCAGATAAAGTAACTAAATACAAAATTATTGATCTTAGGTTTGATATATCTGATTCTTGGTTGAGGGAGAAGCTTCATATTGTAAGATTGGGTAGAGTTGGCAATATGCCAGTAGATCACAAATGAAAACTTCAGTCAATGTATTTAGTAAAGTCAAATTTATTAGACATTTAAAAAAGCAAACAAGCAAACAAGAAAGAAAGAAAGAAAGAAAGAAAGAAAGAAAGAAAGAAAGAAAGAAAGAAAGCAACACAGTCAAGCTCATGACTCAATGATTATGTCATTTTACAAAAACAAAGAGAGATGAGATGAAACTATATTAGGGAATTTTGGAGTTGAGAAATGTAGCACAGCCAGTAACTCACAGGAGAGCAACTGTTGACATCCCCTGTGATTGAAAGCCATAGCCTTGGGAAAGCTTCGTGTTCTCCTGGCATCGTGGCTTTCTATTTACCAACCACCTGAGACCAGGTGCTCCCAATAGAGGGATCATGACTCCACAGACGAACACAGCTTGGGCACCAAACCCTGGCGGGATACTGCAACTGAAGTTACGGTGTCCCTACTTAACCCTTAGACAACACTAAGATGCCACACAGTGGCTGGCAGCTCAGACTTGCCCTTGTGCTCACAGATTCTCACAGAATCCTCCGTCTCTTCTTCTAGAGAACCTCCTGAAAGCTGTGGGAACCCACTGGCTCACTGCAGTCCTATGGAGTTCAGGAGCAGAGAAGATTGCCCGAGGTTAACAATCTGTCTTCAGCCAAGGAAGTTGGACAGGCCAAGAGACACAGAGATCTTACCTTGCTTCCTGTTTTGTGGCAGCAATCCTTGAAAAGCTTCTTTGGAATATTAAGTTGTTTCTTATGCTCCAGTAGTGCTGTCACCAGCGCTGTAAGACTGGTTCTTTCCTAGCCTCCTTTTGTCTGATATTCTGCTTCTGCTTCCCGAGACTCAGATGGACTCCCTACATCCAGGCCTGGTCCCAGACCGTCTTAAAACAAACCCAAACCAGAAGACACAGTCCTACTACTGTGTCAGACCTCAGCGATTTATAAAGTGGCAGATTAAGAAATGGGACACAGCAGTTGGCCTCTGGTTGGTGATAAGTTGCCTTTGTTTCTACCGGCATCATTTCTTTAAAAAAGTAAAAAGGTATTTGAAACTTTCACCAAAGCTATTTGATTGCTTTCTTGCCACACTTTCGCATCTTGATTTATGCTTCTTTCCATGCTACACAGTAAAGCAGCCACAATCTGGGGTGTGGGTAGCTCATTCTCACCAAGCACATAAAAAGGCACTGAGTTCATTAAATGTTCAATTATAGAGGAAATGGTGATTTAAAGACACCTTAACTGGAGCGTTTACACACTGCAACTATTCAGTGGCACCTGTTGGAGGATAAAGGCAGGTTAGAAACAACCTATTATTTTTCTACTTAAAAATAATAGGATGCAAGCTGTTAGTTTATAATTTAGATTCAATACTTTATGTGTATATTTATTTTAAGGAGTTACAATATATACCAAAAAGATTCTTTTTTAAATTTATTTTTAATTAATTAATTAATTTTTTTGCACTCCATATTTTGTTCCCCGCCCACATCTACCCTTTGCCTGTTCCACATCCCATACCTCCTCCCCAGCCCCTGTCTCCACGTGGGTGTCACCATCCCTGACTCTACCTGACCTCTTAAACCTGGGGCCTCCAGTCTCTTAAGGGTTAGGTGCATTATCTCTGAATGAACACAGACCCGGAAGTCCTCTTCTGTATGTGTGCTGGGGGCCTGATATCAACTGGTGTATGGTGCCAGTTTAGTGGTCTAGTGTTTGAGAGATTTCGGGGGTCCATATTAATTAAGACTGCTGGTCCTTGTACAGGATCACCCTTCTCAGCTTCTTTCCGCCCTCCCTGATTCAGCAATGGTCAGCTGGTTCTATCCATTGGTTGAGTGCAAACATCTGCATCTGACTCTTTCAGCTGCTTGTTGGGTCTTCCAGAGTGCAGTCATGCTAGGTCCCTTTGTGTGAACACTCCATAGCCTCAGTGATAGTGTCAGGCCTTAGCGCCTCCCCTTGAGCTGGATTCCTCTTTGGGCCTGTCTTTAGACCTTCTTTTCCTCAGGCTCTTCTCCATTTCCATCCCTGTAATTCTTTCAGACAGGAACAATTATGGGTCAGAGATGTGACTGTGGTATGGCAACTCCCTCCCTCACTTGATGACCTCTCTTCCTGCTGGAGGTGGTCTCTATAAGTTCCCTCTCCCTACTGTCATCTAAGGTCCTGACACCCTTTGAGTCCTGAGGGTCTCTCACCTCTCAGGTCTCTGGTGCATTCTGGAGGGTCCTCCCAGCCTCCTACCTCCAGAGGTTGACTGTTTTCATTCTTTCTGCTGGTCCTCAGGGCTTCAGTACTTTTCCCTCATCCAATACCTGATTAGGTTCCCCTCTCCCCACCCAACTTCCCCTTTCCCCCCATTCACTTTCTCTCCCAGGTCCCTCCCTCCTTCCCAACTTGTGATTGCTTTCTTCTCTCTCCCAAGAGGAACTGAAGTGTAGGGTTAGTCTAAAATAATACATAAAAAACAATTATAGAAAAATAAGCATACTTCTCAGAAAACTGCACTCTTAATTCTAAATTGTAATTGTATCCTTATTCCTGCAAATAATGCAATAGATATGTGTTGCATCTTTGGGTTGATCGTGATTTCCAAATAAAAGTAAAGCATTTACCTGTCTGTGTATAATGAAGTAATTTCAAGTGTTTGGGAGACACAGAAGACAACTTCCAAATGCAGGTAATAGCTCTCTGGGAGTGTGTGTGTGTGTGTGTGTGTGTGTGCACATGCACGTGCATGCATGTGATAAGGACAGAAAAACAGAATTCATGAGAGAATGTTTTCCCTTTCTAAATAATCTGAACAGAAATTCTTATGTCCCTTGGCTGCTCATCCTTTTGATAAACATTTTTTTTAAAGAATCAGTATTATCTTATAGTATCAACTGCTCAAAATATCTTAATTCAAATGTAAACAAATGACTAATTTGAGATACCAACTCAGAATTCTTTCTGTATTGATTTTTATTTGGATATATATTTTCTAAAGAAGATGACATCACTCAGTTTATTACCCCTGGAAAGCAGTAGAAATCTCTATTGAGTAAGTCCATCCCATCATATCCCATCATCCTGTGCCCTTAGAACACCTCTAAAGACCATCACTGTTTCTCTTACCACGTATATTCAATCTTCCCATGATACTACCAAAATACTAAGAGAGGCTGCTGTTATTCATGTCTGGAGAAAAATGATCTATAGGCAATATTTAGAGGGGAAACTTTAGAAAGTATTTTCTATTCCCCTCCCTTCAGCTCTCTTCCCTTCCCCTCCCTTTCAATCTCTTCCTCTCCTTTCTCCTCTTCTCTCGTCTTTGTTTTTCTTATTTTTTATAATAAAATCAAATTTCCCTTAGCCTGTTTTTTTTTGAGGAAGATGCAAATCAGTTCTGCCAGAGCTTCATGGGCCTGTGATCCTGAATGTTGGCTTCCATGGAGTTCCGACCCAGCCAGAAACCTTCCCATGGAGAACCTACACCAAGAATCAAGAGGACATCAAAAACTCAAACAAGCTACACCCCTGTGGAATTGGGGAGAAACAAGATACTCCAACATTCCTTCTCTGGTTTCCTTGGCAACGTCAGCAACAACTCTATAATACTATGGCTCTGTTTTTTTAACCCTTCAGGATGTCAAGTGAATGAAAACTTCCCGGAGGAAATATTGCAACCTACTAGGTGGGCTGGCATACATTAAAATGAGTGACACACAGCCTTCTGACCTTTCTTTCCCACAGCTCAAGGAAGGGGGTTGGGAATGACCTCAGGGGCAAAGAAACAATGTTGGGAATTCCACCTTGACAGCAAAGAGGAGTTCTTCAAAGGAGGTTCATGCTAGCACTTTACAGAGATGAATTACACTGAATAATAACAAACATCCTAAGGAAGTACCAAGTTAAATTACCCTCAGAAGAATTCTTCAAATAGATTTAGTACAGGAGAAAAATTCCAACTTCAGCTTGCATATAATCACATAACTGAAAGTAAGAGAAACCAGTTAACTGCCCTTATATCATGCATATCCAAATTGAAGAAGGGGTTAAGAACAATTTACTGGACAGTTTATCTAACTTCTACAGTAAACACACTCATTTAAACAATTTTTGTTTTCAAACCATTGAGAAAAGTATGCATGAGGCATTGGTTAGGGTCCTAGTCAAATCATAAATAGAGCAGCATGTTCAACTCTAAAACAAGAGGGGAAAGGCGGGACAATATAAGCTAGAGGAACAAAGTCGTAACCTTAAGCCAGTTGCATCCATCTACAAACAAGAAAACATGCACAAATCACAGCAGTCACAAGAGATCAGCACCTATTTGTACCTATAATGGTGTGTCATACCATTCTTTTGACTCCTTTATTTCTTCTTTACTATTACCCACATACCTGAGTATCCCATCTTGCAGAATTTATTCTCACTCCATTCAAGATCCACCTGATTACTAACACAATGCTGTTGTTGTAGGACTTGTGAGCTGTTTCCATTCTTGGATAACAAAGATTTTGTCTTATTCTAACACAGTGGCCCGTAGGTACAAACACATTCCTTTCTGTGCATAGATGACTCTGGTGTTCTTCTGACTCATGGCAGTCCAGGAAAGGACCAAGAGCCTTGGCTATTTAGCAGCTCATTAAGATGTCTGCATCACAGATAGATGAAACATGGTAGTAGAAACACGTGATACAAGAGGGACTGACCTCAGCAGTGACCTCAGGGGTACCATGAGTGAGTGTTAGGTCATTGAGAGAGGGGAGATACGGGATCAGAAACATCAAACCTACAGGCACAAATCCAAGAGTAAATAGTACGTGTAAAAACAAATAGAAGAGAAGGAGAATAAAAAAAAAAAGCAAGCTAAGCAGAAAGGCTGGGGACAAACCAGAGGAAACCTGAGCCAGAAGGACATGTGAACTGTAATAAAATGGAGAGTAGCCAGGGTCCTCTGGACCATTCCAGGTCTTGGTTCTTATTGGTTGTTTAGTTCTCAGACTAACAGAGCCTCCCAATCCAAAGGAAGAGGCAAGCATTGATGTCTCATTATGTAAAATGTAGTAAAGGTAATAAAAAAAAATAACTTGTCTCAACCAAATGCAACTCTCCTGTCCAGGCCACCCACCATTCTTACTTTGTCCCCTGTCTGTATCAAATCCTGCATCACTAACAGCTACTAAAATATTTGCAAATATTTCAGTTCAGAGGTCTCTGATACGAGGACTACGACTCTGTGTGACATGTTTTTCCTCTAATTCTGATTTCTGTACTTTTTATATTGTGTTGGACTGCCAGTCATACTCTATGAATATACTTCTGTAACTTTCTGAAGCTGAAAAGTTTTAGCTATACTGCTATAGTAGGTTGGTCTAATGTTTTTTTGTTTGTTTGTTTGTTTTGTTTTGTTTTGCTTTTTTTCTGATGTTGTTTTATTCAAAGGCTAAATTCTGTACTCCAATATCTGGTTGCTCCAAGATGAACAAATTCTCACATATACCAGCTTTTGTTATATGAACCTTGAGTCCCTCCCCCAAGTTGCCCATGATTGATTAATAAGTATACCTATAGCTGGGCAGAAGAGAGGTAGGTGGGGCTTCTGTTACCAGGCTTGGGGTCTGAGTCAGGGACCATGAGGAGATAAAGAAGAGAGAGGAGGAAGAAGGAAGAAGTGGCCATGAAGGTCATCCTGTTGGAGTAAGAGCAGCAGAGGTGGAACACGGCAAGTGATATCTCAGGGTTATTGACAGGGAAGTAGACAAAATAGCACAGAGGATTAATATCTGCCCAACTCTAGTGCTTATTACAAATAGAAAGGTTTAGTTCTTTTATTGGGGAACTAAATGATCTAATGTGGAGTAGAAATCCACAAATACTATTTACCAGAGCATACTGCTTCCTTTTTTTTTTGCTTGAGATAAAATTCATGGGAAATTTCGTATGCCAACCATGCCATGAGGAAAAAAAGGCAAATAATTCCTGGCTCCCATATTTATTGCTGTGGCTTTTAGGTATGATGCCTTTTTGTTGTCACGGTTTCTTTCTTTTCTTTCTTTCTTTCTTTCTTTCTTTCTTTCTTTCTTTCTTTCTTTCTTTCTTTCTTTCTTTCTTTCTTTCTTCCTTCCTTCCTTCCTTCCTT
>NC_034594.1:59808442-59813942 GCF_900095145.1 Mus pahari
CACACACACACACACACACACACACACACACACACACACACACACACACACAACATGAGTTTCTTTGCACTCATGACTGTCCTGGAATTCACCCACTATATAGATCAGGCTGGCCTTGAACTTACAGAGATCTGACAGCTTCTGCCTCCAGAGGGCTGGAATTAAAGACACATGCCACCACCACCTGGCACAAAATGATACTTTTTCACAAAAAGGTGTGGTTAAGGAATTGGCAGAATGGACTTAAAAGGTTGGCTTTTTTTGTTTTGTTTTGTTTGTTTGTTTAAAAGAACAATACTGGGAACAATATGTGTAAAATCCATAAAACTTAAAAATGATGGACCTTAGCAGGCATTTGTAATATTTGGTCATGTAGAATCCTCAGTGACCAACGGACATCTTGAAATTGCGACCAGGGTTTGTAAGTGAGAAAGAAGGCATGGTTCTAGTCAGATTTTCAAAAGGATTCATGACTTAGAAAGATTAACACATGCTTTTTTGTACTAAGGCAAAGAAATCAAATAAAGTTCACAGAGAGTAAAATAATACAACATTTGTTTGGTAAAGATGTTGTGCGGAAAATTTAATGTGTTTTGTACACAGAAGAAGACACACGAAGCTGCTAAGTAGGAGTCAAAGGGAGATGTGGTCTCTGGGATGGGAAACATCTGCCCTTTGCCTCCCTTGTGGGAGACAGGAATCATTAAGTCCTACACCGTTTTCAGAACTTACCAAAATGGTGGGGTTCACAGGAAGCAGAGAAAAATGATTTAAAAAACAAAACAAAACAAAGTGAACTTAAAAGTAGAGGCTGAAAAAAGTTATACAGTATAAGAATAATTTAAAAAAGCTAGTAAAGTGCTTTGTTGGAATTTAACAAAAACATTCTTTCATAAAATATATCTATAGCACATTTCTTCAAAGCGTTAGTTTAATTCTTTTACATATTGGCATGGGATAAGTCTTGATAGAAGAGATCTGTGAAAATATGTAGCTACTCGAAAAGCTGACAGAAATTCATCATACCTCCCCATTAGTCACTATTCACTGAAGCAATTAAGGAAAAAAAAGTCTTCCATTGGAACTAAACTGTATCAACCCCTGGAATCCTTTAGAATATCGGTCTGTCAAAGCCACTGTGGACATGTACAATATTAGGGCCATTGATTTATGCTGTGTGTTTTCTAAAGAACAAATTTATCTTACTCAGGAATCAATTGAGAGAAAATAGAACCTTGCAATTTATCTCAATATGTAACAATCATATGTTAGCCTTCTGTCTGTGATAACATAATATTTCTTTTTAGCATTTCAGCTATTTTTACCTCTACAGACTTTCTCACTTAAAGTCCAAATTCAATATTAGTTTATTCAATATGTAGCCTGAAAAGGAAAAGGACTCAATCAAATTTCACAAGTTCTCCCATTATTTTTATCTTCTTTGATGCAGTCATTAAACTGCTTTATGTTACATAGAATGACAGTCAATTATGACTCTGATCTACAGGAGGAAGAAGATAAATATGGTTTATATAAATTAAGAGAGTCTGTTTATAGCATAAAAGGATTGTTTCCAATTAGAAAGCAGTTTTAAGTAATAGGAAACTGCATAACCTTCATTTTTTATTGCAAAAGATAATGTCAATGAAATGGAATATAAAAATCTAAAACTCCAGGGACTTGTTTGCTAATATAATATCCTGAAATAATCAATGACATCCTTTGGGATAGTAGCATAAGAAGACAAGTTGGCAACAATTCCACTTACCACACAAGGGGTTAGGGCTTCAACCCAAGAGGAGTCAGGACTGAGCTCAGGAGGGAGACAGTTTTCAGGGCCAAGTGTGACCTGAGATATAGAACTCATTGTTCAATTGCTACTGACATTAGCATGAAACTAAACCTTGTGGAGGGCCCTGTGTAGCTTCATAGCTTGGGGATGTATGAAACAATCCCTGCAGGGGGCTTTAGAAGCCTTGGTAGTACTCTCTAAAATCATATGTCAATGTTCCCTGAGTAGTGAATTGGCTGGCAATGGAACATTTAAAACTCCATTACTAGAGAATAGTATGGATAAAATATCAAATAGATGTGTTCATGTTTTCCAAAGAACAAATTAAGATTCACATAGGACAAGGGATAAGAAGGAAGCCACACTGGGACATTAGGACTTTTCAGATGTCTTTGCTCATGATCCCTGACATTTCCCCTTATCACTGTTCTCAGTAAGATACTCTACTTTATTTGAGACAGAAGCCCAAAGGATAGTACTTATTAATAGGGGATGCTAGAGAAGCAAGCTTTAAACTGCTTTTGACCACAAGATGACAAAAAACATATTCTATACCTGGCATTGCATTGGTGAAACTTTTAGAGAAATCTGACACCAGATAAAGATTCATGGAAAATTTAAAATTATCAAATTAGAAAGAAAGCAGAGGGCATGCTCAAAATAGTGACTGAGCTTTAGCAGGTATTAATACAAGTAGTACATCTTGTTAAAGTTCAATAGAAAGTCCTTTCATTTCAAATTACTAACTCACAGCCACATAAATGTGGGTAAGATGACTTACACATGTTCAGTCAGGACAGTTACTGACTAGAGAACTAAAAACATTTCATTTTGTCACGAGAGATGAAACATTTCAGATATAAATTCCTGGCATATCACATATACAATTATAAAAAGAATATACCTAAAAATGAATCAAGATGATTTCAAAGAACCACTAACCATTTTTAAAATTTAAGACATATGCTTCCTTTCAGTCAAATAACCTACTTTTGCTGTATAGAACTATATGAAATAAATGATTGGCAATGACACACAAAATTACATTAAGAAGTCTTTATGCTTGTTGCCTTTTATGCTTTATAATACTTCTAAGATGGTGCTTCTGCAACCAAAGAACTCGATGATGGATTCTTCTCGAGCAATGTCTCATATCTACTCCCTAACTTAAGACTAAGGAAATTAGACCATAACAAATCTAAAACTACTTCAATGAAGGTTTCACATGTTTGATAGAACAACAATTCTCAAACCCAGTATTGATCAACCAGAAACATGTGTTGGCCAATCAGGACCATCCAGTAAGAGATCCTTGACTCTGTTGGTTTGTAAATGTAACTTGCTGTCCCAAGGTTAGCAACAAGTTGATATTCTCAGCCAAGGAAAAGAGAATCAAAGACTGCTGTCTGATTCTGGTCTTATCTAAAGAAAGGTCTCCAGAACCTGCAGTCAACGAACACCACTTGAGTTGCATTGATCATCTCTATGTGCAAATAATTTGAAGAAATGCATGTATTTCAGTTTCTTTTTTCCTCTCTCAACTAGGCTTGTTGCTGCCACCATAAGAATCAATTTCAAATCAGAATTCAAGTAAGAAATGGAAGAGAAAAAGCTGCTGGGTAGGAAACCATAAGATTAGTGACTTCTTTGTACCTAGTCAAGGCAAGACTGAAAGTCAGCAGAGTAAATATTAAGTCCTATAGATTCAATTTGGCATACATAGGATGTTAGCACTGAAGTTCTTGGTCATCCCACCCTTACTACCAGGCCAGTTTGGGCTCATATGGCCTTTCTTTTATTTGATTCCCTGTTCCACCTCCCACCCCTCTTCAGCAGACAGTCCACATTCCAAGCTTCTCCAACATTGTGTCTTGGGCCTCACCCTGATTGCTTCATACCTGGCCTTCTCAAGGATCCCTTGCACAGAATCTCACCTTAAACACATTGCCTCACCTCCATGTCATTCCTTTAAAATCATAAGGGAATAGTTCAGGATCCTGTAGCCCCTGTTTCCTAGTTAGCTGTAAAACTAGAATGATACCTATGTAGACAATGTCTTCAACACGGTCACGTCTGCAGCAGTATTGGAGTCTTTGGACAAGTAAACTTGTGATAACCCTTCCCTAGGAAGTTTTATACGACCATGTTCCTCAGCAACTGTCATATTTTCCAGAACAAGTCTTTCAAATGAGTTTGCAGTTTGCATCTGGGAGCCTGCAATAGATGGGTTCTGGTGAACTCCTGAGATGCCCTCAAGATGTCTGTGTGACTGGTTTGGTATAAAGTGCTTGGCTTGTTTGCTGATGCTAGTCTGTTTAACAACCACATCCTCTTTATTGACTACTTTCAACACCTTCCTTTTGGGGCCAGACTGTGTGTTTTCCAAATCATTCTACTCTCCATCTTGTTCCCAGTGCTTATTGTAAACTTTGCTAAAAGAAGCCAGCATTAGCCATGTCATACCCTGCATGCTATGCTCTGTTGTAAATTCCTCCACCCCACTTAATTAACTCACTATTTTTAAACTCAGTCCC
This sequence comes from Mus pahari, assembly GCF_900095145.1. Classification (NCBI taxonomy): domain Eukaryota; kingdom Metazoa; phylum Chordata; class Mammalia; order Rodentia; family Muridae; genus Mus; species Mus pahari. The sequence continues at coordinate 59,812,769 of NC_034594.1, forward strand.
ATTCAGAATACAAAGCGGATGGCTTTATAGTTCAATTGCAAATAAAGTTTTCATTCCATCTGAAAGCTCACAGGCATACGTCCTTTTTGGAGTTGTCATCTACTGGCCCATATCAGAATCACTCATTAAGCTCTGCATACAGTGTCTATGGTCCTCTTACCCCATGTCCCCAGTCTCTTCTGAATTCACCCCACAATCAAACTCTAAATGCCAAAGAAACACATGGTAAGATATAGTCTCAGCCTCAAGCTTGTTTCCTTGATATCCATTTTCTCTGTTATATTTAGCACTGTTGTGACAAAAAAAAAATCACTTGCATATACAATTTTAGGGAGTATTATGGTTAATCCCAATTATCAACTTAAATGGACTAAGAAGCACCTAGAACAGGGCTGGAGAGATCCCTCTGAGGTTCAGAGCACTTACTAGCCACTGTTATAGAGGACCTGAGTTCTCTCCCCAGTACTCACATTGGACAACTTACTGGTCTCTTCTGTCCTCTAAGGGCACCTGAACTCACACATATACATGCATGCACATGCATGCGCGCGCGCGCGCACACACACACACACACACACACACACAGTTAATATGTAATTTTTAAATGAAAGTAAAAAGGAAAGACCTCCAAGAGTGGGGGGGAAAGATTGCTCTTGAATATGGGCAGTTCCATTTCATGCTCTAGAATGCTAGACTGAATAATAGGAGAAATATTCGCCACCAGAATTCCTTTCCCTGCTTCCTGATCCTCCTGTAGCTGAGCAGTCATTCTCATGCTCTTTCCTCCCATACTTTTAAGCTGCTTTTCCTTAAAGCTATTGTGAATTATACCTTTTCAACAAGAGCCAACATAAACCCTTCCTTCCTCAAGCCTGTAAATTGCTTTTTCTATGGGGATTTCACAGTAACAGTGAGAGATTTAACTAAATATGGGCTGTAGATTTTTTTTTTTAAATAAGTGTTTCTACAGATTCTGTATAATTATTTAGCTCTCTGTGCTTGGGAAGATCACAGTGGAGGCAGGAGGATGTGGTAGAGGATGTTCTTGATTTCTAGGTGGATAGAAAGGAAAGGAAGAGGCAAAGAAGGAGGGAGGAAGAAAGGGAGAGAGAGAGGGAGAGAGAGAGAGGGAGAGAGAGAGAGAGAGAGAGAGAGAGAGAGAGAGAGAGAGAGA
>NC_034594.1:59813962-59817368 GCF_900095145.1 Mus pahari
AGAGAGGGGGGGGGAGAGAGAGAGAGAGAGACTAGAACCAGGTATGAATTACAACCTTCAAAGGCCCATCCAAAGTGCCCTATTTCTTCCACCAAATGCGGTTTACTAATGATTTCACACTCTCTCAAAACAGTGCCATCAGCTAAGGGTCAGGTACCCAAACTTTTGAGGCATTGCCGGACATTTCATATTCAAACCACAACAAAGACGAAAGAGAGCTACCCAAGACTTCCTGAAAATTGTTAAGAGCAACAGTGACAGTGGGCGTGAAATGATGAGAGGAAGTCGAGTGACTAGGCTTTCAGAAAGACACTGCTTCCACACTTGCCAAGGGTCACTGAGCCCTTCAGGGAGAATTCAAAAATCCTGGGGAAGCACCTAGGTGTAGGTATGGACTTAAAAGTCTGCAGAGCCACCGCTCAGCAAGATAGCTAGCTTGGTAAGAACTTTTCTGACCACTGTCTCTCATTTTATCCATTCTCGGGGGCTAATACTGGAATCTGCTAAAGCTGTACCTAGGGCTGTGTTGGGAGGTAAGGATTAAAAAGGGAGAGAACTTAATTTACTAAAAGGGCTTTTGTTGCCATCTAACTACCTGAGCTAGAGGACATGAAAATGTCCACTTAAATAAATATTGGAATAAAAAGTAATGCGTCACCAAGAACAATAGAAACAACTAAGCTGAAATTGCTCTTACTCATGAAAGGGACCGCTGAACCTTCTGTTACATAAAAGAAAGCAGGAAAGGCAAGCACTGGGATAAGCTTCTATTCAGGGCAGAAGGAGAACTTCCTACCACAAGATGTAGAGGAAGATGCAAGATGCAGGGATGGAATCACCTCCTGTGAGCTCCTCTCATTCTCTAGGCTTGTGTCACCATTTCTTCTGGTCTTCTTTGCTGAAACAACTGAGGAGTCTGGCCCTAGCCACCTGCTTCTTCCCTTCTAGGTCCTTTGACTTCTCTGCCTAAGGCTGTGTTGACAAACAGGTTTTCTTCAGCTGAGAGGAAAGAACAGGAAACTGTTTATCTTCAACCCAGGGTACAAGCTGCACAATTGCCCAGTTTCTCCCTGAGGCATGTTAATATAGCTATCCAGTAAACCCTTTACCACAAATAAAAGAGCAATTCTGAATCTTTCTTGTTCATATAACTTTTTTATACTGTACAAATATGAACCTTGAATGCCTTGAACCTCACAAATCTAAAATTTGTCTTCAATAAAACTTGTGTTTGCTGAAGATGAAACATTTGACCTTGTCCCAAAAGGCCTTCTCTGGAGAGGAGATGAATGGAGCCTCCATGTTCTGACCGATATGTAAAGTTCCAGAGCAGATCACATGCCCAGAATTCACCTGAAAACTGATCATCTGACTAGTTAGGTATGAGTCTAACCACCCATAAAGACCTCCAAGGTTCTTAATAGACTTGCTCAGGAATCCTACATAAGAATGAGCTATGTGCAAACAGTGAATCATGAGTATAAACCCTGAGTTTGAGATGCTCAGGCAAGAGGATTGCTGTGAGTTTGAAGCCAACCTGATCTACATAGGGAGTTCCAAGCCAGTCTGGGCTCACTGTCACACCATGTATCAAAGTAAAATGTAAATAAAATGAGAGACAAGGAAGGAAAAGAGGAAGGGAGGGGAGAGGAAGGAACGGGAGGGGGGGAGTAGAAGGGAAGGTGGAGGAAAGGAAGGGAAGGGGAAGAGGATAAGGGAAGAGAAGGGAAGGAAGAGAAGAGAAGAGAAAAGAGAAGAGAAGAGAAGAGAAGAGAAGAGAAGAGAAGAGAAGAGAAGAGAAGAGAAGAGAAGAGAAGAGAAGAGAAGAGAAGAGAAGAGAAGNAAGAGAAGAGAAGAGAAGAGAAGAGAAGAGAAGAGAAGAGAAGAGAAGAGAAGAGAAGAGAAGAGAAGAGAAGAGAAGAGAAGAGAAGAGAAGATGTATGGGTCTTCTAAACCCCACATACATATTTGAATTTATTGTTCTTGGGCTAGGAATGTCAGATAGGGAAGAAGGAGCCTGGCCAGGGAAAAGAAAGCTCCACAAAGCACACTGAGGATTAGAACTCCTTTGGATGCTTCCTAGTATACTAGGGGATGCACAGCTTTAGCAGCTTACCTCTGTATTACTGCATTGTTGAAGTATCTATCACTCACTCTTTTTTAGCTTAAACTGTGTAGAAAGCTGAACGTGGGAAATGAGCTTCTTTCTGTCTACAATCTTCATGACTAAAAGTATTCCTGTCTTCCATCTTTATTGTGCAAATTTAGCATGTCCTACCATATTTCTATGCGTCATCTTTATGACACAACTAAACATGGACCAGAGTGTCCTTTCTGTCATTTTCCTTTGAGAATACGTGTGGCATGAACTTGACCTAAACTTTACTATCATTCTGCCTGCTAAGATTATAGTCTCAATGGAGCAAACTCAGGAGGTTCCATCCCCTGAAGTAAATTCTTATGTTAATATATATAGCTCCTCAATAAGATCACCATGCTTCCTCGATAATAAGTAACTACTTCAGAAACAACTACCATGTTTCCTTACCCAGTAAAGGCAAGAAATCTCCACTGTTATTTCCTACGATGCCTAATTTGGCTTTATACTCAACAAGATGAACATTCATCAGGATGAAAATCACATTGTCAATAATCAAGATGGCTTAGCAAGATGGCTTTAGACATACCTTTTCCCTTGTCCCCAAGATATTAGTATGATATCAGGAGCAGCATTGGGCTGTTTAAGGCCACCTACATAAGACAAACATTGTCTGGCCATAGAGAGGACAGAAGAACTGCTTTCTGAGAAGCTGGCCCAGAATGTAACAACTATGACCATGACTGTGCCTGGTAGTGTGGGGTTATGAGATCAAAGTCAAGGTTATGAGATCTTCCTGCCAGATTAATCAATGGATGACATCACAACTCCATTTGTTGGAAATGAGGATGGAGACACAGAGAAGCCAGACCCAATAACCCTAAACATTTACATTCTCTCTTCTGTATAAAATGATGATGGTGCTGATGATATAATCATGAAAAATTAATACCACTCCCATTCATTCAAGCCATTAATATCAGAAGTTTGCTGAAAGGAAAAAATAAAATAAAAGTAGCTAAAAACAAAGACTTGGGGGCCATGCTGCTTGGATTCAAATGGTGACTTCCCTAGCTCCTTGCAGCACTGGTTTAAGTACACATCATTTATTCTTTAACATGGGGGTAATCAAATATATCTCATAGATGATTACAAAGCTTACATAGTTTTGAAGTACAAATGATGTCACCTCACGGACACCAGGTGCTCTACAGACCTAATAAAATATCTGTTTTATTCAGTGCTAATCTTTAATCTCTCTGTGTATTTCAACCTTGAATCCACTTTAAAAATTTTTATAAATGTTAG
>NC_034594.1:59819879-59826931 GCF_900095145.1 Mus pahari
TCTGGAGTAATTCTAATAGGCCTGCCTTTGTATGTTACTTGACCTTTTCCCCTTACTGATTTTAATATTCTAACTTTACTTAGTGCATTTGTTGTTCTGATTATTATGTGTTGGAAGGAATTTCTTTTCTGTTCCAGTCTATTTGAGGTTCTTTAGGCTTCTTGAATGTTCATGGGCATCTCTTTCTTTAGGTTAGGGAAGTTTTCTTCTATAATTTTGTTGAAGATATTTGCTGGCCCTTTCAGTTGATAATCTTCATTCTCATCTACTCCTATTATCCGTAGGTTTGGTCTACTCATTGTGTCCTGAATTTCCTGATGTTTTGAGTTAGGATCTTTTAGCATTTTGCATTTTCTTTGATTNTTGTGTCCATGTTCCCCATGGAATCTTCTGCACCTGAGATTNTCTCTTCCATCTCTTGTATTTTGTTGCTGATGCTTGCATCTATCATTCCTTATTTCTTTCCTAGGATTTCTATCTCCAGGGTTGTCTCCCTTTGGGTTTTCTTTGTTTCTACTTCTATTTTTAGTTCCTGGATGGTTTCGTTCAATTCCATCTCCTTTTGGTAGCATTTGGTAGCGTTTTCCTATAACTCTTTAAGGGATTTTTGTGTCTCCACTTTAAAGTCTTCTATCTGTTTACCTGTGATTTCCAGTATTTCCTTCTTATAGTCCTCCATCATCATCATGAGAAGTGACTTTACATCCATGTCCTGCTTTTCTGGTGTGATGGTGTATCCAGGACTTGCTATGATGGGAGAGTTTGGCTGTGATGATGCCAAGTAACTTTGGTTTCTGTTGCTTCTGTTCTTAGGCTTGCCTCCTGCCATCTGATTATCTCTAGTGCTTGCTTCCCTCAATATATCTGATTGGAGCCTGTCCTTCCTATAATCCCAGTTGATTCAGGACTTCTCAGAATCCAGATTTCTCTGTGATTCTTTGATTGTGGGCTCCTGTGAACCTGAGATTCTGGATTTGTCTGAGTTCTTGGTAGTCAAGCTCCTCTGAGACACTCAAATACTAGTGTGACCCAGCTCCTGTTATCCTGGGATCCTGTTGTCCTAAGATCCTGGGTATGTTACAGTGCATGGAAGTGGTGTCTCCTTTGAGGACCATGGAGTTGTCTGGTCTGTTTGAAACCAAGGTCAACCTGATCTGATTAAAAGGAACCTGAGCCTCTGGTCAGGAAAGGCTCTAGTGTCCTTGTTCCTGCTGTCACAGGCCAGTCACTGTCACTATTGGATTGGAGCAGCTGTTGTGTTCCACTCACCAGTGATCCTAAGATGGCTTGGGCAATCTGCTAGGGACCATGGGGGTGTCTGCGAATCAGCACCCTAGGTATGCTAGTGCTCGAGCAGACTGGAAGGGATTTGTGCCCCTGGTCAGGCTGGTTCTCTGCTGCCCTAGTGCTGTCTCAGGTCCCGTGCATGATTGGATTGGAGCAGAAGTTGTGTTCCACTCACCAGTGATCCTAAGATCGCTTGGGCAGTCCGTTAGGGATCATAGGGGTGTCCCTGAATCCGCGCCCTAGGTGACCCAGTGCTGGTGCATACTGGAAGGGATTTGTGCCCCTGGTTCTTTGCTTCTCAGGCTGGTTCTCTGCTTCCCGAGTGCTGTTTCAGGTTCCATGAATGATTGGATTGGAGCAGAAGTTGTGTTTCACTCACCAGTGAGTCTAAGATCGCGTGGGCAGTTCTCTGGGACCGTGGGGGTGTCCACCCATTCCACGCCCTAGGTGACCCAGTACTGGCACAGACAGGAAGGGATTTGTGCCCCTGGTCAGGCTGGTTTTCTGCTTCCCTAGTGCTGTCTCAGGTCCCGTGCATGATTGGATTGGAGCAGAAGTTGTGTTCCACTCACCAGTGAATCTAAGATGGCATGGGCAGTCCACTAGGGACAGTGGGGGTGTCCACCAAATCCAGTAGATGACCTGGTGCTGGTGCTGTAATAGATGTATGTTATTCTTTCCTAAAGTTCTCATTTCTTCTCACTCCCTATGTATGTATGTATGTATGTATGAATCTATCTATCTATCTATTTACATAGATACATACCTACATAAACACACAGTGAAAGAGGGAAGAGATACAGAGATACAGAGACCTCCCTGCTAATGATCTAGAGTATGTATACAAAATGCACTTAGATTGAAATATGGAGCGTAGTGCAGAATATGTATTATTCTACAATTACAAAAGAATCGACAATGAGATCATAGACTTATCTGTATAGAGGTATAGATGAGATGTAGATATATTTATATTACCTAGAGAGATAGAGATAAAGATAGAGACAGCAGTGACAGGGATGGCTCCTTTCTAACTTGGGGATGTGTGATTTCCAGTGAGTTCTCCATGGGAAGCTATACTATTTTATTCATGACAGAGGATGTTTTTATTTTGACAAGTTCAGTTGTTCCACATAATCCACCCTTGGCTAATTTATTCCATCTGTCCATGAATGGAAATTCGATGTTGAAAAGAGAGTTGTGAGCTTCTTAAATATAATTTTAAAATAATTTGAACCAGCTCAGAAATCAATTTGAATTTTCCCTATAGTATCTTCACATCTACCCTTACATATACCAGTTTTCAAACACCAGGAGTCTCTGCTTCAATGAACAAAAATGTGTATATTTACAAGCATTCTGAAAAACATCAAGTTAAGCATCGTGATGACAAGCATTGTATCACATTAAATGTTCTAAGGTGAAACATTAGCAACATCAATGGCAGAAAAGCAGAGAAGAAAGATTGCTATTATTTTCTCTTTTCTTTTCATTTTTTATTTTTTACTTTTTTACTTAATACGTTTTTGTCATGTTCTTTAGAGGAATTTTAACCAAGTAGCACGGCTGCTCTGGCAAGGGATCACATCCAAACATACGATCAACTAGAATGCAGTCATGCCCTGGATTACATTATGATTTGGCTGGAATACAGACATAGTGCTCTGTATTCCTGTAGTAAATGCCTTTAATCCTGAACAGTGAAGGCAAAGTTAGTTTGTAAAAGGAAGCCGCCATGTTTGAAAGTGATGTCTAATTGAGGAACAGATAAAGTGTCAAATCAAACAAAGATCTGACAGAATGAATCATAAATAGGATATGCCCAATTCTCAGGAGAACAGCACAGGGACCCCAATGGAGGAGCTAGAGAAAGTACCCAAGGAGCTGAAGGGGTCTGCAGCCCTATAGGTGAAACAACAATATGAACTAATGAACAATATGAACTAATCAGTACCCCTACAGCTCATGACTCTAGCCTAGTCAGCCATCATTGGGAAGAGAGGCCCCTTGGTTTTGAAAACTTTATATGCCCCAGTACAGGGGAACGCCAGGGCCAAGAAATGGGAGTGGTTGAGTAGGGGAGCAAGGCCAGGGAGGGTATAGGGGACTTTAGGGATAGCATTTGAAATGTAAATGAAGAAAATATCTAATAAAAATTTGAAAAAAAAAAAAAGAGGCAACTTGATAGAGCAGTGCAGAGTGAATCAGTTTGATGCAGTACAGTTAAGCTCAGTTCAGAACAGTTCAGTTAGGAATTCAGAGGCAGTTTTTCCAAGAAAAACAATTCATTGAGAAAGCAAGAGAAGCCAGTTTGAATCAATCAGCTTGGAGAGTTGTTTGAGCCAAAACAGCTGAATTGAACCAGTCAGTCAGAGTTTAGAGAGAACAAGAAAGAATAAGCTTATTCAGCAGTAAGCCTCTGAGATGACAATTACATCTAGTGAATAAAAGTTACGTTTTCAAAAGTTTTAGTTAATTAATAAATTTGAGATTTGTGTATGTGTGCACATTCATGAGACATGGAGTGCACTAAGAAGTCAGAAGACAAATTCAAGTGCTAGTCTCCTTTTCCACACTGTTTGAGGTGGTGTCTTGGGTACACTAGGCTAGCTGGCCCATGTGTCTAGAGGATTTTCCTATGTTTACCTCTTATCCCACTATAACTGCACACAGACTATATGAGTATACTAGTGTGCCCAGCTGTACAGGGCTAAGGGGACTGAACTCAGTTCCTCATGCTTTCTAAACAAGCTTTTCCTCATCCCTCTAGTTATTCATTTTTACCACTGGAAATATAAACCAGGGGAGGGAGCATATGGGAGCTTGATAATGTATTTCCCTTCTTCACTTACGAGGCAAGTGACTGTAGAACTGTGAAATTCCAGCAGAGAAAAACATGCCATTTGCAGAGAAAGTGCTGATGTACACACTAGAGTTGACAAAAATATGATTGCTAGAGCTTTAGAATAATTTACAACCAACAAATGAGGAAGATAATTATATCATCATCTACATAGTTCACAAGCCATTTCCACTGGTCCAAATGAAGTGTAAATGTTTTTAAATACAACTCAACTAGCAAGCACAACAATCTAAGTGATCAGCTGTAGCAATGTAGAAATGATAACTGAACAAAAATTAATATACTTATACTTGTATTTCCACCATATTATGGTTATGATTTTTCAATAAACTCACAAATTCACTAATTTAGTCCCATTATTAGTTTTAGACGGGTTTTATGTCTGGCTTGAGAGAATATATATCCCTGAATGGATTTGTATCTCAGATGTATTTAATGAGAATATAACTATGCTCAGAAAATATATATTATGATGTACTCTGAGGATTTGATCTGATTAAACATTAAGCAGTACTAGTTGATAAAAATATATGACAATGAAGAAACTGTATTTTTATGGCCGCAGATTACAATATTACATTATATATTTTAATAAACTAGAAGACTATGCATGTTTTCCCATATAGAAATGAAAACTTTCAATGAGTTAAATATAGATGTAACCTAATTTAAAATAGGATATAATTTGTGTTTATCAAAATAGCATATAGCACCCCAGTAATAATTTTTCAATATCAAATTTATTTTGCGCAAATGCACAAATTGCCAGTCTGGCGGTTCCTCAGAAAACTGGACATAGTACTACCGGCAGATCCAGCAATACCTCTTCTCGGTATATACCCAGAAGATCTTCCAACTGGTAATAAGGACACATGATCCACTATGTTCATAGCTGCCCTATTTATAATACCCAGAAGCTGGAAAGAACCCAGATGTCCCTCAATAGAGGAATGGATACAGAAACTGTGGTACATTTACACAATGGAGTACTACTCAGCTATTAAAAACAATGAATTTATGAAATTCTTAGGCAAATGGATGTNTCNGGAGGATATNATCCTAAGTGAGGTAACCCAATCACAAAAGAATTCACTCGATATGCACTCACTGATAAGTGGATATTAGCCCAGAAACCTAGAATATCCAAGATACAATCTCCAAAACACAAAAAAAAATCAAGAAGAAAGAAGACCAACACGTGGATTCTTCATTCCTCCCCAAAATAGGGAATAAATTACCCATGAAAGAAGTTACAGAGACAAAGTTTGGAGCTAAGATGAAAGGATGGACAATTCAGAGACTGCCCCACCTGGGGTCCATCCCATAATCAGCCACCAAATGCAGACACTATTGCATATGCCAGCAAGAACTTGCTGAGAGGACACTGATATAGCTATCTCTTGTGAGGCTAAGCCAGTGCCTGGAAAATATAGAAGTGGATGCCCACAGTCATCTATAGCATAGAACACAGAGACCCCAATGGAGGAGCTAAAGAAATTACCCAAGAAACTGAAGGGGTCTGCAACCCTATAGGTGGAACAACAATATCAGTACCCCCAGAGCTCATGTCTCTAGCTACATATATAGCAGAAGATGGCCTAGTCAGCCATCTTTGGGAAGAGAGGCCCCTTGGTCTTGCAAGGGGCCTCTTTTATTTGCCCCATACAGGGGAATACCAGGGCCAAGAAGTGGGAGTGAGTGGGCAGGGGAGCAGGGTGAGGGAAGGGTATAGGGAAGATTCGGGATAGCATTTGAAATGTAAATGAAGAAAATATCTAATAAAATAATAATAAAAAAATAAATGCACAAATTGCATCAATTAAATGAAGTGCTGCTTATTTCTCAATATCACAAAAGCAGCTACAGATAGAACGAGTAAATACGATATGGTTTACTTTTAAGTGTTAATTATCTCTTAAAATAAATTTAAATCTGAAAATGTTTACTTTATAATAATTGAGGAACAAAATGATTTCTGACAAGAAAAATAACACATTTTAGAATTTCTTGTATGAAAAATGAAATAGATTATGTGGCCTGGGAGACTATTAACAGGACCCACTGGGAAGCAGGTAGGTTGGTTATTGGGAACACTCAAAATGTGTATTTCAGCTTTCAGTTTCCAGACTGCTATGCTGTGATCATGGAAACCATCATGTTAATCTACACCAAAAGAAAATAGGTTGAATTTAGTGAAAACTTGAGTTTCTCCTTAGATCAACCAGGTAACTGAGGTCAGTGCCAGCAACTACTCTGAGATTTGCAGAGAAGGCAGGGCTATTGCATGGAATCCCAACCTAACTGAGCAGAAACTCAACAGTCAGGGCAGTAGAAAGGAAGCAACCAAGCCAGTAATTAACAAATCACAGAACGCCTCCTGTGGACAAGGCAGAGCAAGAACATGCCTGGAATGAGACAGCTGGCCAGGATTCCACTCACAGGAACCCCATGTTTGCCGGCTTTATCTCCAGGAACTCACTGGGTCTCCATAGGGAAGAGCTGTCAAGAATCCACTCATGACCCCTGCAGAGGATGAGGGAAATCCAGCCCTGTATCTCCAGATACTCTGTCACTTAGGGTGGGCTACATATGAGGAAACTATCAAATGATGGAATTATCCTAAGTCCCAGTTGCTTGCTTTTTAACACCTGAAACTCCAAAATTGATGTTGAGAAAAAGGCACACCGTGGCATCTTGGTTGTTCTCTAGTTATACAGTTGTCTGTGAGATATGCTACATCACATTCACCACAAGCCTGGGAGAAGAGTCAATATATTTTTCTAAAAAGTGTGTGTATGTGTATATACATGCACGCATCTGTGTGTCTGTGTGTGTGTGTTTGTGTGTGTGTGTGTGTGTGTGTGTGTGTGTGTGTGTGAGAGAGAGAGAGAGAGAGAGAGAG
>NC_034594.1:59826951-59829588 GCF_900095145.1 Mus pahari
GAGAGAGAGAGAGAGAGAGAGAGAGAGAGAGAGAGAGAGAGAGAGAGACCATGCTATGACACTTGTGTGGAGTTGGTTCTATCCTTCTACCATGTGGGTTCTGGGGGTGAAACTCAGTTCATCATTCTGACTGAGTGAGCTCTCCTTCCACCTCTAAAATAAAATTTGAAGTACCATTTCTCTTGAATGCATAGTCATTTTAACTCCAACATGGAGTTCAAGCAACACCCTAAGTCAGTGACTACCTCTATATCTCTAAACTTTATAGTTTTCCTAATAAGGTGTGTGTGCATGAGTGTGTGTGCACGTGTGTGTGTGTGTGTGTGTGTGTGTGTGTGTGTGTGTGTGTAGATATAAATGCATGTGGAGGCAGGAAGACAACCACAGATGCCATCATACACCTCCTCAGAGACAGGGTCTTTTATTGGCTTACAGCTAATCGGTTAGGTTAGAGCATCTGACCATCACTGACTATAGCTTCTCCTGAACCACACCACCTCCACCACCCAGCACTAGAATTATACACACACATCACTGTGCCTGGCATTTTTATATGGGTTCGGGCCATTGAATTCAGATACTCATGTTTACAAGCAAGCACTTTACCAAATGAGCTATATTCTCCATTCAGGAGAAAGTATTTCACTAGAAATAATCCTACCAAGTTTTATTAAATCCTGCCTGGCATGAGAAAAGGATACATACAATTCCAGCCCCTGAAGCCACCCTATCTCTCCTAAAGGTTGTGAGTTCCTAGTTCATAGGCCTTTGGAAGTAGATCTAACCTTCAGACTTCAGAAAGCTTTCCTGACCTGAGACTTTATGGTTCCTGTCACTAAAGGACTCTCCAGAAGACAAAAACAACCCAATTTTAAAAAAAATAGATGCAAATTTCTGAACAAACAACACTTCATAAAAAGAAGTTCCATATAGCAATGAGAAAATGAACTGTAATGTGAATTGGTTTCATTCATTTAAAATCAGTAAAACAAATGAAAATTAATTTCAAATCGGAACAAAAGTGACACACCACTACACCCCTATTAAAAATGTTTAAATTCCATGTACTTTCAGTATTCATGGGGAAGTGAGATCAGGTAAAAGAAGAATATCTTCAGTCTGTGTTTTCTGCTCAATTTCTCTACAAACCTAAAAGGACTAATAAAAAAACGAAGTCTGAATATTTGAGTAATAAATGAATGAGACCAAATGCTGGAGCAGAGGGAAACAGAAAAGGTGTGACTGCCTAATAAGAAAACCCACAGGCACATAGACAGATGATCTAATAGGTAGACACTAGAAAGGCTGAGTGGTAGATAAGTTGACTGACCAATAGGTAGATAGACAGATGTTAGATAGGTAGAGAGATGTTAGATACATACATATATACATACATGATTGATAGAGGATAGATAGATAAATAGATATAGATGATAGATAGGTAGATTCTAGATTGATAGATGCCAGATATATAGATTATAGGTGAGTAGATACATGATAGATTAGAAAGCTGGTAGATAAATGATAGATAGATAGATAGATAGATAGATAGATAGATAGATAGATAGATAGATGATAGATAAACAGATACCAGATAGATGATGGATATGTTTAACTTCTTGTTTCTTTTAAAGACATTTTTTACTGTAAATAATGCTAGACATCTTAGCTCTCCATCTTTAAATGATGCTTTTTTGCATATTCCTTGAAATTCATTTTTTCAGTGTCTTCCAATCACACTTGTTATTGCAAACAAAACCAATTCATTCCTCATTTATTTATTTTTTTTCTCCATACAGGGTTTCTCTGTATGTCCCTGGCTGTCCTGGAACTCACTTTGTAGACCAGGCTGGCCTCAAACTCAGAAATCTGCCTGCCTCTGCCTCCTGAGTGCTGGGATTAAAGGTGTGCGCCACCACGCCTGGCCCCTCATTTATTTTTAAACAGTGCAGATTAGCATACTATGTTCTGTACCTGAACAGCTTTATATACTCCATCTCAGTTTAAAACAACAACAACAACAGCAACAACAACATCAACAACAAAATTCTACCTCTATAATTCCTGCCAGCACAGTGTGCCTGGGTTCCTCCTTTTAGTGCATGAGATAATGAAATCATTTGTGGGTCAGATTTTTCCCACTGGCTACAGCAGTGAGAAATACAGTAAAACGTGCTGTGGTTTGGAAGGTGCTAATTAAGCTCTACATGATGAGTGCCTAACACTGATGCTTGGGAGTCCCTAGGAACACCAGTGCTTGGGAATGCTAAGCCTTCTCTCCTGGAGCCATCCTGTTGGGTGGAGGATCTCATCTGTCTGGAATTTCTGAGGTGTGGTTCTGCCCAGAGGCAGGGGGATGGAGTGATTGGTGGCTGTGAGGTTTTTCTCAGCCAAACTTCTTTGGCTGTTCCAATCTGCCATTAGAATATGCCAACAACATACCTCTATCCTGCATTTCTTTTCTACATTCATTGTTAAAGGGATTCTTTTGCACTAACTCCCTCCCTACACACACACACAGCACACACACACCTACACACACACACACACACACACACACACACACACACACACACACACCTGCCTGTCAGGATTCCCGATCCTCAGTCTCCCCTTCACAGCAGATCAAATGTTGGT
>NC_034594.1:59830048-59839922 GCF_900095145.1 Mus pahari
ACTGTGCTGGTGTCTCAGGAAGCCAGGCACTGAGGAGGTAAGACTGTGCTGGTGTCTCAGGAAGCCAGGCACTGAGGAGGTAAGACTGTGCTGGTATGTCAGGATGCCAGACACTGAGGAAGTAAGACTGTGCTTGTGTCTCAGGATGCCAGGCACAGAGGAGGTAAGACTGTGTTGGTGTCTCAGGATGCCAGGCACAGAAGAGGTAAGACTGTGCTGGTGACTCAGGATGCCAGGCACCGAGGAGGTAAGATTGTTCCTAGCACACAACACTATTAGGATGAAGACAGATCAATAGCTAGCTATAACTTTTTCTATATAGTCTTGTCCATTACCCCTTTTCAACAGCAAATTACAGCTCTTCATATGCACATATGCAATTCAAGACCTTCAAGTCACTATATTACTCTATTATTGTTCACAATAAGTTTCTATATATCACTACATATGTTTCACAGTATATTTCCATACATGTGTGTGTAATATATAAAGTTTGTAAGATTAGTTTTGTTCACCACTGAATATATGATGCACAAATAGCATTGGTCATATTCAAAAGACATCTGAGACCTATGATCTTCCCTTTCATGTAAACATCAACAATGAATTTTATCCTTCCAGAATTAAGAGATGGAGTCACAGAAATGATGTTGCTCTAGTCAGGGGAACAGGCCCATCCAGGGTGTTATCTTCCACAGCTGTGGTCTTTTTGAAATATGTCATTTTCTTTTTTTTTTTCATTATATAAAAAATATTTTCTTTATTATCACAATCATGGCAAAAATGAGATGAATAACCCAAAGCCTGAACAATACCTAAAGCCAGAAGCCTCCAGGACAAACTTTGGACTTTGTTAGTCCTTTGTGAAATATGTCATTTTCTATCTAAGATACAGCTAGCAGGCAGAATTCATGGTTGATTCATAACAGACTCTTTTGGAGAACCCAGCATAGTAGGTACCTGCTCCATTGAAGACCTGGAGACAAAACTCACAGCAGCAGCAGCAGCAACACACTTCACAAAGGCAATGATGAGACTATAGGAAAAATATTATGGAAATAAATCCATTTTTCTCCTAGTTTTTCTTTCTTTTACCTGTTTTTTTTCATTTCTCTCCTTCCTTCTCACTGGTCATTTGTTTATTCATTTACCTCTCTCATCTCTCTTTCCTGCTCTCCCTCTCCCCACTTCTCTCTCTTGCTCGATGTGTGTGTGTGTGTGGGGGGGGCGTGTGTGTGTTTAGGTCCATGTGTGCATGTGTATTCCAGAGGTCAGCCTCAGATGTCATTTCCCCAGGTACCAACCACTTTGTTTTTCCAGACAGCAACTCTCACTGAGAACTGGAACTTGTCTATTAAGCTCAGCTGTCTGGCCAACAAGCGCCAGGGCAGTACCTGTCTTTGCTTCTCCAGAGCTGAGTTTGCAGCTGTGTACCGCCGCCCATTGCATTTTACTTGGATGCAGTTCGATCTGAACGCAAGCAGTTTGCCAACTGAGCCAACTCTCGGGTCTCTGATCTTTCAAATAAATAAGCACAGCCCTCTTCACTTCAAGCCCAGCGTAACAGATACAAGCACCATTTGAAAGTTTGAGTTTTCTCCATCTACTTAAGTTCTTCCTCTTACCTGTGCTACCATTAAGTAATAGTGACCCACTTATTTACCTGTAATTAAAAGAAACCATGAAGAAAGATGCAAAGTTACATGTTTCTACAGATGACCTACAAGGTTGTGACTTGAGTAGACCTTTCTCTGCTAGGTACTTCCTGCCACCAGTAATTTTTAACACTCATATACACATCTAAATATTTTTTGAACACTGGAATCACCACCTAACAACAGTTTTGTGGCAGCTATCACATCATACTCTCCTGGTGGCATTTCTATGACAACATGCTGTTATTGTTTTATGCTGCTCAAGATAAGGCTTTTTAATAACCGATACCTGTTGGCTTACGTACAGCTGTTTTTGACCTTTGTCTTTACTCCACACATCCATCAACTGTACAGCGCTTCTACAAACAAAATGAACTCATATTCATGCTCAATTTAGAACTATCTCCCTTATCCATGTTTGTTTCATTTGGTACCCTATGTTCTTTCAGAGACTACCATCTAAAATATATTGTATCCTGATGACACTGCATCATTACTATTTCTGTTGAGTCTCATGATAAAAAAAAAATCACAATGCCTTATTATAGTTATTTCTTTGCACTCTCCCCAAAAGATGTGGAGTACAATATTAGATTTTTGATAAATACAAGTAACTGACTTTTGTGCTTTAAGAAACAAAAGAACCCTATAACACCAATGTCTTTTATTTTATAATCTCCAATCTAAATAACAATTGTAGTAAGAACTTCATATTATGAAGTCAATTTTATATGATTTGCTTTATTTTTGAGATAATGTCTGACAGATTTCAAGCTGGCCTTGAATTCTCGTTATAGCCAACATTGTCCCTGAACTCTTGATCTATCTGCCTCTGTGCTGGGATTCCAGACATGTTTCACCCATGAACATTTGTGTGGCACCCTACTGCCTAAGTAATAACAGTCATCACAGAAAAGTCACTTTTATTGCTTAAAACTGGGCACCGGTTGTTAGAAACACAGAAGGTGCATATTCAAAACAAGACAATGTGAAATAAAGTAATTGTTGAAATAAGAAAACGATTTTTAATTTATGAATTACTATATTTATTTAAAAATAGGTTTCTCCACTAAGGTATATAACTTTCCTAGACATTGATTTTAACCTTATTTAAAGTACCAGGCATGAATTCCAAGGCTCAGGAACGTTATGGCAGAGAGGCAAAAAGCCTGTAAGAGCCAAAGCATAGAGGGGAGTGCTACGAAATGCTGACCTTTGGACAAGACATGCTTGTTACACACATGAACTCAGGGTTGCGATAGTTTCCTGCTCAAAGTCAAGCCAGCTAAAAGTTCAAGCATCAATAGAGGAGGAGCTTCCAACATCCTACCCCTAATACTTGAAGATAAATTTGAATACCTAATCACACTAACTGAATTGAACTCAGTGGATTATTAAGAAGAAAAATGGTATGATGTTGTGAGGGAGAAGGGTTCATGGGAGAGGACTGGGAGGTTGGACTAAGAGTAATGGGGGGATAGGCAAGCAAGTCACATGTATAGAAGCTTCGATGAATAAAAACGAACGAAAGAAAGACATACACAAATCAAAACAAGAAAATCTGGATCCACCAAGATTACTCAAGAACAAATTGCAAATCAAAGCCAGTCTGGGAGCCCATAAAACAAAACAAAACAAAACAAAACAAAACAAAACAAAAAAACGGCTTTATCATTTCTCTGAAGTCTCTTTACATTCATTCTTCACGTCGACATCTATCATTATGTCTTTAATCATACACTGAGTTCTCATTCATTCCCAACAAAAAAGATAAGATGTGAGTCCTGTTACTCTGCTCAGATTGCCATAACAAATGCTGTAGTTAGGGTGATTTTACAATAGAGATCTATTTAAATCTGTTTTCCTGTTTGCCTATCTCTGCATTTTTTCCCTAAAACTTCTATATATTTTTTCTCTTTTTTCTGCTCTCTTATCATTCTTTCTTTATAACTTTCCCTTCTCATTTCATGTACCATTATTTTCAAAGAAATAAATAATCTATGAGTCAGAAATCTTCCTCTTCCGTGTATATATTTTCTTTGCTTTAACTTTGAAAATAAATTAATCTATTTAATGTTTGGATTAATGGATTTTCTCACCTGACTTAAAAAGTTCTCACTATTAGCCCAAGTTAGATAGCAGCTATGCTATGAACAAATATTATATTTAGGTGACTTATATTTAGGTGACTAACCTTGTGAGTTAATGTAGACAAGGGAGACCGTGGTAGCTACTATGCACAAGGCATTTCAGTATTCTACATTCTTTTGATTTTAAAAGTTTACTTTTATTTTTAATTATGTGTACATGTGTTTGTATCAGAGGTAATATAGAGGTGTTCAGGTTCCTTCAAAAACTTGAAGAAGCTGAAATTACAGGAGGTGGTGAACCACTGGATATGGGTGCCGAGCCAAACTTGGGTCACCTGGAATAGCAATAAATAATCTCAATTGCTGGGCTATCTCTCTATCCCATGGTATTTCCTTTCTAACTTGTAAATATCAGGAATGTTCTCCACCCCCCCACCCCCCCACCCCCCAGGTAATTGAAGTAGCTAAAGTAAAGAATGTTGGCCAAGATGAGTTTGTGTTTGCTTGCTTTGTTTTGCTTTAAGGTAAATAATGATTTAGAAATGAATAATCTTTTGTCCAAATATAATTCACAAGCACTTATGACTAGAGCTGAGCTCTTTCTCTGAGACATATTTAACAATCATTTTGTGCACTGCTTGGAGAATAAATAATGGAAATGTTTAAATGGGACCCTTAAATTTTTAACCATGTACTTTTAGTGGAAATTTCACTAAATTATATGGTAAGTCTGCCTTTTGATTTCTTACTAGCTGGTTTAGACTTTAATGCCATGTTAATGGCCATATCCACCAAGTATCATGTAAGAAAGTAATTAAGAAATATGTATCCTTGTGAGGCAAGTGGACCATGCCACCAGACGGAAGAACTGGTTAAGGCTCAAAACCCCAGGGTATCTCAAAATTGAGAATAGCAGGCACGGAACACATTCCCTCCCAAGTTCTACCTGTCCTGGGACATGTAACCATGACACCCCACTGAGAAGACCTTGACAATCAGTCACATAGCATAGAAACCTCAAGTTCTCCATACTAATGAGGTATCTAGATAGGCCCTGAGTGTTTAGCCCAGTGAACTTCTCTTCCTGGGCATTCCTTCCCATAAAAGGTATTTAATCTCTAGTTCACCCTGAGTTAAGTGTATGCATTCACATCCACCATCATGGTTTCTTTATCATGGACCTCAGCAGGGCAGGGATGAAGGGATGTTCATCATAAAAAGCCTCATCTAAATTTCCAGGAGAAGCCCTTCTCTCTTCCTGCTCCACTTTACTCTCAGCACTCACTTGAAATCAAACCCTGAATTCCACCCTTGCCCCAGGTTCAGCCATCTCCTTTCTGCCTGGCAAGTAGAGAAACCACAGACCCTAGCAGTGAGGCAGACACACAGCTCAACACATCTTTTAGTTCACAGTGGATTTCAGGAGCATTTAACAAAACCACAGTGCCAGTTCAGTGAAGCAGCTAGCACCAGCCTCAGCCCAGGCCAAGTGCTCTGCATGTGCTCAGGATCTGGAAGAAGAAACTAGTTTCTTTCTTTACAGACCTTGTGAACCTTAAGAGGAGGGAAGACCAAAGTGTGGATGCTTCAGTCCTTAGAAGGGGGAATAAAATACTCATGGGAGATAGAGGGTGGGAGGGACTTGAGAGGAAGAGAGGCGGGGGGNGGGGAAAAAGGGGGACAGGATCAGGTATGGGAGGAGATGGGATGGTACACAGAGGGTCAGGAGTTTGAACAGAGGTGTGTAGAAATGGGGGATGAGAAACTGGGGGTAGCCATCAGCAAGTCCCAAATGCCAGGAAAGCAAGAGGCTCCCAGGACCCAGCAGGGATGAGATTAGCTTGAAATGCCCAACAAAGGGGAGGGAGACTCAGTGAAGGCCATATCCAGAGGTTAGGCAAGAACCCTAGTTTGGAGATGGGGCCACCCACTCATCTCCAGATTTTTAACTCAGAATTGCTCCTGTCTAAAGGGGACAAAGTGTGGAGCAGAGACTGAAGGAAAGACTATCCAGAGACTACCCCACCTGGGAATCCATCCCATATACAGTCACAAAACCCAGACACTATTGTGGATGCCAACAAGTGCTTGCTGACAGGAACCTGATATAGCTGTCTCCTGAGAGGCTCTGCCACAGCCTAACAAACATAGAGGTGGATACTCCCGGCTAACGATTGGACTGAGCACAAGGTCCCCGATGGAGGAGCTAGAGAAAGGACTGAAGAAGCTGAAGGAGCTTCTAGCACCATAGGAGGAACAATAAGAACCAACCAATACCCCCAGAGCTCCCACGGATTAAACCACCAACCAAAGAAGACACATGGAGGGACCCATTACTCCAGGTGCATATGTAGCAGAAGATGGCCTTGTCTGGCATCAGTAGGAGGAGAAACCCTTGGTTCTGTGAAGGCCCAATGCCCCAGTGTAGGGGAATGCCAGGGCAGTGAGGTGGGAGTGGGTGGTTGGAGGATCACCCTCATAGAAGCAGGGGAAGGGGTAGGGGATAGGGGGCTTCTCAACAGAAAACCGGGAAAGGGGATAACATTTGAAATGTAAATAAATATAACATCCAATTTAAAAAAAAAGAAAGATGTATCTGACCCCTTTTAAACCTTTAGTGTTGTGTGTGATGTGTGTGTCTGAGTGTGACATGCATATGATGCACTTCCCATGTATATGGATGTCAGACGTCAACTTCCAGGAGTCAGTTCTCATTTTCCAACTTGCTGAGGTAGTCTCTTCCTGTTTTCATGTTCCTGCTACTCTGTTTAGTCCAGGCTAGCTGCCTTGAGAGCTTCTTGGAAATCCCCGCCCCCCCCAACTCCTCTCTAGACATAAGAATGTCAAGATTATAGATGCGAGCTATCACATCTGGCTTTTGTGGCTTCTAGAGACCAAACTCAGAATGCAGGACTTGCGTACCAAGTGCTTTTATGCACTGAACCACTGCACTAGCTCTAGTCCTTTCCTTGCTTTTTTTTTTTAAAAAAAAATATGAGAAGTATTATTTCCTAGTTTTGGGCATATGTATTATGTATGAAATGTGGTTGTAGAAGAGACAATAGAGACTGCATGTCAATGGGAATTTTATTTTCTATTTCATGGATTTAAAAAGAATTCTCATAAATTCCCTTTTCTGTTGTTTTATTATGTTTTCTTGAGACTAGATCTTGATACACAGCCTATGGTAGCCTTCAATTTGCAATCCCCTGCCTCTGCTCCCTGAAGACAGTGATCAAGGACATGTGAATCCTTGTCTTCTTACATTTAAGTTCTTCATATAGTTTGTACATTTCACTGTCTGTATTACAAAGCTATTCATGTGTCTGTTTTAAATATGACAAGAGAAAATGATTTGTTTTAATAAAAGTCATTAGTAAATGGATAGAAAGAAGGGTTAAAAAGTCCTTCTGCACAAGGCTTAAAACAATGGGTTCAAGTACTTCAGAGCCCCTGAGAAAATGAAAAAGAGATAATTAGAATGATAAATGATCTCTGGTCATAACTTGTATTGACATCTCTAACTATATAACTATATATAGATATAGAAAGATATTGATATCACCAATGTGATATTACAACATAACAACTAACAAAGGTAGTTATTTCCATTCTCAGATAAAGATGTCCTGTACACTACTATAACACACAAGGGTACACACACACACACACACACACACACACACACACACACACACACGCATCAGCTGCTCCTCTCTACATGTATGAGCATTGTTCAAGAACAGTTGACCTTTCTGTACCTGCCTTCTTATTTTCCCATCTACTTTTTGCCAAGTCTTCAGTCTTCTCCCAATATCCTTTGTTTTGTCATTAAGTTATACATAGCTCTCTTGAGTTCTGATCACTTTCACTTTTTCTTCATATATTTTCCATTGTTGGTCTTACCTGACCGCATGTGATTATTGCCATACCTATGAAGCCAGTGGAGTTCCGCTCCAGCCCTTCCAACTACCAAGTCCTCTTGGCTCCTAACTCTATTCTTGTCCTGAGCTGAGTTCACTCTGCTCTACATATACTCATATTTCTTTCACCTTTCTTTTTTTGTTTTTGTTTTTCCGAGACAGGGTTTCTCTGTGCAGTCCTGGAACTCACTCTGTAGACCAGATTGGCCTCGAACTCAGAAATCTACCTTCCTCTGCCTCCCAAGTGCTGGGATTACAGACATGTGCCACCACACCCGGATATAGTCATATTTCTGATACTTAAGGAGATGCTCCACTGTCCAGGACCCAGCACAGAAATCTATGCTCTATATTTGAATGGATGCTCCCACTCTAACATTTTCTACATTAAATCGGTCAGGTAGTGATATCTGCATGATTTTCTAAATACATCTGCATTTGATCTACTTCCTTGTTCCTCTCTCTCTCTCTGTCTCTCTGTCTCTCTGTCTCTCTGTCTCTCTGTCTCTCTCTCTCTCTCTCTCTCTCTCTCTCTCTCTCTCTCCTGTTTATTTTAAGCAAATGATGTGGGTTTTTTTTTTTCTAAATTCCTCTTCATGTTGCTAGGGCAGATTTGAACTCTTTGACTTAAGTGATCTCCTATTCAGCTCTCTAAGTAGTCAGCACCACGGGAATGTGTGTGAGTGTGTGTGTGTGTGTGTGTGTGTGTGTGTGTGTGTGCGTCTTTTCTCAAACAAAAACTGTTTTCTATTTCAGCATCTGCAGTATTATTTTTATTTCCCTTTTCCCTATAGTTTTGCTAACTTCCTATGAAGATCAGGGGATTAAGATGCAAAACCAAAGTAGGAGAAAGGGATGAAAAAAATAGGAGAGTGGATTTTTTATTTTTATTTTTATTTTTTATTTTTAGATATGATCCAAATCTTAAGTTCTTCCAAGTGTTGGTTACAACTACCATGTAAACACAAATTTTACTCAAGTCTTTCTTTTGGCACCAGTCATGAGTCTTTTTAGGTCACTGTCAATCTATTTCAATAATTCTTCTAAAAAAGACTCTTGACTCTAAATATGAGCACTTAATCATAAGTTGTAAATTTAAAAAAAAAATCTGTAAAGCAAACCCTAAATGACTCCAAAGATTTCTCTGCTTTGTGATCCAATAGTCCTTGGAATAAATCACAATGTAGTTATTATAACAAGAAACATGACACTTTCTAATCAGAAATCCCCACAACAAAACAATGGTTCTCCGAGGAATATTTAGTAACTTGATTATATGCTCACATAGATATGCATATACATATATGCATACACCTACCTACATATTTATGTATGGAACAGTGGGAAAATTCTCGGTATGTTTTAAAAGAGATTATAAATATTGCCAGTGTCATTCCATCAGTAGTAAACAAAGTTTCTGAACAATTATTTTTAAATTTAGAATATTATAAATGTTGAGTGGAAAATACTCTTGGAGTTCAGCTTGAGGAGAAACAGCAAATAAACAAGCATTACCACAAATTTTAAGTTATTTGTGAGCATTCACAGATGACATTTACTGGAACCTCCGCATCCAGTAAAGCCCTGCTTTGTTTATGATATTACATAAAACATTAATCTGACATTTTTGTAAAATTAAAAGAGCCAGATATGATTAGTTTGACAAAGTGAAAATGAAAATATTTTGACCTAGCCATAGCTTGTCCAAAGCACATTAATTAGAAGGACATGTCAAGACACACTGTAATTCAAGGGTACAATCAAGGCCCCACCATGCATTTTAGCCTGAGTTCAATAAAGTTGTGGCAGAAGGAATTTTGAATTAAACTTTGTGCTATCAAGATGGCAGGATAACTTATGCAAATTTCAAAGAAGTCTTATAAGTTGGCTCGAAAAGATATGTACTAATCAGAATTCTTCCTTCACAGAAACATAACAACGTTGAGTGTGTGCATATATGCCTATATATGAATACATTTACATATATACACATAATATAATTATGTGCCCACATATATATAATATACATACATGAATGTATATACACACACATATATATGTACATGTGTGTATATACACACATGTACATATATATACACATATGTATACACACACACACACACACACATATATATATATATATATATATATATATATATATATATACACACATGTATATATTCGTATATAGAGAAAATATATATAT
>NC_034594.1:59841052-59844916 GCF_900095145.1 Mus pahari
AAAAAAAAAAAAAGAAATGTGTTTTTCCATGTTTGTGAACCACATGATGAGAAATGTTCTAGATTGTGTCAAACTGACAAAAAGAAAAAAAAAAAAAAACCCTAGCCAGCACATTTTGCATATATGTGCATGCATGTACACATAGATAAAGACTGACAATTCCTACAGTAAGTTGCCTGCAATCTGAAGACCCTCAAATGCCAATGATATCTATAACTTTCACCAAGTCTAACGTTCGAGGCGACTCAGAGGTCCAGCTCAGCCTGAGACTGAAGGCTGGCGAATCCAGGGATGTTTTCATTCACATTCTAAATTCCAAAGGCTAAAGACCTTAAAGTTCTGGTGTCAAGGACAGGTGACATGGCAAGAGCTATTTTTACCTGTCTTCCCTGCCTGCCCAAATTGAAGATGAGTGTTCCCTGCCCAGCCCACTGACTCACATGTAAATGTCCATCCCAGATATACCCTGCAATAGCAATATCTAATTCTCTAGGTATTCCCGAATCCATACAAGCTAACACCTAATCATAACCACACAGTCTTACCCTGGTATTACCGAATGGGAGTGGGAGTCACAGGATTTGAAGACTTCAAAGATTCTTAGAAGTCATTATATATTAGATCAGTTCTAAAACTTTCTTATTAAAAGCTTAGATTAGGAGCTCAAGAGAGATTTGGCTTGAAATGGAGCCATCAGTAATGCAGGAGAAGGTTTTGGAAGTTATATGAACTTTAGGGGTACAGTGACAACATGGGCAGGTTTCCTGGGCTTACAGACCATGCGTTTCTAGAAGAGAGTGGACAGATGAGAGGTTAGAAGAGATGGGAAAACACAAGGGTATAATGTGGGAACAGGGGACAGACTGAAGAGATTTACAGCAATTTGCAAATGTCTGCAAAGGTGAAACTAAAGAGAAAACCACACAGAAGTGTTAGAAATGTTTCTCCTTTGAGATTAGTTTTGGTTCTAAAGGAACACAGACCCAGAATCAGAACAAGTTAGTTAACACAAGGTTATCAGTCAACACAAGGAGGGGATGTTTTCTCAGTTTGGTTTTCTGAAACTAGGGCACCTAATGCAAGGCAGTCCACATCTATCACTTTAGTGTGAATGTTGAAGCAGAATCAACATAGATAAAGAAGGGGCAACTGGAGGTTGGAACAAGGTAAACAACCTCTATGATCTTTGAAAATCCATCTTTTTAAAGCTATTTGGTTGTGCTGGAATGATGGGGTATGACCTGAACCCATTCATGGAACTGTGCTTACTTGAAGGGTCACTGTACAAGATTTTTTTTTCACCCAGAAAGATTGACAAGGGAGGTTAAATACTTACTCCATTTGGTTAATGTAGTTTATTTTTAAACCTGTCACTATGCACAATGTGAAGTCTTTGCTCCAGATATATGCCTTTATAGGAACAGGTAATAGGCATAACCTAATATTAATAAGAATGGACTTACAAATGTTGTCAAATTTGTATTTTATGAATAGCATGAAAGCTGGGTTTTAATAATATTTTTCGATTCATATGCTTAAATAATGTTTAATCACTGTTTAAATCACTGTTTCGATTTTTTAAAAGACAGAATAGCACTCTATAGCCCAGCATAACCCAGAACAAACATTGTAAACAAAGCTGGCTATGAACTTGTGGCTATCCTTCTGGGAGTACAATTTTAAGGCAGAAGAGCATCTATCTAGAATCTTCAAAAGATAAATGGCCTTTGCTTTGAGATATGGACTATATATTGAGTGATACCCCATCTCTCTCACTCAAAGTTCTTGCTCTATCTATACTGTATAAGAGACGCTGGTGAAACTAGGAGAAGGGGGTTCTTTAGCTTACTTAGGAGGCTTCTGAAAGAAGACAATCAACCTTGAATACAATCCCAAAATTCAAGCCATGTTGTCATGGTCATATGACAAGTGACCTCCAGAATATAAGGGAATAAGACTCTGTTGCCTCCCTGAACTGTTCACAGCTAAAGTCCTAACTGCCATCTCTCTAGCTCAGCTTCAGTTTCTACCTTTTCACATGCCGCAATGGCTTGTGTGCTTGCTTGCTTTCATCTCCTGTTGGGCTAGGTTCCACACTCTTTGCTTTTCTCTTTTAGAAATATTTATTTTATGTTTTCAGATTGTAATACATCATTTCACCCTCCCCTTTCCTCCTTCCAATTCCTCACAGACTCCCTCCCTTGCTCACGGCCTTGGCCCGTACTCCCAGTTTTAACTCTAGATTATCTTTCAGGGATGGAGTCTGCTCTTGATCCCAGGCACTCTTAACCTTGGCTGCCCTGAGTTAATCATTTTCTTGGTCACAGCAAGTTTGAGTTATCATACTTTGGACCAGTCTTTGTAGAGCCCTAACACATTCTGGTGGATCACTGTTAGGTTTGTCATAAGTATTCAAGAGGATAGACAGATGATATTCTCTTTCGAAATTATTATTGGCGAGTCTTCAAGGCAGTGTTTCTGATTCCCAAGTAGTAGCAGGTCTCATGTGCATGGTTAGAAATTCTTACTGTAGGCTGGTAGGTCTTTCTTTTATTTCAGTCTGAGTCCCAATATCCTATCATCCATCAGGGTGGATGATGGGATATTGGGACTCTTCCATCCATACTTACGAGAACTTTACTATGCTTTGACTGATTATTACAAGTACACCGATGTGACAACCAGCACGACAACTCTTTGGGGAGGGGAGCTTGCTGACATACATGCTGGATGATGTGAGTGGGATGCCTGGATCCCATGTAAAGGAGAAAAGAAAGAGCTGACTGCACAGAATTTGGCCCCTGACTCTACATATGCCACGTGGCATATATACACACCTATATGAACAGCACACACACACACACACACACACGCACACACACACACACACACATATACACACAATGGAGGTGATAGGTTGTTAGATTGGTACAACTAACTCTGATATTAATGTGTTTTTATTTTATCTAAGCTAAACACATTTAACAGAATAATTTTGGGAGATCTGATATAAGTGTTTTGGGGGGGAGACCTGATTTAGGG
The DNA here is from genome assembly GCF_900095145.1 of Mus pahari. Classification (NCBI taxonomy): domain Eukaryota; kingdom Metazoa; phylum Chordata; class Mammalia; order Rodentia; family Muridae; genus Mus; species Mus pahari. The sequence continues at coordinate 59,844,095 of NC_034594.1, forward strand.
TTTAGGGGAATATCTACATGGGAGGAAAGTACTTACACACAAAATTATCATTCAGTAGCATTTTAAGAAAATTTAGATAAAAAATTTCAGTTAAAATTAAATTAAAAAAGAAAATTATTAATAATTTAAACAGACCCGTTTTAGGAAAAGTTATATTTAAAGGAAATTAGCTTTGAATATAAGAAAGAGAAAGAGGAAGGTATTTTAGTGCCATGCCTAAAAAGAATGGGTTTCTGTTTGAACAGGTTTACAAAGCTCTATGGCCTTCTGTCTTCTACATTTCTAATTCAAAGAAGCACAGGGAATAAGGGAATGTGTTTGTTTACACTTGGCAAAAATCCGACTTCCTTGTTTCTAAGAAAAAGAGCTTTTCAAAGCTTTCTTGGACTTCAGATAGCTCTTGCAAAACAATATTTTGATGAGCTAAGTGTGAATGAATCAGAGACATATGGATTGGATTCCCATTGAGATCACATGGGTTTCAGCATACGCTTCAGAGAGTGCTTCTAAGACATGGAATCGATAAAGCCAAATGTAGAATATTTTTCAAAACGTGCTTAGAGATACCTTATGTCCTGGACCAAACTCTAGAGGTTTAATCTTTCCTTTTAAATCTTTTATGGGAGATAAATACTTCTTCTGTAAGGGAAAAACATCGAAGCTTGGTTGGTGTTGCTATTTATTTGGGGGAGGGCAGTGTGAATGGATGTGTGCATAAATGTAGCGATGCATGTGAACATGTGTGCATAAATGTACAGATGCATGTGAACACATGCATGTGAAGGGCAGAAGTTGGCACTGAATGTCTTTTTTTTTTTTTTT
>NC_034594.1:59847441-59882176 GCF_900095145.1 Mus pahari
TTCTTCTTCTTCTTCTTCTTCTTCTTCTTCTTCTTCTTCTTCTTCTTCTTCTTCTTCTTCTTCTTCTTCTTCTTTTGAGACAAGGTTTCTCTGTGAAGTCCTGGCCGACCTGGAACTCACTCTGTAGACCAGGCTGGCCTAGAACTCAGAAATCCACCTGCCTCTGCCTCCCAAGTGCTGGGATTAAAGGTGTGCCTTATAAGTCAAGGCAGAGCCTCTCCCTTGAACACAGAGCTTTCTGTTTTAGCTGAGCTCAGTTCTCAGTTGCTGGGGGGATCTGATCTCCTCTTCCTTCGCACTGGGGGTATAGGAACACCTGCTTCATATCTGGGTGTTCTGAGGAGCTCCAAACTCTCATCCTTGTGCTTGTATGACAAGCACCTTGCCCACTGAGCTTTCACTCCTGCTCTAGAGTCAAATTTTATCAAGCAGTATTCAAAGTGCTAATATTCACATACCTACCTAGCAGAAGCCACATCCTCACCTCATAGCCATGACTGAAGCAAGGAATTTTCAATCATTTCTGTTGTCCTTGGTTTTCATTCTCAGTCTTTGCCTGCTGAAGGGAAGAATGCAGGCATTAGAAAACAATGAAACTTTATGTTTGCTAAAATTTGCATGTCCTGCTGAGCCTAGTACTTTTACCCAGTATTCCGTAAAGGTCATTTCAACATAGTTCTATAAAGGTTCTGTTTAAAGGTGAGTGATCTTAGACACTTGTGATTTTCTGTCATGAAAAATAATATTTAAAATTATACTGTAAAATATATTGACTGGAGATGCTAGAATATGAATGACTTTGAATTAGAGAATTTTGCCCATAATGAGATTATTTCATGGTTAATTCTATTTATATATTATATAGTACTTACATACTTATATTTATATACTTCAGAACTTCAGAATCTCTATAGTTTGTGAAATCACAATGGAGGCAGTCACTTTTTCTCTTGTCCCTGTCCCTGTCCCTGTCCCTGTCCCTGTCCTTCTCCCTCTCCCTCTCTCCCTCCCTCTCCCTCTCCCTCTCCCTCTCCCTCTCTCTCTCCCTTCTCCCTCCTCCCTCTCCCTCCTCCCTCTCCCTCTCCCTCTCTCCCTCCCTCTCCCTCTCTCTCTCCCTTCTCCCTCTCCCTCTCCCTCTCCCTCTCTCTCTCCCTACCTCCCTCCCTCTCTCTTCCTCCATTCCTTACCCCCTCTCTCTTCCATTCATGGAAGACTTGCATTCAGTGTTGTCATGAGCTGAACTGTTTACTTCTAGAAGCCATATGCCCCAGTCCCACCCCATGCCCAGCAGTGTAGAAGGTAATCAAGTATAGAGAAAAGAGAGATCCGCATTAGGGTAGGCTACAATGCAAGAAAATTGATGTTGTTAAATGAAAAGGAAAAGAGGAGAAAGCTAGATATTAAGATGATCGGAGAACACAAATAAGGCAGATAGATGTGTCTGATGAATAATCTCATGACTTCAGAGGAGAAACCGTTCCTGCTAACTAACACCTCAGGCTCAGACTTCTGGTCCCCAGAATCAAGATATTATGCATTGCTATTTGTAAGCCACCCACAGTGTAGTGCTTGCTTAAAGGTGGTATAGCACCTGAATCAATGATGGAGATCTTTACTATCTACCCTTTGAAATGATCCACCAAGTCCACACAATCTTCTTCAAACCTACATTGTTAACCATACAGGTAGGTGCCAGGCATACATGCTAAAGTCTCTCTAAACATTGGTACCCATGAGGATGAATATGGAAGTCAAAGCTAAGATCCAGCTCATTTGGTCTTCATGCCATCTGCATTTTGCACTCTTAGAGCAGATCCTGAGTCTTATTCTTTCCAAGATTAGATTCTGTCTTCTGCAGTTTCCCTTGGATTTAGTTTGTCTTATTCAGCTTTTATTCTTTTCTATTGAAGTTAGGCCTGTTTGAAAACTGGCTTGGGTTCTGTATACTGTTCTCAAGTTGCCCAAGCAATAACACATATGAAGTCATATTTGCTTCTGGTTGTACTATTTTAGGACAGTGCTGGTATTCTTGTCATGGGATGGTTTGACTGTTGTTCTTTTATAGCCTGTCTCCTTCCTCATCCTTTATGAGCTTGGTTTCAGATGCATATCCAGATTTTCTGTGCTTCTATACTGATCAGACCTCCCTGTCCACTGATTGCTCTGACTCTATATGCCCTAGATGACTTAGTCACAGTCTTTGGTGTCAGACTGGTTGTGTATTCTCCCACAATAACCATGTACAATGTTTCTTTTACTTGGAACGAGTGATAATAGCAACTATTCTGTAGAATTGTTGGGGAGTTTGAATCAGATATCATATGAACAAGCTGAGTTTTTTTTTTTTTAAAGTTTAGTGTGAATCAGTGGGACAGCGTGAATTGTCATTGTGACAAGATCTAGAATCTTGTGGGGCATACCTGTAATGAGGTTTTAGCCTTTGACCAGGCATGGGAAGGATTATGTTGATTAGGAAAATTGAGAGGAGAAGACTCACCATAAAAATGAGAGGCACCATTACCTGCCTTTGAGTTTTGGATTGCAGAAAAAGAGGAAACTCCCCACGCATCGGCATCCATTGCTCCCTGCTTCTTGACTGTAGAATCTGGCTGATTCAAGCCTAATGTTTTCATGCCAAGAGAAGTGGGTCAAATGTGATGACTGTGCTTTATTTAAATTTAACAGTGTCATCAGAAGTCACAGGGAAGAATTGCTCACTTTGAAGAAGGATTTAGCACGATTATAAACAAAAAGAAGGAGAAGCCTTTAGACCTTAAGAATAAAGCTGGGAACCATTCTTTATAGTTAGAATTAAACTCATTACATGCTCCAGAGATTTTAATCCAGTGTTTTGGTTAAGAGACGTGCAAGAAGACATTATACATATTCACATTCTGTACTCATGGATTGAAAGCTGTGTCTTTGCCAGTGGGGTGATACTGTGACCACAGTGTACTAGAGATGTGAATTGATTGCCACCTTGCCATTTCATCTGTGCATCTTTTGAAACTGGGAATCCTGACAGTAAATTAGGTCAGTCAAGTCTCCAGGAAATCCATAGATCATGTTTGGCTGATCACAGTGTTCTATTGGGAGTGGAGAGGAAGCAACAAGGTAGAGTTTGAGCACAGTGTGTTTCTTTGTGGGATTTACTGTGATTAATCTCTGCCTTTGTACAAATTATTTCATTGGCATCTGTCATTTGTTTCACCAAGTGTTGATAGGCAAAATTATCTGGAAACTCCTTTCAGATGTACAACATTATGCAACTTGAAGCCATGATCCAGGGATGATTTTCATGAAGATCAAAAGCTTAAAAAACAGCTAATTTCAAATGTCTTCCTCCTCTATTTCTAGTTTTTAATTCGCTTTATACTGTCAGTTATGAGTAGCAAACTTGATAACAATTTCTGCCCATTTCTCTAGGTAAGGTGTTGCAATAAACACACATGATAAAGATATTTGGGGTCTCAGGCTATCCATGTGGTATAACTAAGAGTAAAGCAATCACTACTTTTAAAAGATCTTTGTGTGAATCTCTATGTGTAGATAAATATGCATGTTGGATGGAAAAGGAAGAGTGCTATGACAGCCATCCCCTCTTTTAAAGGAATAAAAATGAGGGGAGTAATATTATCTGGTACACATGGATTCAAGGGCACAGCGATTTTAATATTTTTTTCATACAAATTTGTCCAAATCTTGACCAGATGTTTTGAGGAAACGTTGTCTCCAAAATCCTGCATCTCTAACTGAATTATACACTTTTCTACTATTCTTAAACTTTTCATAATGCATATCAATTTCTGAAGGTTGCTTGTGTGTTCAATCCTTTATGGATGCAGGCTCCTCAGCAGAATGTCAACCGTATGACTCAGGGACTTAATTTACTGCACTCCTGCATTTTTTAAATACTGCCTGCCACAAAATACACATCAACCACATTTGTTATAAAACTATAAATAAATGACTTGACTGAATACCCAAGCCTCTGAATGAGTTTAACAGAGAAACTTGAGAGTTATTGGTTCCCTCAGCAACATTACTACAAAGATTAAATAATCTCTTTCAATTTAAGCCTAACATTATCAAGCATGTTCATTTCATTCATATTTTGGGTGTTATCATCTAACAAAAATTTACACGGCACTTTGGCCAATTACAGCCCTTTTGAAGTGGGAAAAAGATGCCATCAGAAGTTAGTATTTAAATTATTGAGGAAAAAGTTAAGTAGAGAAAAGGTGTTCTCCAAATATGCACAATAGTTTCTTCAAAACATGGTAAGCTTGAACATACAATACACTCTGGAGCTAGAAATAGTTTCCAGCAGCTAACAGTTGTTTGCAAACATGCTATAATTCAGCTATGCCTTTTAAAGCCACTGCCTCCCAAAAAGATATATTTTCATAGTGTATCAACGTAGACAACACCATTACCCTTTACTCAGAAAATATCAGAAATGTGATTTACTTATTGCCTGAAAAGGTATTCACATCAGTGGTGTGTAGTTTAAAAATGACAATTCAATTGCTACAAAAATGTTTTTTAAATGGAAAGTGAATGGGTTGGATTATGTCTTCCCCCAAAGACATGCTGTCATCAGCTACCTTAGAATGACCCCTATTTGGAATTACTGATATACAGTGTATCAAGTTAAAATGGAGGCATCAGGGAGAGCTTCAGTACAAAATGAGTAACATCTTTGTAAAATGGGGAATGTGGCTACAAAACCATACAAGGAGAATGCAACAGGGGCCTAGAATTTTTGTTGCTATGGGGCTACAAACTACCAAAATCTGGGGCTGAAAACTAGAACACATACTTCCTAGGTCCCAGACAGTGCATTTGACTGTTGACGACCTGATCTCATATTTCTAGCTTCTGAAAGAGTGGAATGTTGAAATTCAGTTGTTTATGTCATGCAGTTTGTGAAACCCTTTACTAACAAATCAATACAGTAAGCTAGAGTATTAGTCAGCTTTTTATTATGACAAAATACCTGTGATAGTGATGGTAATAATAATAATGATCTGATAGATTAAAAAAGATTTATTCTGGCTCGTGTGTCTAAAAATCCCAGTCCAGTACCGAGTTGCCCTCGCCCGTAGCTTCTGGCTGGGGAGACATAGCAGAAGGATAGGGGAGCATTTGTCAATCTCATCTTGAGCCAGGAGCCAAGTGAGAGAGGAGCAGTAGAGTCCCCCCATCCCATTGACAGCACACCTTCAGTGACTTAATGAGCACTTAAGAGACCCCATATTATAACATTTCCATCATGCCCCAATGCCACCACCTGATAAGCAACCTTTGATCCATAGCCACTAGGTGAGAGCACATACAACTGGCGCAATTGAGTCCTGTTGGAATTTTCCAGTCAGAGTAACATTTGCCTTTTCATCTTGAAAGAATCAATTAGTAAAACTTCATAAAATGTTTTCAAGATAAAACACATTATTGTATTAAATTATTATAACTGTTGAGAAAAATAATGAGTTTATCTATAAAACACTCATGACATTTAGATTACATTTTAGAAGTCATTAAACTAGGCTGATGTGATAACTCAAAGCACTTTGCACTAATCTCAAAGACCAGAGTTTGATTTCCAAAATCCATATGGTGGAAGGACAACTAACTCCACAGGTGTGACAGACACAGACACATGCATACACACCCAATACAATGTTTAAGTCATTAAATTACTTCAACAGATGTTAAGAACATATTTTCAGTACTTCAAGTTCTATTCTGATAATTTAAACAATTTAAACACAAATGAAATGACTAAAAGAGCATCCAAGAAAAGAATAGTGTTTGTGAAATGTGCTAATGACTGATTACATTCAATTGAATCAAACATAATACACAAATTAAATATTTCCATTAGAATCATAAGAATATTTGTCATCATAATCAGTGTTACTGAAATAAAATTTACAGCCAAAGTCACTGATAGAAATTTCTTCCCCAAATGGACTTGCTTTCTATGGGTTACATAGGACAGACCTGTCTATGCAGAAAAGAATCAAAAACCTCTTGATCATAGCAACAGAATTGATCGTGGCTACTAACTTCAGGATGAATACGTGCTCATCATATTTGCCTCATTCATTTACTTGTGAACAGTAAAGCAGCTGGTCCCATGGAAGCAGAATATGGGGATGGGGAAATGTGTATAATGTGAGTAAAAGTGTATAGTGCAGAATAATGAGGTCTATATTGCATGGTGACCCAGTTGACAGTACTATACTGTGTAAACAAAAATTTTCTAAGACATAGATCTTAAGTATGCTTAATACATACATACATGAAGAATCAAAAAAAGCAGTGACCATGAGGTTATGGTTGTAGTAACTGGTTTGATTGTGATCAATTTATAACATATACTTTATTAAAATACGAGGTTGTATACCTTAAACATATAATACTAATATATATAATTCATATGTATCTGATCAATAAAACTGAACATTTTATGAAAGAAATGGAAATTTAGATACACGGAAAATGACCCCTACTTAACTATCACAAGAAAATATAAAACATACACAGACAAGACTGTACATTTCGGTCTAAAATACTATGAGACATGCATAGTTGCAAGCACTCATGATAGTTATACAAAAACTTGGAAAGGACTCTCTTTTCCCAATGTCCTGTCTATGGATATTAAATGCTATACAGCAGGAAAGGCAACTACTAGTAAACATTTTAATGATCTCAATAATCAATACTTAATCTTTCTCAAAGTACTACTTTATATCTTTCCAAATATTTCAAGTGTATATCTATATAAAGATTTCTTTGTAATGGTATTATACCGTACATATTCTTTTGAGATATGCTTTAACACTTAATATATAAAATACATATACATATTGTTTTCATTCTTTGAAGAGATTTAGCTATATAGATATGTCATTACTTATTATCAATACTCTTATTTTTATTAACGAGGTTAGTTCTATCCTATCTTACAAACATTCCTTGAAAAGCAACTCTATATGGATATATTTTAAAAATGAATTTTTGGAAGTCGAGAGAATGTATCATGGAATGAAAGAAACTCCAGGACAACCCCAGCACACTCACACATAGTAAATATATGCAAACCATTCATGTACATGAACAGTCACGAGAGTAGTTTTGTAGCAGAACATATTTCACACGTAACCCAAAAATAATAATTACTTCATTAAATAAGGACACTTCAAAGTATCACAACAAACACTCCTAAGAGATGCTTGCCAAGTTCTCAGAGTAAAATCAGGCTGTATGGAGTCATTTGTATCATCTGGGAATATAATGACTATCTATTGTACTCTGATGGATGTTTTGCTAGCAGAAGTTGTCGCAATATCTGGTTTTATGGTTCTCCTGTGTTCTGGCAGGTTCAAAGGCCCTGATAATCATCCTGTTCCATTTTCTTCCAGCTAGTGAGGTTTTTCTTTTTTCTTTTTCTTTTTCTTTTTCTTTTTCTTTTTCTTTTTCTTTTTCTTTTTCTTCTTCTTTTTCTTTTTCTTTTTCTTTTTTCTTTTAAGTGCTGTGCTGATCCCTGAGTGCTGGACGAAGTCCTTTCCTAGTCTGTGAGAACAGCTCCCTCCTCTCTGTCTGTTTCATCCAGCTCCACATTCTCCTGGTTGTTGCTTTGAGTTCTCATCCTGCATCAGCCCTGGCATTCTCAGCACTAGGATGTATACTCTGCTGAGGACAGGCGCTTAGGAGCAGACACAGGCAGGACACTATCTGACCAAACCAGCTGTCTGTCTTTGTGTCTTGAAGATTGAGACATGTGATTTTGATTAACACAGGCAGTGATGCCATGAGGTAATGTTCTACTTTATTCAGAGGGCCTTTCCTTATGCAGGGAGAAGGGGATGATTCAACATTATTGCCCAAGACATCATTTTCCCAAGGCCCTTTTGCCTTGGGAATCACAAAGTTCAAGACAGGATGCAGTATTGAATTGTCATCGAGAAACAGACTAATGATGCAAGATGACATCTGTATTGCAATTCCAATGTTAACAGGGTCATAAAAAAAGGGAAAGCGCCACTTAGGCTCTCTTCTATTATAACTTGAAGAGAAATGCTAATTATAAGGTAGGTGAACATGATTGTGGCAATATTCTGGTTCTATGAAAATACAGTCTTGTACTCAACTTGTAAACAATTAAAAGGGAAAGGCATGTCTTACTCTCCAGTTTATGATCATTGACTCACAAAGCTAAATGTTTTAAGCAGAACAGAACAGCCTCTGGTATCTGCAGTCATGGCCCTCTCCCCTGACTTTTACAATCTCATCTTTTCTAGATTTGGTGCAAGACCACAGTCCTTAGACACTTCAGATAGGACAGGAAGTTGGTCAGTGTGGAGAACAGCACAGTATTGTTACCTGCTGCTTCTTTATTAGAAAATGCTGTGAGAGCTGAGCATCTACAAAGAACCTAATGGAAAATAGAATGGAGGCAAACATTCGCTGCTGGGTACACAAGAGAAATAGGTTTTGTGTCTATTAGCTACAACTCAGAGTTTCAAAGATGAAGAAACAATACTGAATAAGGAGGAAAATGATGCCCAGACTAGCAAAGGGCCAGGCCCTATAAGGACACTAGAGACTAGACTCTGGGTTGTATCTTATCCAACTTTCAGAAATACTCAAACATGTGAAAAGGAGATTGGAAAAAAAGAAAGCAATTTCAGACTAACCAAGTTGTTCCATCTCCCCAAAGACAGCCTTTATCAGGTCCAGGTTGGATCTCACTTTGCCTTACCACTAAAGGGAAGACCATACACATCTGTAGATAATCCATAACTATATTTCACCCAGAAAATCTACTAGGGCATGAGACAAGAAATATCTCATTCCAATCACTTAAGCAAGGCATATTTTTGAAAAATGGAACTTAAAGAACTAAATCACTTTCAAGAAGAGTACTACAATTTTGCAAGAAATCATAGTGGGTAAAAAGAGAGGGAAGAAACATCATCCCTCAAGATTTTTTATTGGATATTTTCTTTATTTCCATTTCAAATGTTGTCTCCTTTCCCAGTCCCCCCAGAAACCCCCTGTCCCCTCCAACTCCCCCTGCTTCTATGGGGGTGTTCCCCTACCCACATACTCCTGCTTTCCTGTCCTCAAATTCTCCTATACTGTATTATCAAGAAAAATGTTTGTGACAATTAAGAAAATTTAATGATGAAATTATATCCCACTAAAATTATAAAGTTTTGTCCTCAAACTGTAATTTACAGACTATTAAAGAAACTGATAAAAACCACTTTGGAAAACAATATGGTCCTTCCTTAGAGAACTGGAAATAATTCTACCTGAAGACCCAGCTATATCACTCCTGGACACATACCTAAAAGATGCTCCAAAATATAACAAGGACACATGTTCCACTATGTTTATAGCAGTCTTATAATAGCCAGAAGCTGGAAACAAACCAGATGTCCCTCAACAGAAGAAAGGATACAGAAAATGTGTTACATTTACACAATGGAGTACTACTCAGCTATTAAAAACAGTGACTTCGTGAAATTTGTAGGCAAATGGATGGAACTTTAGAGAATATCGTCGCATCCTGTGTGAGGTAACCCAGTTACAAAAGAACACACATGGTATGTACTCACTGATAAGTGGAGATTAGCCCAGGAGCTCAGAATACCCATGATACAATCCACAAACCATATGAAGCTTAAGAAGAAGGAAGACAAATGTGTGGAAACTCCAATCCACCATAGAAGGGAGAAAATCACAGGAGGTAGAGGGAAGGAGGGACAGGAGAGGGAGTGGGGAAAAGGGAGTCAGGATTAGATATGGAAGGTACAGGAGAGAAGTACAGAGAATCAGGAAATCAAACAGAAATATGTAGCAGCGGGGAAAGGGGAACTGGGGGTAGCCACTAGAAAGTCCCAAATGCTAGGGAAGCTAGAGGTTCCCAGGACACAACAGGGATGAAATTAGCTGAAATATTCAACAAAAGGGAATTAGAACCTGCAAAGACCATCTCCAGTAGATAGGCACAGCCCCTGGTTGATGGATGGGGCCATCTACCCACCTCAAAATTTTTAACCCAGAATGGTTTCTGTCTAAAGGAAATGCAGGGACAAAAAAAATTAAGCATTTACTGAAGGAAACGCCATCTAGAGACAGTCCCACCTAGGGATCCATCCCATCTACAGACACCAAAAACCAGTACTATTGCTGATGCCAAGAAGCTCTTGCTGACAGGAGCCTGGTATAGCTGTCCCCTGAGAGGCTCTGCTAGCACCCAACTAAGACAGATGCAGATACTCATAGCCAACCATCGGCCTGAGCCCAAGGACCCCAATAGAAGAGCTAAGGGAAGGACAGAAGGAGATGACGGAGTTTGCAACCACATAGGAAGAACAATATCAGCTAACTGGACCTCCCACCCTTCCAGACCTACCAGGGACTAAACCACCAACCAAAGAGTACACATGAAGTGATCCATGGTTCCAGATGCATATGTAGCAGAGGATGGCCTTATCCAGCATCGGTCCTGTGGAGGCTGGATGCCCCAGTGCAGGGGAATGCTAGGGCAGTGAGGTGGGAGTAGGTGAGTGGGCAGAGGTGTACCCTCCTGAAGACAATGAGGAAAGGTGGTTGTAGAGGGAAAACCAGGAAGGGGGATATCGTTTGAAATGTAAACAAATAAAATGATTAATACAAAAGAAAACAACAACAACAACAACAACAAAACACAGACTATTAGTGCAAGTCACAAACTGTAAAAGGCTTTTTTGGGTTTTGGGTTTTGTTTTTTGTTTTTGTTTTTTCAAAACTCAACAAAAGGCTTTTGTTTCCAGAATTATTTTTTTTTTCAAAATTCAGTAATGAGAAAATTAACCAATCCATCAAACAAAAACAATGGTCAATTAATTTGAACAGAATCTTATAAGAGGAAAACTCTATATCAATGAGCACATCTAATAGAAGTCAGTAAACCAACCCCCAGAGAAATGCAAAGGAAAAGCACAAGCCGATATTCCTGCAGACCACTACATGGCTGATGCTCACAGGCTGTGCCAGTGAGGTTGTGCGACAGCCAGCAATCCCATCGGTGATTACAGGGCAAGCAAAGCAGCGTGTATTAGCATGGGAGCGGCAAGTCCACTCCTAGCCAGTTCAACCTATCTGAAAACCTATCCTTTTGTAAAAATCTCTGTATAAACCTTTGCAATATTAGTTATGAGCCCAAACCAAAAGCAACTGAAATGCCCATCAGCAGATGAACGGATGAAACAATGTGGCAAAGCTTTACTTCAGAACGCTATTCAGAAAAAAAAAAGGTAGAGCATTGCCTTAAGGAGCAAGGATGGACTTTCAATTCTACTAAGTGCAAATAAAGTACAACTGATCAATTAATATAACTGGTCAACATGTTGTGTGGCCACACAGGAGCACCGGGTGCTATGCATGTTTATGGTAGCTAGAACTGAAATATGTTGCTACAGAGTACAAATCAATGGGTGCATGATACGATGATTAATGGTCTATTAGATCACACTACAAAGATTTGTGAAAAATAAGTTTTGACTAAAAAAGTTCAAACTACTGTATATATTATATATATACTACCAAAATTCATTCAACTCTACATTTAAAATCACTGTTGCTGCAGTCCCTGATATAGAAAGATTTGTAACGTGTGTTCAGAAGAGTTAGTTTGCTTAGATTTGGGGGGATAGTCAGCCAGGGCTCAATTACTTAAAGTGTCCTAACCCTAACCTACCATGGACTAATATATTAAACAATAAAACTCAAGTTCTTGCAGCTCTGGAGGAAATAGACTAAGGTCAAGGAATCTCAGATGTCTGCCTTTGTGACATGACCACACGAAGTCCTCTACTGTGTACACACAGTTCCCTTCCTATTAAGGCCATAGTCACATCAGAGTGCTTTGACAGTCTCATTGAGTTGCTCTTTTAAAGAGTCTGTCTCCAAATACAGTCAAAATGGGAGAAGTGCTAACTCCAACCTGTAAGTTCTGAGGTTACACTGTGCAAATGCTGCAGTAAATATTTAAGCATGCATTTGAGGATAATAAGTCTTCATTGTCTAGTGACTAAATGACCAGCAAATATAAAAAAACATTCTAGATGTTATTCTGCTAATCAACTTGCAGCCAGTACATGCAGCTTGTAATGACAAGCTTTGAAAAGTCATTGGGGAAACACATATGAATAAAGCAAGTTAACTCTGATACTTTATAAATAGGAAAAGCTTCAAGCACCAAGAACCGAAGACCCTAAGCATATTTTCTCATTTATAACATTAAAAACATAGAAAGGAAACAAAAACAAGAGAATAGACTAAGCAGAGAGTGATAACCCTTGATTCAAACTAAGACTATAATATCAGAATATTAGAACTATTTACCTGAAATTATACATTGCCTTTTTTCCTTGTAAATATTTAATTAATAATCATAAATTTGGTACCAATAAAGAAGATGACAATTTTTGCTTCTATTTTCACATTCTTTCCAATTTCTCATTTTTATATAATACTACTTTTCCCCAAACATACAAACACTCAGTATCTCTGGGAAATATATTTAAGAGATTACTCTTGGATTACTAAGTAAAGTCAGTCAATGTTCACAGAAAACAACTGTATATAAGAAGGCGAATAAACATTCAGCATGTTTATTACAAATGCTTCAATCATAAAAATGATGAATTAGCTGTTTCTGTGAAGTGATCGTGAGGACAAATTGAATGTGTGATATGATAAAATAATGAATAGATGACATAAATCCATGTTTGTGAATATATTTATTATTTTACACCTGTATAATTTTAACAGCAAAAACTCTAATGGATTCAGATACATATTTGAATCACAGAAATAATATTTTGAAACCTCACATTTATGAAAAGATCCTAATCTAGATATCTACAAGGAATAATCATCAAGTGAAAAGATGTTTAAGCAAAAAAAAAAAAAATACCGTCTTTTGATATGTTATATATTAAACAAAGAGATGATTTACTTTATTCCACATTCTCATGTTGACACAGATGAATGTGGCATGTCTTTTAATTTCTGCATATTAATTACTATTGACACAAATGTAAATGTCAATTTAGCCATGTAATGCTTCTTGTTTGTAGCATCCTTTATTTATTAGGAAGATTGATTTCTAATAATTTCATTGAACTCCAAGGAGATTTAGAATTTGATTACTTTTGGTTTCTCATGAGTTACTTTGTTGTACAACTGCATTCATCTTCTAAATGAGCCTGTGAAGAAAAAGGAGAAAGATTTAAAAAAAATATGAAACTAAATAGAACGAAGGAGGGAGGGAAGATTTGCTTACTGCAATATCTGCAGCAACTAATATCTACCGTAAATTAAAAGTATAACTACTATATCCAAAAGAAATGAAATCAGTGCATCAAAAAGAGTTATCTATACCTCTGTGTCTACAGCAACACTGACCATAATGATCAAACTATGGGAGTGACTTTAGTGTCCAATGAGAGATGAATAGATAGAGAAAATGCATAAACACAAAATATAATTATACCCAAATATTTAATAAATCCTATTATTTGCACTAATGTGAGTGAAGCTGTAAGACATTCTACTCAGTGAAATAACATTGAAAAGGGTAAAAAAATTATATGATATATGTGATGGTTTGTATGTGCCCATCCCAGGGAGTGGCAGTATTAGAAGGTGTAGCCTTGTTGGAGGAAGTATGTCACTGTGGGGATCATCTTCCTAGATGCCTGAGGATGCCAGTCTGTTCCTGGCTTTCTTTGGATAAAGATGTAGAACCCTCAGCTCCTCCTGCACCATGCCTGCTTGGATGCTGCCATGCTTCTGCCTTGATGACAATGGGCTGAAACTCTGAAACTGTAAGCCAGCCCTAATTAAATTTTGTCACCTTTAAGACTTGCTTTGATCATGGTGTTTGTTCACAGCAGTAAAACTCTAGGACGATATACATTTGAGGCATATAAATCTCAAACTCTCAAAAGTAGAGAATAGACTGGTGGTTATGAGAAAAAGATAAATGGAATGATAGTCTAAGAGTTTTTGGTACTACAGTATCAATAGGTCCTACAGTTCTACTGTCTGTATGCCTAACTTATTGACTTAGTTAGGGTTTTAAGGCTGTGAACAGACACCATACCAAGGCAACTCTTACAAGGACAACATTTAATTGGGGCTGGCTTACTCGTTCAGGAGTTGAGATTATTATAGTCAAGGTAGGAGCAGGGCAGCATCCAGGCAGACATGGTGCAGGAGGAGCTGAGAGTTCTACATCTTCACCTGAAGGCTGCTAGGAGAAGACTAGCTTCCAGCTAGGATAAGGGTCTTAAAATCTATGCCCACAGTGATATACCTACTCCAAGAAAGCCACACCTACTCCAACAGGGCCACACCTCTTAAGAGTGCCACTTTCTGGGCCAAACATATACAAACCATCATACATATGTTAGCTAAATAGTGGATAGTAAGAACTTTATGAAGACAATAAATCCCATATAAGTATTCTTATCACAAGACATGAAGGAAGGGGCAGAAGAAAAGAAGAAAGAGAGGAGGAAAATGGAGAGGGAGAGGAGGCAGAAAGGAAGGAAGGAAACTATAGAAGTGAAGGATTATATTATATTATAATATTATATTATTTACAGGTATTTCTGTGTGTGTAAATGTATTGACAAATTCATAAGTGTTATAGGAATGAATTTGGGCACATCAATCATGCTTCATGATAGTTGCTGAAGAAACAAAACAGAACTTATTCTCCTCTTCCCAAAGGCCTATTAGCTGAATAGCTTTACCACTGACATATTGGGCTGACTTTCAATTCTCTGCATCTTTCCAAGTGTTGTTGTGATCTGTCAGAGTATACAGAAAGTGTAGTACTTACTGAGATGCAAGGACAGAACCTACTGAGAGAAAGTGGCTCAGTGACTGAAAGAGAAGGTTACTACAGTGGTACCCTTCTTTTTATTATTATTATTTTTATATTTTTATTAGATATTTTCTTTATTTATATTTCAAATGCCATCCCGAAAGTTCCCTATACCCTCCCCTCACTGGCCCTGCTCCCCTACCCACCCACTCCTACTTCTTGGCCCTGGCATTCCCCTGTGCTGGGTCATATAAAGTTTGCAAGACCAAGGGGCCTCTCTTCCCAAGGATGGCAGATTAGGTCATCTTCTGCTACATATGCAGCTAGAGACACGAGCTCAGAGGGTAATGGTTAGTTCATATTGTTGTTCCGCCTACAGGGTTGCAGCCCTCTTCAGCTCCTTGGGTACATTCTCTAGCTCCTCCATTGGGGGCCCTGTGTTCCATCCAATAGCTGACTGTGAGCATCCACTTCTGTGTTTGCCAGGCACTGGCATAGCCTCACAAGAGGCTGCTATATCAGGGTCCCTTCAGCAGAATCTTGCTGGCATGTGCAATAGTATCTGGGTTTGGTGGCTGATGATGGGATGGATTCCCAGATGGGGTAGTCTCTGGATAGTCCATCCTTTCATCTTAGCTCTAAATTTTGTCTCTGTACCTATATACTTTCATGGGTATTTTGTTCCTTATTCTAAGGAGGAATAAAGTATCCACATGATGGTCATCCTTCTTGGTTTTCTTGTGATTTGCAAAATGTATCTTGGGTATTCTAAGTTTCTGGGCTAATATCCGCTTATCAGTGAGTATATATCTAGTGACTTCTTTTGTGGTTGGGTTATCTCACTCAGGATGATATCCTCCAGATACATCCATTTGCCCAAGAATTTCATAAATTCATTGTTTTTAATAGCTGAGTAGTACTCGATTGTGTAAATGTACCACATTTTCTGTATCCATTCCTCTATTGAGGGACATCTGGGTTCTTTGCAGTTTCTGGTTATTATAAATAAGGCTGCTATAAACATAGTGGAGCATGTGTCCTTATTACCAGTTGGAAGATCTTCTGGGTATATGCCCAGAAGATGTATTGCTGGATCCCCCAGTAGTACTATGTCCAATTTTCTGAGGAACCTCCAGACTGACTTCCAGAGTGGTTGAACAAGCTTGCAATCCCACCAGCAATGGAGGAGTGTTCCTCTTTCTCCACAACCTCACCAGCATCTGCTATCACCTGAATTTTTAATCTTAGCCATGTTGACTGGAGTGAGATGAAATCTCAGGGTTGTTTTGATTTGCATTTCCCTGATGACTAAGGATGTTGAACATTTTTTCAGGTGTTTCTCAGCCTTTTGGTATTGCTCAGTTGAGAATTCTTTGTTTAGCTCTGTACCCCATTTTTAATGGGGTTATTTGAATTTCTGGAGTCCAGCTTCTTGAGCTCTTTGTATATATCGGATATTAGTCCTCTATCAGATTTAGGATTGGTAAAAATCCTTTCCCAATCTGTTGGTGGCCTTTTTGTCTTGTTGACAGTGTCTTTTGCCTTACAGAAGCTTTGCAATTTTTTAAGAGGTCCCATTTGTCAATTCTTGATTTTACAGCACAAGCCATTCCTGTTCTGCTGAGAAATTTTTTCCCTGTGCCCACATCTTTGAGGCTTTTCCCCACTTTCCCCTCTATCAATTTCAGTGTCTCTGGTTTTATGTGGAGGTCTTTGATAGTGGTACCCTTCTTTTCACAAATCACACGCATCTCCCCCAATAGAAAAACCTACCCATTCCCACACCTTATTGACAGAGAACACATGAGTCATTAGATACCAGTGTCCTTCATCTCCAATCATATCAAATGGAGAACTGTGTTTCCATGGAGAACCAGCTTCCCAAGAATTTCTTTGATCTTCACATCATTATACCTCTAGCTCAAATCAGGAACACATTTGATTTTCAAAAGAATTCTAGGATTTATGGCTTCTATAGTTTAATAAAAATATATAAACTGTCACAATAGTATTCTTTCAGTGTAATACATATTTAAATCATGAGTCTAAGGAAGATTATTGTTACTTAATGTCATTCTTAGTAATATTACATAGTTCTTGTACACTCAATGGTGGTGTTTTTATATGCTTACTGTAGAAAATAGCATTAGAGCTTACCTAAATGAGGAATAGTTTGGTGAATAAGAACACACTATGTTCCTCTACTGAGCCTATTATATCAGATGTCTTAAAATGTGGTATTAATATTAAAAATAACAATTATCTTCTTATTTTATGTATTTGATAAGTTTAATTTGACAATACAATGTGGTTAGATTTATAAAATTTTCAATAAATTTTTACTACTTTCAACTACAGACAATAGCTAATATACAGAGAGATCAGAGGACATAGTGTTTGGTCCCCAAGAAATTTGTATTCTATAGGAAGTAATCCTTAAACTATTTCTGATATAGGCATTCCTATGAAATAATCAACAGTATCTTTATGGTCAACTAATTCTGTCTCATAAAAATTTGGCCATAGTCTTTCTGCCCATATATCCACACAGATCATTTGCAGATTGATGTCCCAGTTAGGAAAGGATTGTTGTCCCCATAGATCGTTCAGGCAGAATGCAACAGTTTCTTATGAATTCCTTGACAGTCCTTGTAAACCATAGATCCAATTGAGGTCAAATCCTGCCAATATCTAAGAATTTACCTTAGATAATAACAAAACTCAATCACTTTGAAACACAGATGGACAAGACAGACTGAAATGTCACATGAGCCTTGGCAAGCACAGACAACTGTTTGTTATGCTTATCACCAAGTCTGGCTTCTTTGTTCCAAGGCTTTCTGAGAGTCTTTCCCTTTCTACTTCAACCTTTGTTCAACTTCTGCTTCTGTAGTTAACAATCTATGTCCACATAAAAGCATGTGTGGAAAACTGGGGTAATGGGTAAAGACGGTTGTTGCATAAGACCTGAATTCAGATCCTCAACTCCTACACTAAAAAGTTAGGAATGGTTAAGAACCTATAATCCCAGCCCTGAGAGTCAGAGACAAGAAAATCCAAGGAGTTTCTCTGGCCAGCCAATGTGACTGAATTAGTGAACTTACGATTCATTGAGAGGCCCCATGGCAAGAAGTAAAGGGGAAAGCAAGAGTGATAGAGGACATGCTGACCTCTGGCCTCCACGGGAACAGCATGACTAGGCATGCAAACATTCACCAAATGTGAACACATGCACACATACACACACACACACAAACACACATACATACACACACATACAACACACACACATACACACACCCAACACACATACACACACAATATACACCCACACCACACTCACACACACACAACACACACACACACACACACACACACAATATGCTCACATAATCACATGTGAAAAATAACAAAAAAGTCATTGGCCCCAGATACTTGTTTTTGAGTAATGACACGAGGATGACAATTATTTATTAATAGCTATATCATGCTTGCAAGTACACCTCTTCAAAGACAGACAATCTATTATAAACTCTGTTAGCTCCTGCAAGACTCATCACAAACCCAAAAGAAATATTTCCAACCTTCTTCCTCTTGTGCCTCTTCTCCAAAGAATGTGAATAATGGGATTGGGTCCATCCTGGGTGGCAGTCAGGTTGGCTCTGCTGGGTAACAGGGTATTATCTCCTTTGAAATGTTCACAAGAAGATGATCAAAGGGAGCTCAGATCTTCATGTTTAACCATAGATTATGAGTCAACCAGAGTTGGCCCAAGACAAATATCTGATGTGTGGTTATTCGTGTGGTGAGTCAGTGTCTAATCAGAGGCAGAGTTAATCTGCTGGGACTCCAGTTCACTATGCCAAACCTTCAAACACTCCATCCAAAGACTATGCAGTCATCTTTCTGCTATATAAGGTTTTGCTTGTGTCTCATATTTCTTGTCCCACTACCACAAGATGAAGACGTTAATTGCAGTAAGAAAAAGTGAAGCTATAAACTGATGGCAAGCTAACATTGAGAACAAGTTATTAAACCAAGTCATGCCTGTGTAGTTTTACAGATAGAACAAACCTCAGAGATGAAGGTAGGGTAGCTCTTTAGATCATAAACCAAGTTTGTGGCAACAATGGGATAAGCATCCAGGCTGAAGGCTACCTTTCACAACCCTATTTTGAATCCCATTCAGACTTCTCTAAGGTGCATAGTATTGAGGTTTTGGTTTAAAACACAGTTGTTCAAAATTAGGGATTACAACAGTATGTGTCGAGTAGCTGCTGTATGCTTGGTTCTGTTTTAGTCATAACCGAATCAGTGAGACAACAGTGAATCATTCAAACAGTTTTTGCTGTTAAGAGCTTGCATTATGGCAAAGGCCAATTTTCCTTTCCACTAGAGGCCACTTGTAGTCGATCAATAGCAAGATAAGTGCTTAAACACACAAGGTAGAAAATAAAATAAATGATAGCCTTGGCTTCCTTTCCTGTGAGTGATTCTAGAATACTATTTCTGTGCTGGCAGTAGCTTCAATTAAGTTAGTGTAAGAATTCTATATTGATTAGAGTATTATCAATGGTCACAGCATGGTTATGTAACATTTTCTAATTGTGCTTGAAGTCATATGAAAGCTACAATAAAATGTCTATATTAAGTGAGCTTCTGAATTGGAAGAAAGGTTGTGGATTGAGTTTTACATTTTAATTAATGTCCATGTTACCCAGAATAGTTAAAAATAAATAACCTTGGACAATTTTTCATTTCTTTGCAGGTGTAGCAGGTAGTCACTGTAACATTTTTCTCAATTAGCAGAGAGGCTCAGAAAAGGAAACAAAGGGACTCATAATCTCTTCAGAGTATAACATGTAAGATGCAGGTGAGCGCGCGCACGCACGCGCACACACACACACACACACACACACACACAAATGTTGTGTTTTGACAGCTGCTGCTGTTTTCACTCATTAGATCCTTGCCGGACTCTTTCACACCACTATTAAAATTAGAGTCAGTCACATTCAAATATTCCTAGAGAAGGTAGGGACATGCATTCAGCATGTCTTAGCATCGCAGATTTCTAATGGATTGCAATGGAGTAAGTTGGGTGCTGCTACCATTTTTAGAGGCACACAAAATATGACTTTGTTTGACATATAATGGTTCTAAATATAAGTCAAACAACTTATCAAAGGTTTGGGTAGAATTAAACCTTAACTGTTGATGCATGTTTTTCTATACCACATAATCTTACAGCAAGAGAGGGTATTTGGCAATATTAGGTAGAGCACATTGAAATCCAGAAGAGGAAATTAACAGGGGTATAAGTAAATAAATTCTATTGCAAGATGAGTGGCAAGAAGATGTATCATTCAAAAACAGATATTACTTGCTTTTCCTTCTAGACAAATGTTAAGTCCAATAAGTATTTTCTCAGTATCCCACATCGTATGCTGACATGACCATTTATTTATTATAAAACCAAAAGTTAACATCATGATAGTTCCGTTCAGAAAATATCTGAGAAAATGAACCAAGTCTTAACAGGACACTTTGGAAAGCTGGGCCTTATTTCCAACAGTTGTTCAGTCTTTTCTCATTATCCCTTACTTTTCAAATTCACATATCTGCACGTGTCTTATGTGTTATGGTTTATATGTCGTGGGTTATGAGGATGGCTGTAGTAACTCTTGGCTTGATTTAATTGCATGTAAGCTCTATCACTGTGCCTGGGAAGACAAGTCACAGCACTTTGGGAGGAAATTGGCTTGCTGAACACATTTTCTGCTATTCTTAAAATGAGTTTAGTGTACTATTTAAGGTTTCCTTTCTTACACTGTCTCCCCATCAATCTCTGGTAGGATGCATTAAGGCAATGACAATTTTAATACAGCGTAATTACAAACTGTTCTCATTCCAACCAAGTCCTACAGAATTTCTTTCCCTCCAACCAAGGCCCAAAGCACAGAGACAGAAAGGTTTTTGAGACATAATAATACCTTCTTATGTTGCTCTAACTCAAGCCTTATCAGGCCACACCTGCAGTTTGGGTCTACTCTATGCTCCATAAAAAATCATTATTCTGGATTTTTTTACAGACCACAATCACTCATCTATAAAACAACCAGAGACAGAGAAGGAAGTCATATAATTCTTCCTTCTTGCTTGTCTTATTTTCTTTCTGGCTTGTTGATGATTCAAATCAGTTTGTCAGCTTCATCTCCATCTTGAGGCTACACATTTACAGCTGTTGCATAAGGACTATACATGGTACTGTTCCTGTTCTAGTTAGCCATCAAGAAAGAAAATTCCAAGGAATATCAAGACAGCTGTTTTAGTTACTGTTCTGTTGCTGTGAAGAGGCACTATGACCAAGGTTACTTATAAAGGAAAACATTTAAATGAGACCTTATTACAATTTCAGAGAGTTAACCCATTTCCATCTTGACAGGGAGCATGCACCATGCAAGCAAGCATGGTGCTAAAGCAGTAGCTAAATTCTTACACAGGAGGTAAAAGAAAGCAAGACTGGGCCTGACCTGGGCTTTGAAATCTCAAAGCCAACCACCTCCTTGTGATACAGCTCCTTGAAAAGGCCACACCCCTACGTCCTCCTAAACATTTTCACCAACCAGGAAACAAACATTTCAATATATGACCCTCTGGAGGCTTTCTCATTCAAACCACCAAGATGGTTCAGTGGACAAGAGAACGTGTTGCCAAATTTGGTTATATTAACTATGAACTATTGACTACAGAAAATTCCAGCACCATTTATTCCTAATAGTCAGATAGATCTTTGACAGAAAAATACAGAAAAATAGGGGAGTTGGGAAAACAAAAGGATGGAGAATGAATCTAGACTAACAAGTGATATTTTTATCTTACCTAACTCACCAGTTGATCCTGCAAATTAATACAAAGCTGTGAAATTTGACTCTCACTTCCATTAAACACAAACGTGGAGATGTTGATTTGAATAAGCAGTTAACAAAGGGCATTTCCTATTTTTTTATATATATGAAAACAAAGAGAGACAGTGAAGTCTGTGGTGAGATAGGACAAATAGAAATTCTGCTTGTGAATGGCCAGGGGCTTCCAGTGAAAACAGACAAGAGAACCTGGTAGGGTGGCTAGGGTGGCTAGGGTGGCAATGACAAGCAGAAGTACCAGTAGCAATGACTGTGCTTAAGATATTCTAGTTAGGAAAGACCAGGGGCTGATTTTTGTGTGGTTTTCTTTCCAGCTGAAAGCAATCTGTCAGGGTATTAAAAACCTTTGCTGTCAATAGCTCTATGAGTGAGGTGCTGCCCCAGTTTAGGAGTGAGGGGAGTCTTCCATAATATATCCAGAAAAGACGAATTAAAACCAGAGTCCCTTGTAACCATGAGAGGAGATGGTTGGGAGTCCGAGATTATATTCTAAAGCAAACAAATCAACAAGCAAAAGCAAACAGAAAGTCAGAAGCTAAGTCGCTGCTTCATGAAAGGCATCCAAATTTGCTCGCAGGGAGAGAGGTATGCAGATGTGAAGCNCTTTNGACACTCTTCTGAATGAACAAAAGGGCTTGTNAGCTCTGTACGACCAAAGCANGTGGCCGGCNTGGAANGTTGTGGCAATACAAATTATAGAGAAGATGCCCGGCTTTTCATCTCATGCCCTCGCCCNCAAATGGCTGTGGGACGAAAGCAGAAGTTACTGCCAGTCCTTACAACCCTGCAGTTCTGACAGCCTGTAATCTTTCCCTGGATTCACTCTCTCCCTCTTTGTTCACCCGGACTCCTCTTAGGTGCATTTTATGGTATACATGATGCTTTGGGGAAAAAAAAAAAATCACATTGCAGTTAATTTCGCTAAGAGAATTTCACAACATCCTTTGAGAGATCACAATAACCCTGACAATATTGTGCAACTGGGGTTGGGAATTGCTTGCCTAAGCTGTAACTCGGTGAAATAACGCGGGTGAAAGTAGAGAGAACTGATCTTGCTTAAAACAATGGAGTAATAAAGAAACTGTGCAGAAATAAGTTGGAAAGGCACTAGCAGACCCATAAACATCGTCCCACTCAGAGTATCGCTTTTGCTTGCCCTGAGCAGAAGACCAAGCCCCATTTCTCTGGGACATGCCTTTCATATATTACCCTGATTCTTTATTATTTTTTTTAAATAACATAAATAAGCAAATAGATGACTGAGTAAGTGTGATGTCTAGGGAGAAACTGGTGTTTGTCTAGCTAAGCCAGCCCTATATTTTAATTAAAAAGCATGTCCCCCACATTATCAATGAGTTTGCAGGTGACCTGTGATGCCCCATTAGAATCAGAAACATGCCATTTGTTCCTTTCATAACTGGCCGAGTGTGCTAATATAAAGAAAAGAAATCTATACATTTTATGTGAACCAGAGGAGTTATGTCATTCATTGCATAATTTATGGTATGAGCTTGGATGAGGACGATGGCTAGGGATCTAGTTTCACAGGCAGAATAAAATCCTACAGAACAGTAACACACTAGCATAATTGACAAAGAGATGGAGGTTTGAAAGTTTGCAAATATTATGCTACGTTATTTAGAATTGTGAAAAGTCATAAATGTGTCTATACATTTGGCTGATCAATATAAAAACATAGTAGACAAAACACAAAGGAAAATAGTAAACTAAATATCTTAAACTTATACTATGTTCAGTCTTTTTCTTGTGGAGTTAATTCATATCCAAACACACACACACACACACACACACACACACACACACACACACACCCTAAAAACAAGTCAGTACTTACCTAAAATTCTCATCAATTCTAGACATTTTATCATGTTGATGTTTGTTGATATTTGATCAATTATTTTCTACCAACGATAGACTTGTGAATGTAGTTATAAGTGGTCAGTAATCCAACAAGGATGATGGATAACTTAATGTATTACAAATGACTTTGGCTGGTCAATACTAAGAATATTAAATATTATTTGCTCCTAATTATTACACTTCACTTAAGGATGAGCTTAATTTTAAGATCAAATAGATGCTTGTATATGCTATGAATGACTCAATTGTTTTCAAATAACTCATAAATAATTTTCAGAGAGAAACCAATAGTTACTTTAAAGGAACTGTGATTTTTTTTTTTAAATATTCTGAAACAGGCACTTTGGAAACATTTCAGTTTTCTTAAGCAATTTTTTCCTGAACATTTGTGAAACTTGGAGATTAAATCCCTGTTGGAGGCACGGCATCCAGCTTATTCTTTCTGTGTTTTGAATCTTCTTTCTTATGGGAAAAAAATTACTTTCAGACTAGCAGCAGTACTCATTTTCCATATGCAAACTTAAAGAACTCCATTTAGTGTGTTTTCTTACTTTGTAGTCTTCTATGAAAAGCCAGGCTAGTTCATATTCTTATCAGGAATAAGAGGTTTCAGTAACCCTGGGGGTAAGAATATGGGGTCACTACGCTGGTATCCTTACCTTCATTTAACCTGAAACAAAGCTACACTCATGAATAAATACAGGAGCTGGAAACAATGACCCAGTGGTTAAGTGTTTGATGCTCTTATACAGGACTAGTTTGGTTGTGCTTACCCACAGTACTCAGCATCCAATGGTCATTAATTAAAGCTCCAGGGGATCCAATGTCTTCTTCTGGTCTCTGAGAACACCTCAACACATAGATTTACTTCCACACATACCACATACCAAGAAATGTTTTTAAAAATGAGGTAGAATTCAACAGTGTGTAAAGATTAACCAGGTGGATTTGTATCTCCAATGGTGATCAGGTTTCTCCATTTGCTAATAGACATGTTTGCAGCTCTAAATGCCAATACTTTCTATGCAAGTTCCATGTGGAATGTTGTGATAAAGTGTGTTTCCTGTTCAGAGTTACTCCATCCAAATGCACCCTGCCAGCAGAACACCTCTTCCTGCGGTGTCATGTTCTGACACATCTAAGAGAATGGCTGTTGGAAGCATCCCGTCTAAACCTGTTGGCTTCTCCTCTCTCATTTTTGAAATCTCTAATGAAAAATGAAATGACTAATTGCTCTGAAATCTGATACCTTAAAAATGTGTGCCCTTCAGCATAAAAGTTCAAAGAAGGCCAAATGAATAAAGGAGAAAGAGAGGAATCACTTGCTTTAGGCTGTACATTGAATTAAACTTGGGTGGAATTGAGCCAGGGTGGAATCAAATCCAAATGTTTCATAGTCCTTCCATCTTAATCGCTGTGCAGTCCCTTTGTTTCATCTCATCCACAGCTATCACATTTAAGCTTGTCATCTTTGAAAACATGGAACATATTTATGGCCTGTCTGTTTCTTGATACACATTCTTATTTATCAGATTGTTATAGTTACTAGACAACAAAAGAGGTTTCAGATGTATTTATAAAATACAGACATTTGTCTTAAGGAAGAAATGTGACTATATCATGTCAGTTTCAAAATAAATCTTTTTGTTTTCTAATTCTAAAGGGTGTGACAACATTTGTAAAGCTATTTTTTCCAACCTTCAAAATATGTTTACCAATTAAATTACAGAAACCGATCAAAAATAATCCAGATTCATGTTATAATGACAATGAAAACATAGGCTAGAAAGTAAAATTTAAATAAAAACTGTTAAGATTATAAAAGTAAAAATTGGCATGCGCTGGCTGTTTCTGTATGACCCCACAAACTAAGGAATTTCCTTCTGTTACCTTGCTTAAATGTTCCACTCTTTTATAAAATGAATACCAGTTCTCAAGGCTTTGCATGCTGAGTAGTTGATCTGAGTATATATAGCTAATAATAACCAGAATGGAATTCTAGAAATTGGGTTCCCCAAACTACATTTTTTATTTGAAAATTTCCTGCAATATATATATATATATATATATATATATATATATATATATATATATATATATATATATCAGTGGTACTGTAAAAGGAGATGAAGGAGTTGGTGGCTCTCATGAAGACTCTATATCCCAATCCATCCTAGAGGACTGGTTGCACTCAGAGTGGTTGGACCCACTGAACTCAGAGCAGTTTAGCAGTTGAGGACTTAGAGCAGTTGAGGATCCACTGCTGTCACAGCAATTGAGGATCAGCTGTAATCAGCGCAGTTAGACAATAGCTTGACTGCTCCACTAAAGACACAACAGTCTGAAGGCCTTCCAGGAGATCTACTGCAGCCAGGGCAACAGATCAGCAGCTTCTCTGCTCCTGTGAAAAGCCCCCAGTTGGAAGGTCCCACAGGTGGCCAGGGCTGCAAGCCTATCAGGAGACCTGAAACAACCCAGGGATAAAAGAGGCAGACTCCATATAGTTACCCAGATCAACAAACAACAGGGATATCCAGATGGCAAAAGGCAAGAACAAAACCATAAGCAACAGAAGACAAAATACATGGGCATCATCAGAACCCGGTTCTCCCACCATAGCAAGCACTGAGTACACTAACACACCTGAAAATCAGGAATCTGTCCTAAAATCTGATCTCATGAAGATAATAGAGCCCATTAAGGAGGCTATCAATAACTCACTGAAAGAAACACAGGAAAACACAGGTAAACAGGTGAAAGAATTGAATAAAGCCATCTAAGACCTAAAAGTTGAAGTAGAAACGATAAAGAAACACAAATGAAGGCAAAACTAGAAATGGAAAAACTAGGAAAGAGATCAGGAAGTACAAATGTAAGTATTACCAACAGAATACAAGAGATAGAATACAGAGTCTCGGGTGTAGAAGATACAGTAGAAGAGATTGACACAACTGTCAAAGAAAATTCAAAACATAAAAAATTCCTAACCCAAAGCATCCAAGAAACTCAGGACACAATGAAAAGACCAAATCTAAGGATAATCAGAATAGAGGGGAACAAAGGTTCCCAGCTCAAGGGACCTGAAAATGTCTTTAACAAAATCATAGAAGAAAACTTTCCCAACCTAAAACAAGTGATGGACATAAAGGTACAAGTAGTCTATAGAACACCAAATAACTGGGACCAGAAAAGAAAATATTCTCATCACATAATTATCAAACACTAAATGTACAGAACAAAGAAAGAATATTGAAAGATGCAAGGGAAAAATGCCAAGTAACATATAAAGATATACCTATCAGAATTCACCAGACTTCTCAACAGAGACTATGAAAGCCAGAAGAGCTTGGTCAGAGGTCAGGTAGACTCTAAGAGAACACAAATGCCAGCCCAGATTATGATACCCAGCAAAACTCTCAATCAACATAGATGGAGAAACCAAAATATTCTACGACAAAACCAAATTCAAATAGTATCTATCTACCAATTCAGCCTTACAGAGGATCTGGGAAGGAAAACGCCAACACAAGGAAGATACCTGCACCAAAGAAAGGACAAGATATTAAGCATCTCACAACGAAGTCAAAAGCAGAGCCACAAGCACATAAAGTCACCTACAAAAACAAACATGTCAGGAACCAACAGTCATCTCTCTTTAATATCTCTCAATATTAATGGACTCAACTCACCTATAAAAACACATATGCTAACAGACTAGATATGCAAACAAGATCCAGCACTTTGCTGCATTCAAGGAACACACCTCAAAAACAAAGACAAGCACTATCTCAGAGTAAAGAGATAGAAAAAGGTCTTCCAGGCAAATGGTCCCAGGAAACAACCGGAATTGCCATCCTAATATGCAATAAAACAGACTTTCAACCAAAAGTTATCAAGCTTGATGAAGACAGACACTTCATATTCATCAAGTGGAAAAATGAGCTCTGGGGGTACTGGTTAGTTCATATTTTTGTTCCAACTATAAGGTTGCAGACCCCTTTAGCCCCTTGGGTACTTTCTCTAGCTCCTCCATTGGGGGTCCTGTATTCCATCCAATAGATGACTGGGAGCACCCCCTTCTGTTATTTGACAGGCACTGGCATAGACTCACAAGAAAGAGCTATATCAGGGTCCTTTTAGCAAAATCTTGTTGGCAAGTGCAGTAGTGTCTGCATTTGGTGGCTGATTATGGGATGGATCCCCGTTTGGGCAGTCTCTGGATGGTCNATCCTTTCGTCTCAGCTCCAAACTTTGTCTCTGTAACTACTTCCATGGGTTTTTTGTTCCCTATTCTAAGGAGGAATGAAGTACCCACATGTTGGTCTTCCTTCTTCTTGATTTTCTTGTGTTTTGCAGATTGTATTTTGGGTATTCTAAATTTCTGGGTTAATATCCACTTATCAGTGAGTGCATATCTAGTGACTTCTTTTGTGATTGGGTTATCTCACTAAGGATGATATCTTCCAGATCCATCCATTTGCCCAAGAATTTCATAAATTCATTGTTTTTAATAGCTGAGTAGTACTCCATTGNGTAAATGTACCACATTTTCTGTATCCATTCCTCTATTGAGGGACGTCTGGGTTCTTTGCAGTTTCTGGTTATTATAAATAAGGCTATTATGAACATAGTGGAGCATGTGTCCTTATTACCAGTTGGAAGATCTTCTGGGTATATGCCCAGGAGAGGAATTGCTGGATCTTCTGGTAGTACTATGTCCAATTTTCTGAGGAACCTCCAGACTGATTTCCAGAGTGGTTTTACAAGCTTACAATCCCACCAGCAATGGAGGAGTGTTCCTCTTTCTCCACATCCTCGCCAGCATCTGCTGTCACCTGAATTTTTGATCTTATACATTGTGACTGGTGTGAGGTGGAATCTCAGGGTTGTTTTGATTTGCATTTCTTCAAGAACAGCAAAAATCACAGAAAGACCACATACATGTGGAAACTGAACAGTTCTTTACTCAATGATAACTTTGTCAAGGAGGAAATAAAGAAAGAAATTAAACACTTCCTGGAATGTAATGAAAATGTTGACACATCATACCCAAACTTATGGGACACAATGAAAGCAGTGCTAAGAGGAAAGTTCATAGCACTGTATGCCCTGGTAAAGAAACTAGGGAGATCTTAACAATAACAACTTAACAGCACACCTGAGAGCTCTAGAACTAAAAGGAGCAAACTCACCCAAGAGGAGTAGAAGGCAGGAAATAGTCAAACTCAGGGAAGAAATCAACCAAATAGAAACAAAGGAAACAATACAAAGAATTAGCAAAACCAAAAGCTGGTTCTTTAAAAGAATCAACAAGATAGATAAACCCCTAGCCAAACTAACTAAAGGACCAAGAGGCAGTATACAAATTAATAAAATCAGAAATGAAAGGGGGTACATAACAGAAATGGAGGAAATTCAAAAAATCATCAGAACCTACTATAAAAGCCTATACTCAACAAAAATGGAAAATCTAGATGAAATGGATGGTTTTCTAGATAGATCCCACAAACTAAACTAAAGTAAAATCAACAGAAAGTAATCTATTTAAACAGGCCCATATCACACAAAAAAATAGAAGCAGTCATTAAAAATCTCCCAACCAAAAAAAGCCCAGGGTCAGATGGATTTAGTGCAGAATTCTACCAGACTTTCAAAGAAGACCTGATACCAATTTTCCTCAAATTATTCCATAAAATAGATACAGAAGGAATACTACCTAACTTGTTCTACAGAGGCACAATTACTCTAATACCGAAACCACACAAGGACCCAACCAAAGAAGAGAACTTCAGACCAATCTCACTGATGAATATAGACACAAAAATACTCAATAAAATTCTTGCAAACCGAATCCAAGAACACATCAAAAGCATCATTCACCATAATCAAGTAGGCTTCATCCCGGGGATGCAAGGTTGTCTTAATATATGAAAATCCATTAATATAATCCACTATATAAACAAAACCAAAGAAAATAATCACATGGTCATCTCCTTAGATGCAGAAAAAGCATCTGACATAATACAACACACCTTTATGTTAAAAGTATTGGAGAGATCAGGAATTCAAGGCCCATACCTAAACATAATAAAAGCAATTTACTACAAACCAACAGCTAATATCAAATTAAATGTAGACATATTTCAAGCAGTCCCAGTTAAATTGGGGATAAGACAAGGATGCCCACTTTCCCCATATCTATTCAATATGGTACTCAAAGTTAGCTAGAACAATAAGACAACAAAAAGAGATCAAGGGGATACAAATTGATAAAGAATAAAGAAATCTATCACTATTTGCAGATGATATGATAGTATACATAGTCAAACCCAAAAATTATACCAGAGAACTTCTCCAGCTGATAAACAACTTCAGCAAAGTGGCTAGATATAAAAATAACTCAAATAAATCAGTAGCCTTCCTTTATACAAAGGATAAACAGGCTGANAAAGAAATTAGGGAAACAACTCCCTTCACAATAGCCAAAAATAGTATAAAATATTTTGGGGTAACTCTAACCAAACAAGTGAAAGACCTGTATGACAATAACTTCAAGTCTCTCAAGAAAAAAAAATTGAAGATCTCAGAAAATGGAGAGATTTCCCATGCTCATTGATTGGCAGAATTAACATAGTAAAAATGGCCATCCTACCAAAGACAATCTATAGATTCAATGCAATCCCCATCAAAATCTCAACACAATTCTTCAAAGACATGGAAAGAGCAATTCTCAAATTCATCTGGAAAGACCAAAACAACAACAACAGAATAGTGAAAACAATTCTTATCAACAAAAGAACAGATGGGGGAATCACCATTCCTAACCTTCAGCTTTACTACAGAACAATAGTGATAAAACAAAACAAAACAAAACAAAACTGCATGGTATTGGTACAGAGAAAGATATGTTGATCAGTGGAATAGAATTGAAGACAAAGAAATAAAACCGCAAACTTAGGGTCACTTGATCTTTGACAAAGATGCCAAAAATATACAATGGAAAAAAGGAAGCATCTTCAATAAATGGTGCTTGTCTAACAGGATGTCTGTATGTAGAAGAATGAAAATAGAACCATATTTGTCACCTTGTACAAAGCTCAAGTCCAAGTGGATCAAGGACCTCAACATAAAATCAGATACATTGAATCTAATAGAAGAGAAAGTGGGAAAGAGCCTGCAACTCATTGGCACAGTGGGAAATTTCCTCCAATGGCTCATGCTTTAAGATCAACAATTGATAAATGGAAACTCATGAAACTGGAAAGCTTCTGTAAGGCAAAGGACATAGTCATTAATACAAATCAGGAACACATAGGTTGGGAAAAAAATCTTAACTAACCCCACATCCAACTGAGGGCTAATATCCAAAATGTACAAAAAACTCAGGAAGCTAATCACCAAAAAACCAAACAACCCAATTGAAAAATGGGGTATAGTACAAAACTGAGAATTCACAACTGAGGAATCTCGATGGCTGAGAAGCACCGAAAAAAAATGTTCAAAGTCCTTAGTGATCAGAGAAATGAAAATCAAAAGGACCTTGAGGTTCCACCTTACACCAATCAGAATGGCTAAGATCAAAAACTCAGGTGACAACACATGTTGGAGAGGATGTGAAGAAAGAGGAACACTCTTCCACTGCTAGTGGGATTGCAAACTGGTGCAACCACTCTAGAAATCAATCTGGAAGTTCCTCAGAAAATTGGAAATAGATCTACCTGAAGACCACTCTTGGGAATATACCCAAAAGATGCTCCACCATGCCAGAGGGGCATGTGTTCCACTATGTTCATACCGGCCTTATTTGTGATAGCCAGAAGCTTGAAACAAGCTAGATGTCCCACGAAGAAGAATGGATACAGAAAATGTGGTTCATTTACACAATGGAATACTACTCAGCTATTAAGAATGAGGACATCCTGAGTTTTGTAGGCAAATGGATGGAACTAGAAAATATCATTCTGACTGATGTAACTCAGACTCAAAAGGACATGCATGGTATGTACTCACTAATAAGTGGATAATAGCCAAACAAACAAACGAAAACAAAAAACAAACAAACAAAACCCTTACACAATACCCAAGATAAAATCCACAGAACTCAAAAAGCTCAACAAGTTGAAGTGCCCGAGTGAAGATGCCTCAGTACCACTTGGGAAAGAGAAGAAAGTAGTAACAAGTGGGAAAGGAGAGAGGGACCTGGGAGGGAAAGTGAATGGAGTGAAGGAAGGAGTGGGGGAAGGGGAATCTGATCTGGAATTAGGTAAGGGAAAAGGTCTGAAGCTCTGAGAGCCAGCAGAAAGAATATAAACAGGCAACTTCAGGAAATAAGAGGTTGGGGGACCCCCCCAAATGCACCAGAGACCTGGGAGATCAGAGACTCCCTTAGATGAAATGCCAGGCAGTAGGGAGAAGGAACTTATAGAGCCTACCTCTAGCAAGAAGACAGGACATCAAGGGAGGGATGGAGTTCCTATCCCACAGTCACATCTCTGACCCACAATTGTTCCCGACTGAAAGAATTACAGGAATGGAAATGGAGAGGAGCCTGAGGAAAAGAAGATCCAGCTACAGGCCAAAGTGGGATCCAGTTCAAGGGGAGTTCTCAAGGCCTGGCACTATTATTACTGAGGCCATGAAGCGCCCATAAAAAGGGATCTATCATGACTGCCCTCCAAAAGACCCAATAAACAGCTAAAAGAGTCAGATGCAGATATTTGCACCAATGGACAGAAGCAGCTGACCCCTGTTATTGAAATAGAGAAGGCTGAAAAAAGCTTAGAAGAAGGGCCATCCTGCAGGAGGACCAGCAGTCTCAATTAATCTAGACCCCTGAGATGTCTCAAACACTGGATAACCAAACAGACAGTATACATCAGATGTTATGAGGTCCCCAACACACATAGAGTAGAGGACTTCCAGGTCTATGTTCATTCAGAGATGATGAACCTATCCATTAAGAGAGTGGAGGCTCCAGAGGGTTTAAAAGTCAGGTGGGGTGGAGGTTGGGAGCACTCATGTGGAGACAGGGTGGGTGGGGAGGAGGTGTGGGATGTGGAACAATGGGAGAGTGGATGCAGCAGGGGTGGGGAACTGAATTTGGAGTGTAAAAAATAAATTAAAATAAAATAAAAAAAACATTAGGTACAATATTATGTGTGCCCCATACTTATCTGAGTCAAAGGTTACTTGCCAAACATAGCATATCTAGATTTTTTCTAAACAATTATAAAATATATGAAAGTATTAATAAGTGCATAGTTTTATTTGAAAAAGAAATGTAATATTAGTGTGTCCATCACCTTTGGACAAAGATTTTCATCTCTATAATACAATTACTTTACATTCATTGTTTCCTTTTAGCTACTAAGCTTAACTTATACACACTATCTATTTATGTTACTACTTTTATAATTCTCAAGGCTTAACCAAATTTCAGGCCAGAAGATGCTGCAAAGGTTAGCATGCTTGCTGTCATTTTGAGAAACCAGAGCTCTGCCTTCACCACCCCCATCAGGCAGCTCACCTGGAACTCCAGTTCTCTGGTATGAAAAGCCCTCTTCTGGTTTCTGTGGAAACCCCCAATACAAGAAAAGACACACAGACACATACATACATACATACATACATACATACATACATACACAATACACACAAATTAAATAAATCTTTATAAAATAATACTCAAAGCCAAGTTGAATTTTAATCTATCCTGTGTAATAAAATCACAGGCATGGTACGCCTAGGAGGGTCTATGATTCAAAGACAACCAAGTGAACTTATTTGTTGATCTCCTCTATTGCCTACTTGGAAGTTTCCAAAGAAGCTGAAACTTCTGGAGTGCTGAAAAAATACAGATGTTATCATCCTTTGGTGGCTGACTAATACCTGTCATTGCTGCCTCTCCTTCACTATTTAAGAATTTGTAACAAAATGTTTGAAAGCTACATGACTTCAGAGAAACTGCTGGAAGCCTTACCACTTCTGAAATACCCAAGAAATTTCCAAATCCAAATAACCCTTCCATTGTGTAAGACACTGGGGCTAGCAGTACCCAAAGGAGACCCCTGGAGCCCAGCAGTCTCCCAGAATTTACAGGAGGCACAGGGGTATTCTAGGTGTAGAATGTGGGTCTGGAGAATTTATCCAGCCTCCTAGTATACCTCCCTCTTCTGAAGAGTAATATTCCAGGTAGTATGTATTACTGTGTATTCGCAATACTTTTGGCCCAGGATAGTGGAAAGATAAGAAGATGTAAAGAAAGCAGAAATCAAAAGTACCTTACAGTGAAGCGAAATTGGAAGTGGATATGTTTCTAAATCATACCTTCAAAAAAAAAAAAAAAACCATACGTAGAAAAGGTCGATCAGTTTCAATTAGTCTTTGTGTACTTTTGTTTCATATTGGGGGAGGGGAGGGATTGGGAAAGAAGAGGTGGAAAGGGGAAAGGAGAGAGAGAGAGAGAGAGAGAGAGAGAGAGACAGAGACAGAGACAGAGACAGAGACAGAGACAGAGACAGAGAGACACAGAGATAGATGCAGAGACAGAGACATGCAAAGAGATATTTCACAAGTCTTGGTCTTCTACCTTCTCTGCTGGAATTTCTTGACGATCATTAATTTAACAGAATAACATTAATAATTGCATTGATGTTGATGTTATGCATTTTTCTGATTGCTTCCCACCACTCATAATTTTATTTTAAAATTTTCCTGATGTAATTTAGCTCTAAGGAATGGTGTACATATTATACTAAATTGCCAGGCAACAGCTATAAATCTACATATCCATCAGAACTTTTCATTGAGGTATGCATTTCTGGTCATGGACTCTTAAGATACTTAGCCTTGGCCTTATTTCCATGGTAACTTATTCTGGTAGGTTTAATGAAAGGAGCTAAATTTAATTGTCAAAGCTTCTCACATCCATCACTCTTATGTATTGAATAGAAACATGATTCTTTCAAAAATATTTGGTTTTCTCTCTCTCTCTCTCTCTCTCTCTCTCTCTCTCTCTCTCTCTCTC
>NC_034594.1:59882225-59905977 GCF_900095145.1 Mus pahari
TGTGTGTGAGTGTATGAGTGTGTGTGTGTGTGCAGTGTGTGTGTGTGTGCACGTGCATGCATTTGTGTGTGAGTGTGTGTGTGTGTGTGTGTGTGCGTGTGTGTGTGTGTGCACGTGCATGCATTTGTGTGTGAGTATGTGTATGTGCGTGTGTGTGCGTGTGTGTGTGTACGTGCATGAGTGTGCATGTGTGTGCGTGCGTGTGTGTGTGTGTGTGTGTGTGTGTGTGTGTGTGTACGTGCGTGCGTGTGCATGTGTGTGCGTGTATTCAGGGGTCCACAGAGGCCAGAAGAGAGGGTCAGATCTTCTGGGTCTGTGGTTATGGACAGTTATTAGTCATCTGATGTGGGTGCTGGGAACTTAACTCACATCCTCTGCCACAGCAGCTAGGCCTCTTGACAGTCAGCTACTCTCCAGAAACATGATCCATAAAGCTTCATTAAATGTACTGCCTATTTTTGTTTTATGTATACGAGTGTTTTTGCTTGCTTACATGTATTTGACCCATGTTTATCCCTGGAGCTTCGGGAGAGCCAGAAGAGGGCATCAAATCTCCTGGAACTGAAGTTATAAATAGTTGTGGATGCTGGAGAAAGAATTAGGGTCTCCTACAAGAACAGCAAGTATTCCTAACCACTGAACCATCTCTCTAGCCACAAGACATTATTTTTTGTTGTTTTTGTGTCCTACACAAAACTAGATTCTCTCTCTGTTTTCCATTTTTTTTCCTCTATCTCAACCCTTGCTTAAACTGTCCTCACTTAAAATATGATAATCTTTCTTGTTTTAACACAAGGCTCAGTGGTGTGTTTATGTTTCCACATACCTGGTAAGTGGAAATACTGATTGCTTTTGTTCCAGGTTGTCTTTTTGCAAGGATGTTGGTCAATCCACCAGTCTAGAAATATACACAGATGAAGACTTCCTCTGGACCAGAGTCCAAGGTCTTCTCTAATGTAACCCACTGTTTATGAAGTCCTCAAGTGGATCTGTATCATACCTCCATATGTAAACTGAGGATTAAGACACTGGGCAAAGAAAATTCTGACATTCTTGTTGTTGCTCCTTATTGAAATAATGCCTTCCCCTATTTTCAGACAGCATTGAGGAGACCAAAGAAGATTAACCCACAAACTCACAATAGGAAAATCTCAGACTCCTCACAGTTCCAGACAAAGAAAGCATCAATACTTTGCTTATGGCACACTTTCATTATATGTTGAAAGCTTGAAAGCTCCTCAAGCTTTCAGTGAAAATAAACCTACTTGTAGTAAATAAAGATATTATTCTTCCTCCCTCCCAGGTAATCTAACTTTTAGGTCTGATTTAGAAACTCTGAACCAATCTTTATCTTTTTAAATGAGGTTCCCAACAATAATTCATTCTGGAAAGATAAAATAACTAGAACCTATCATACCACTACTCCAGGTAAACTATTCAACATTCAATATGTAACAATTAGAGTAATTATAGCATCTTTAATATATACTAATGTATTTTCCTAATTATCTGAAAAACAATGGAAAAATATTTTTAAAGGACTAAAATGTTAATTTTATTACTGATAAGGAACAGATAAAACAATACAGCTTTGGTCTAACACTCAGAGAACCGGCAAATCAACCCCCTAAGTAAATAAATTAACCATGAAGTCTCAGGCAGAACTGAAGTTGTACTGACTTCCTCATACTTCTTCATTAGTTTTTTTTATTATTATTTACATGAGGCTTAAGGATGATTTTTAAAACTGTATTATGACTTTTGGCTTAAAATGGACAATGGTAAGGAAATAGTAATAAAAAGTAACATAATAAAGTTTTGAAGTTAGAAATAGAATAAGCTAATTGTACCTGATATCCATCCTTCACCTTGATCACTTAGATTTTAAGAATCTCTTCTCAACTTGTCTCATGACTTGGAGATGTTAAGAAAATTTCTAAAGTTCATGTGGTTAATAAATGTTAAAACTCAGACTTCCAACTATAGGTTCCTATTGCATTTGCAATGGGAACAGGAAGATGGTAGTTACACTGGAGGAGAGCCAGGAAACAGAGATAGGAAGATGATAAAATGACAGAAAGGAGAAGATAGAGCACAGAATAGGGTTTAGTTAATAATGTCAATGCGAAATTATTTAAGTCTAGAGGGAGTTAAATTGTCATCATTCCTCATTTTAATTTATTGAGAACTCAATGTTTCCTGACCCCTCAGAATACAGCAGAGTTGAATAAACCCTATAGCTGCATTGGAAGCAAACATAATTTAGTGAGAGATATGAGCCTATATAAATCCATAATCAATTTGATCATTGTCATCCTGAAGTCCAGTGTGAGGTTGGCAGTGAGAACCACTGAAAGCAAACATTTACTGGTAGGAAGAGAAGTGGGACCCAAGAGAATATTTGTTTTTGCTGGAAACAGGGTTTGTCATGTGACTAAATTTAGTTCCAATATGAAGTTGCCATCATATCCTGTTGAATATGTGTGATGCACTATGAGGTGTGACACAGAAGAGGTGACAAAATGAAGTTAGCTTCCAGTGTAATCCATCAGAAGCACATGATAACCCAGGGATGTTTCATTAGCATCTGGCATCGGTTTAATCAAACTCTTACCATTGGCATATGCCTTATATGAGGTTCATTGGGGAAGTAGTGTGAGCACACCTTGGCAGCTTCTTGCATGTGGCTAGATGGCTGTGCATCACAGGGACCTGAGTGGAGTTCCTCAGAGATCTGAATTTTCCCCAAGCTGTCAGTCATCATCAAGTGTATAAAATCCTCTTGAGTTTTAATGTATTAATTTATGTTTTAAACAAATATGGAGCTCTCAATGTGTGCTGCACTGATTCCACAGACAATAGAGTCCATTTATCACAAGAAAAAAAAGTCAACACTGGTGCCTGAAAAATGTCCCATGATACTAGGATTCCCAGGGATCAACTGAAAAGTTTTATTGTCATTCCCAAGTCCTCAGAGTCCAGTGTTTAAAAATTGCCAAGAACAGACAAATTTGTGAACATACTTGTCTGAATGAGAATTGCCCCCATAGGCTCAGATGTTTGAGTGCTTTGTCCCAGTTGATGGGACTGTTCAAGGAGCCAATTGGCTTCCCTGGACTAGATATGGCTTTCTGTAAGAGAGGTGACCTTGTAGGAGCAGATGTGACACTAGGCCAAGCCTCCAACTAAATGTTTTCTTTTCTAAGAGTTGCCTAGATTCGTGTTCTAAGTAACAGAATAGTAACTAAGACAATGCTCATCTAGCAAAATGACCTACCAATTTTATTATCCCCTTTTTCATGATGAGCTTTTCAAACTCTCCCAAACTAACTTATCTTCCAGTTTTCTCAAGTTACCATTCTCAGAAAGGTCATTGAAATCTCTCTAAGGAAACGTGTTCACTGAACACAAGTTACTCAGATGTGCCAATGTTTCCTTGAGAGAATTAATCTTATTATAAGTGCATTTACTTATTTTACTATTTTTTGCTTATTTGTATCACTATAACCTTTCAAGATTAGGGGCCTTGATTTTCTTCTTCACATCTGTGTGCTTTACTTAGAACCAAACACATAATAATCATTCAATGTGCAATGTATTAAATAAGTTTGTCACAGGCTCAATGCCTGGATCATGATGAAATACCATAACTAAATCTCTTTGGACAACATCGTGGTCCCAATTCCATATGAACATTCAAGAAGACAATGACAGGAAGGAAATAATTCCAGTTCCTGTGGCAGGATGCTGCTATGTTTCAGTTTTGTTGCAGTCTCTAACCCTCTTGCACAACCCAGCTCATACTGGGTTTACAAGAAGCTGAGCAGTTCAGAGGTGTCTTAATTACTCCTGCACAGGAAGAAGAAGGATTGTCATTTACCTCTTAAGAGGTATAGGGGACTTGAGGGATAGCATTTGAAATGTAAAAGAAGTAAATACCTAATAAAAATTGGAAAACAAACAAACAAACAACAACAACAACAAAACAAATAGGAACAGCAATCAGGCCTTGCTGCAAAGAAATTCTGTGTCCAGGAGACTCTTCCCACATAGTCCACAGGAGACAGGATTCTGGGTCACCTTTACCATGTCCATCAGGCATCAGTCAGTAAGGTGGCACATCTGATCAAACCAATGCTTCTCATGCATGTTAGCAGAAGAAATATTTTTCAATAAAAATATATCCCCCCCACACACAAAGACTAAGGTACTGAATAAGATCTTCTAAAGAATAGTTAGTAAATTTCCTCAAAAGCTTACAACTCATTTATTGATCCATAAATAAGCCAATCACTAGGAAACAGCACAATAACAATCGGCTCACATAAAAGGTTTTAACTCTGACTCTGGTGCACAGTATAAATTTGTTTTCAGACTAAAGCCTAGCACATGCATACACATGTGCTAGTTATGATGGCAAATAAGATGGTGAGCTTTCTCTGAATTTTCTCTGATCAATATACAACACTGAATTTCTAAGCCTATGTCATTTGAATAAAATGATTATGTGACCCATAGCAACTTGGTTTTATCATCTCATTATCAGACGTAATTGCCACAACAATGTCACCAATGACACTGTTCAAAATCATGGCAGGAACATGGCAGGCATGGAGCTAGAGAGGTAGCTGAGAGCTTTACATCCTGATCCACAAACAAAAGATGGAGGGGGGGTGGGGCAATGGCACCAATAAAGGTGAACTTGTAGAATGAGGGTCTGAATTAGATAAAGGAGAACTAGAGGGGCCCAAACAAAATTATAATTAGAGAAAAATAACTTTGACAGAAAATAAACAATATCTGATAAAAAATTTACTTAGTTATATTTAACTTTCACCATTCACTGGAATTTTTATGTTACTCTACCTCATACTTGGCACATTCATGTTAGTTACAAATGGCCAAATGCAGAAAACGATAGAAGATGATGTGTTACAAATCGGATTAGTTCCTAGAGTCACATGAACAAAAAGGGTACAAGTATGTTTTGTTCTGTTCTCTGATTGTTCATTTGTTTGGAGAAAGTTCTTTAAATGGCCTTTAGGACTAGTTGAATCTTACCTGCTGGAACCGCTAAGAAAATGGGACATTTATGACTTCCTCTTAGTTGTCTTGTGTTCTTAATAAGCCATGCTGATGTTTGCTATCTAGGGAATTCCCATCTGGATACTAAAAAAATAAAATAAAATAATAAAAAAAAAAGTGTTACCTCCCAATGGCTCTAAAATAGAAAACAGAATAAACAAACAAAACAAAACAAAACAAAACAAAAAAAAACAACCCTTTGGTTTTTTTCCAGTATCACTGTCCATGACAAACACAAGACTTGTCTGCTGTTTCTGTGACCTAAGACATTGCATCCTTACACACATACAGTCTTCTCTGGAGTATTAATTCTTGTCTTGAATATGTATTTATCTCATTTTCAATTGACACCTTGTTTATGAAGTACCTGTGGTAATGTAGGGTGGGGTCGAGAGGACACATCTGTAATTCTTTTGAAAGTCAGAGACAGAAGGATTGCCATGGGTTCAGCAAGATGCAGCACACACACACACACACACACACACACACACATCACTAATAAATCTACACTCAGTCTTTTAATTACAACATTACTTCAGCTATTTGTTGAAGCATAGGTAAATATGTGCTTATAAAACTGGATTCTTTACACAAGTGACTATGGCCATTTCAATGCTTGACTCAACATAACATCGATGTTGGATTTAATTGTATTTTAATTACTTTTAAATAATACTGTGAATGAAACATTTTGAAATATTAATTTTATTTTAATTTATGTATGTGCATGCATCTGCATATGTAGATGCATGTGCAAGGCAGAAAAGCTTCAGATCCCTTGAAGCTGGCGTCACAGTTGCCTATGAGCCACCTGATGAGGGTATTGGAAACCACAGTACCAATTCCCTGCAGAAACACCACACACTCTTAACTATGGAGAAATCTTTCCAGAGTGGGAAATGAATATTGAAACTACCTATCTTATAAAAACATATGAAGGATTTTACCTATACTGATGATTCATAATGACCTTTAGGCAAAACATTGACTTGGCCATGCTGTATACTGTAGAGTGCTATGTATATGTTTTACATTTAAAATCTGAGAAATGAGCTAAGAAAATGGGAGGAAATGTTGAGAAGTAACTTCTTTGTCAAGAAGCTATGCTGGAAATTTTGAAGGATTCATGCTATACAATGGAAAAGTAATATGTCAAAACTCAATTTATTAGACTGTTTCTAGTTTCATGCAAGATACATATTTGTATGTGGTCACTGAATAAATATGTGTTTGTATCTGATTAGCATAGGTTCTGGTATAGATTTCTATCATATACACACACCCTACAGTGTAGATTGTGAGGGATAGAAGAGCTAAATGGCCATATCTTACAGCTAGTGACAGACTTAGAGTTCAACCAGTGTCCTGTATCCCAACCTACTTTCTGTGACCTCATATGTTCCCTTTGAATCAGACCTAAGAATAGCCTTAACACTTCAGAGAACATTTCCCTGCCCACATGATAACTGGGGCAGGGCAAAGCCAGGCTCACCTTGAGAAGAATGTGGCTCTGGACCAGGTATATCAGGGTCACTTAGGGTTATTGTTGCTAATATTCTGCCCTTTCCTTCCTTGTTGTGACCCCAAATACTCCAGGCTCCATCTGAATTAGCACTGCGCTGAGCAGCCTGTGATAAGCCTAGGATTTTAGCCTAAGGCTTCCGAAGGCACTATTCTTCTTCTGCCCAATTTATATTAAATAACAGAAGGGAAGGAATTTGGAAAATGATATAACCATCTCTGTAAGAACTCAAAAGAGAAATGGGCCAGAGATAGGGTGCATAAATTTAAAAGAAAAAAAGAAATAGATTAATTCTAATAGTACTGATCCCAGAAGACCAAGATACTATCTTTCATTATCCCAGACACTGAAGCATCAACAAAGGGAATTCTGAATTTCTTCATCTTATCAGAGGAGACAAGAATAAGTGTAGAAAGATACTGGAATAGGTTATATTCCAGATAAATTAAATAAAATTATGGTATAAAGAGAAACATTTTAATGAGAGTTCTAAGAACAAGGTGCTATTATTCTGTGCATCCTGAAGGCAAACACATTGTTTTTAACATGTATTGAGACCAGGAATTACAAATCTTCTAATCAAGAAAGAAATCTGCATTTTAATTTGTCTTGTTATATTAGAGAGGGAAAAAAAAAAAAACAGATTTGAAGGCAGCTTTGATTTTAAGTCTGGCTTTACCACTAGTTAGCTGTGTGGCCATGGGCAAATCATTTACCTTTCTTGGTCTTTAGAATATTCACTCTAGAATGGCAAGAAATTCTCAGTTCATAGTTCAAAGGTCTTTTCCAGCTCTGAAGTTCTTAGATGTGATTTATGAAGATTGATTTTTGAAATAAAAACAAATGTATATTCTCACTAATAACATCATACTATGAAGGTCCGTGCCTTAGCTTATAGGATTACAGATACTCATCATTCATGTATTTTCTTCAAAGTCATCCCCACATAGTTTTGAGAAAGGTGATGTGTTCAAGATTGATAGAGACCTTGGTCCTTTCCAGTCCTATCCTCAGCTTAACAGGTCATACCTGAACCTTCCTTCAGAGGATTGAGCTGATCAGAGATCTCACCCTTATCTCGAAGGTGTTTCACATGTGTGTTATCCAGCCTTCTCTACTGACAGGCTTCCTCGAAGTTTCCTGCTGGCCAACCAGTTGAGGTATGGTATTGTAATGTGGCTAGAAGTGACCTTATTGAGTATACTTCTCTGTCAAACAAGTGGCTCCTCCCAAGATATCCTCAAACTCTAAGGCACAAGGTGCCACGAATCTGTCCCAATCCCAGATAATCTGAAACATGGTCAGAATTAGTCATAAGTGAAGGAATGTGTTGTTTTTTTTTCCTACTGGGTATACCCTGCTTCCTTCATCTAGTGATGGGTTGTTGGTGCTTTGTGTCTCATAAAGACTCATGTGGTGGTATGTTCAATGGGCACTGGGTTGAATTAAGGCAGGCTAGTTAACTATCTTTCTTTCTGCTCCTTGCCATTTCTGAGTCTGTCCCATGCAGGGTTAACAGGCCGGAATAATCTGAAACCCAAGTTTCAGGTAAGAGTCTGGTGGATCTGTTGGTATATCAATGAGGAATTGTCTTGACTTTAATTGATGTATGAGGGCCCAGCCTACAGTAGGTGGTACCATCCTTAGGCAGATAGTCCTGAACTGTTCAAGAAACAGAGTTAGTCACAGTTAGTTATGCCAGCTAGATAATGAACCATTAGCAGCTTTTATTTATGGTGCCTGCATTGAGCTCCAGGTCTAACTTCAGTCAATGAGGGATTATGACGGAAAAGTAAACACTTTCCT
The DNA here is from genome assembly GCF_900095145.1 of Mus pahari. Classification (NCBI taxonomy): domain Eukaryota; kingdom Metazoa; phylum Chordata; class Mammalia; order Rodentia; family Muridae; genus Mus; species Mus pahari. Next base: position 59,890,639 of record NC_034594.1, read on the forward strand.
TTCCTAAATTGCTTTTGAACCTGAATTCAGTTCCTAGAACCTGCATAAGATGCCTTACAAACGTCTATAACTCCAACTCCAGGGAATCTAACACCCTCTTCTGGCCTCCAAGGATATTTGTATGCTAATACATACACACCCATACATGGACATGTATACATACATAATTAAAAATAAAGCAAATCATTTTTAAAAGACTAGTTTCCTTACTTAACCCTATATCAACCCATTATTTCTTTCTTCTCATCCACAGCATCGTGTCCTTTGGATGAAATACAATGTCTGTCAAATTTTATTAACCAGAAAGCGAATAGAAGACAAGATTTTGACTTCCTTCATTTCTGTCTCTTCATTTCTACTTTTCACTTCTTGTCAGCAAGAATCAGATTTATGTGCTCCATCCTACAAAGAAGCTGGTTTTAGGTATCTTAAGACAAAGGCATCGTTTCACTTTGATTCAAATTTATATTTTAAACATAGGCAAACAGAATTAAAGTTGTCCAAGCATGTCAAGCATACTTCTCAAAACACATTCTTCAGATGGATTTTATGAACGTCTCCTTTGGTAGTAGCTTTTAAGCAGGTGGGGAAAAATGACAAAAAAAAAAAAGCAGGATTAAATCAAACTGGTCCAAACATTATGGCTAAAACAGCTTCATAGAAGCAGTTCCTAAGCCTTTGAGGGATGATGAGCTCCAGAGAAATGTCAGAGCATGTAAGCATCAAAATTTGATGAAAATTCTTAAAGGACTAATAGGCATCTATCAGAGTTCTTGTTTGATTTTTTTCATATTGAAACCCAATTTTGAGGTTTTCTAGAAACATTCTGGAATGTCCAATCTTGCTAGAAGGCGATATTTACCCAAACAAAACTGTGTCTAAGAGGAAAGATTGATTGTCGATTTAAGAGAATAAATTTTATGACTTCTGTCTTCCTCTTTCCAAACTTTTAATTTTTTCCCTCCAAGCCATTTCTGTCTTCCCTTTGACCTTTGCCAGCTCTAAATAATAAATTTCCTGTGTTAAACTTCCCTTAATACAAGTGCCATGGCAAGAAAGCAGTTTTAAAATCAAGGCCCATAAGAAGCAGTACCAACACTGGAATTAGTGGCACCTCTAACCCTAATTAATATCTCCTTCTCTCTTAGAGGCAAAGTTACCTGGAAGAATGTAGGCACTTCCATGAAATAGGAAAACAGTTGACTTTGGCCTTTGGATATTTCTGGGTATTTGAATATTTTGCATGAGGAGTTTGCATCTGCTCAGTGTTCTAAACAATGCATGCTCCTATATTCCTGCATTATGAACAGTAAAATTAGCGACTATAACAAGAGAATCTCTAAATCTTGATGCTACAGTGAGCTAATCTACTAAGAGTTCATTTCTTGTCAAGAGTAGATGCTCAGCTCATAATAGCACAAATCAAACATTCCCATTTTGGAAAGGAGTCAGCACAACTTGTGATGTTCAAAAGCTAGTACTAGGGTGACAGAGGTGTGGAGTGTCCAAACTCCCAGGCTAAGAGTAGCACATGTGATAGTGAGAACTAATCATGTGGTCACTCATGGACAGGAGGAGGAGAGACAGGACAAGAAATGTAGCATCTGCGTAGGTAGCTACTTCTAGAACTAACCCATAGATTAGACTAGATCAGTCGTTCTCATTGCTACTCCATAACTCTAATTTTATTACTCTTATGAATACAGGCACCCAAAGGGGTTGTGACCCACAAGCTGAAAACCACTGCCCTAGACCTCGATGGCCTACCAGCCATTGTTAACTTGCTTATTTTTGATCATCAGAGGGTTTCTCGTACCTTGTCCTGTTTAAGAATCATCACTATACACTGAGCAACTATGCATTAGCTATTTATTTATTTATTTATAAAAATTTCCAAAGCTTAATTACTTATAAGAAGATACATTGTAACTAAGTTTTCTGTAGGTCAGGAATATAGGCAAGGTTCCACTGTGTCTGCAAACTCAGGGTCTTCCACGGGTATCAGCAGAGCAGCTGGGGGAATCATGGTTCAGGATATCTGCAGTCCTCAATTTTTCTCTATTACTTGGTATCAGATCTTGGTCACTTAGGCACTGCAACTGGACGACTCACAGCTTGGCAGCTGTTTTCCTCTATGGATGACACGCCTCATACAAGAAAGAGGAAGAACCTTCAAACTGGAGCCTCACTTCTCTAACCTTAGCTCTTTTGCTAATAACATGCTTTGTCATTTGTAGCATAGCATATCCAACTCATTCTCATAGGAAGAAAGCCCATAGAGGTGTGAATAGCATGAACTAAGGGTAATAATGCAACTGTCTTCAAGATTGCCTGTCTACCATGACTGTGAGCCAGGACACTTTTTATCTATAGCCTCCAGCATATTAAGAAAATACAACTAAACCACTCACCGTGGCCAATATTTACTGTCCCCAGTATTCTGAAGGCTCACACAGAAAGACCACTTGAGCTCCAGAGTTAGCAACCAAGCTGGAAAACACAGCCAAACCCTGATTATAATTGTTTAAAATATAAATAAAAACATTTCTAGGTGTGCTTTGATAATAAGTTTCTAAGATGGTGGCTGTAAATCTAAATTTTAATCTAACAGAGAGAAAGAAAACATATAGAATTTAAAACCTTTCTGAGGTCTTCTGCCTGGCCATTTCATGATGGCTTGTCTGGGCCAATGTAACTTGCATACCCCCGCATGCTCATTGTCCTTGATGGTCTCTCCTGGCGAAGCACAGAGCTATTTACTTCCTATCTTTCACATTCCTCTGTGAGAAGACAATGTTGTATTTACAGTACTCAAGGAAGACAAAGAAGGCGCCATTCATTGGGTTCCCAAAGCAGACAATGTAGAAAGTTTGGTTCAATTTTTATGTTAAGCCTAAATTCTCACTTTGTGTAGCCAACAGAGAATGCTAATCAAAATCCATTCTGAGTCTTCTGTCATGATAGTTTGTACAGGAGTGCACAGAAAGATATTGTCCAGTTTCACTGGAGAAATGTGGGCTTGCTATTAAGTTTCCATCAAAGGAATAGGAAGAAAACTTTTATGTTCAACTTCTGCTCTCTAGGACTAGAAATGCACACTTGTGCTGGAAATATCGTTCACATTTCTGAGCATTAGCTGGAAATGAGAACAAGGGGTCCCACTGGAAGTTACCTGTTGAGTGTGAGAGAGTTGGTCAATTCTCCAATCCCAACTTCCCAAATGAAAAACCACTGCCCTTCCCATGCCATTAAGAGACAGGAAATAGAATTGTATTTTGTAGAAACATTTTGTCATATCATTTTGACCTCTATTGTATTGAACACCACATAGTTCATATAAATAATACACTTTAATCAATAATACATGTGATCATTTAAATTATATTAATTTTTCATCTTTCCACAGGTAAAATATATAAGTAAGTATCAAGTGCACTCAAATAGAAAAATCGCTAAAATACATTGTATGTTACAGATTTTTTAAATTTATATTTTGCAATATTTCTTAATTTGCCGCTCCTTTTTCAGGATAATAACAGAGGGATGGATGGAAAACTTTAAATGGCATCTGTATTTCTGCCTTCAGGCAAGCAATTAGTTGCAGTCCATTTGATTTTTATCATATGGCAATTGTCTATCTTTCAGTTTGCAAGGATAGGTTGTTGCTGATTTGAGAACCAAATAATTTGTGAAAAGACTCTGACAGCCTATTTCGTAATTCTACAGACAGCTACACCATACACAGCAGGTGCTTTCGGTTTTTTGGGTAACAGACACTGCATGAACCTAAATATGAAAGTATGGAAACATGCCGAAGCTTCTTTTACACAGGACGTTATCAGTATAATGCAAAGTCATTGTGAAGGGGTAATGATTTCTTAGTCCTCTTTTTTGGCAAATGGTGTTCATAGAAAAAAACACAAGTTTCTCTGTTAATGGTTTCTCATATTAGGGGCACAGGATTACCTGGGAAGGTGCTGAAAGGTGGCATTTTTTTCTGGGAAAAATTATTATAAAATAACAAATTCTGCATACAATAAATAGTTTATAAATATCTACCAGTCCAGGCACATCAATGGGGCAACTGACTCAGAGAAATCAAAAAATGAACTTCTTTTCTGCTCAATTGCAATGATAGATAGCAAAGCAACATTTAGTATACATTTATTAGCCAGCATAATCTGGGCCTGATACAAGAGACCTGAAAGAATAGATCATTTCTATTGTTGAAGATCCAGTGGAGCAAACAGACCTGGCAATCAATATATACACTGAGCACTGAATTAAAATCTGTGTGAAAGAGTAAGAACAAAGCTACATTGTGTACAGTAATTCTGGACAAAGAGTAGAATTAACAGAACAACCATTCTCACCAACGCAGTATAGATGGCAGTCTATGTCTACAAGCTTCTGACCCAAGGAGTTAATCAACTGTGGGCTGAAAATACTAGAAACACACACACACACACACACACACACACACACACACACACACACACACACACAGACCTGGAATGAATACATGCCAATTTTTGCCATCCTCTAAACAATAAATACAGCAAGTATTTACATGCTATTTATATAATATTAGAGATAAATACTTTAGAACTGACTTAAATTCACAATGGATTTAGTATCTGTTCTATGAAAATAATCACTTAAACTACCTATGTCATTTTTATATAAGGGACTCAAGCATTGCAGATTTTAGCATCCCAAGAGATTCCTGAATCCAATTCCCATGGATACTGAGGAGCGAGTTCATTTACAGGTCTGCATTCATTTATAGTAAGGACAACAATATTTAAGGAGAAATTACTATGTGGCAGGTAGTGTTCTCATATATATTTAGAGCCCATCCTCATGAGACATGTAATGCTATTAGCTCTTGGATAGTCCCCATTCAAGTGCTCCTTTTAAAATTAGTAAGATGAAGAAAGAAGCCTGATTTAATCAAGTGTCTACATAACTCTTGACCATCAGCTATGCCAGACATGAAACTACCATATCATCCTATATCAGTACTTAACACAGTTCTTTAGAACACAACAAGTGGTTAACTTTATCCAAATTGATCATATTGACTTGAGTAAATCATTTATTATCCATGCTTTAATATCCAGTAATGCAGAGGTAACTGTTTTCCACAGGGAAATCTAACTCACACATCATCCATACACTCATGAGCCTGAGGCAGGAGGATTTCAATGAGTTTCAAATCAGCAAGGCAGCATAATGAAAGGAGGAGACAGGGAAAATCTGTAAGATGAGATCAAGTTCAACTCCGTTGACTAAATTAAAATGTACATTAAGTATCAAATGATTTAGAGAAATAAAAAGGTGTAAGATCATTAAATACCCAGATCATTCTAGTACCTAGTAGCAGCATGAGATAGTAAATATATGAACAAATATGCACAAATCTCTTACATATAAACTGATAGTCAATATTCACAAGTCTTTATATATATATTCATTCTTAGTCATGACCAAGAAGCATTTGGGGAGGAAAGGGTTTATTCAGCTTACACTTCCATACTGCTGTTCATCACCAAGGAAGTCAGGACTGGAAATCAAGCAGGTCAAGAAGCAGGAGCTGATGCAGAGGCCATGGAGAGATGGCTTGCTTCCCCTGGCTTGCTCAGCTTGCTTTCTTATAAAACCCAAGACTACCAGCCCAGGGATGGTCCCACCCACAAGGGGCCTTTCCCCCTTGATCACTAATTGAGAAAAGACCTTACAGCTGGATCTCATGGAGGCATTTCCTCAACTAAAGCTCCTTTCTCTGTGATAACTCCAGCTGTGTCAAGTTGACACAAAGCTAGCCAGTACATATATATTTCCAATTTATTTTCAAATTCCATAAAAAATGATAGCATCACAATATCAGAATATCTGAGTGACCAAGAAATACAGAAGACATCATCTTTTGTTTTAGACTTCTAATGTAGTATCTAGTGGAAAAGACCTCTTAATATCACTGTCGAGTTTAAAAAATTACAATGAAAATTATATTGATTTAAGGGCTGGTGGATGATTCAGCAGCTAAGAGAACTTCCATCTAGCCTGATGATCAACCTGCCGGACCCATGTGATGAAGGCAGAGAACAAACTCCAGCAAACTGCTCTTTACTTCCATGTGTCCACTGTGGCATGCATAGACACAAAATAAATAAAAATAAATAAACAGACATGATGGAGATTCTCCTCATGAAACCAACTGCCTTATAAAAATATTTTTATAGACTTCTGCTCATTTAACTTATAGTTGGATTTTGACCAAACATACTATGCCACTCTGTTAAATGTATTATTAACATATGCAGTAGAGAAACAAACATGAGTTGACCCAGGGAGACTATCATTGTGACTGGTACACATGAGAATGAAAATGCCCATCAGATGCTCATGGCATACTTCCTCCTTGATTCAGGTTCTGTCTTTATTACAATGTGAACATTCCTCTGGATTACTTTTAGGACAATGTATTATCTTAAGCTAATCATGTGCTCCAGAGATTGTGAGTGGCCCATGGAAGACTTTCTGCTGTAAGATGTCAGGGCAAAACCCCATCTAAAGCAGTATCCAAAGCAGAATAGAATGCAATGTACAGGCAGATGGTATTGAGAGACCAGACTTTGGGTTTAGACTCCATCTTAGAGAATATGACCTAAGGTTGAAATCTCTAGTTCCAGTCTCTGTGTTACTCCCCAACAAACCTGAGTCTAGTACCAGTCTACAGGTTACTCACCAACAAACCTGCTCCTAGCTCTTCAATTCCTAACAACCACCAATCAGGAAGGGAAGTTAAGTTTATGGATTGGCTCCCAGCACCAGCCAATTATTTTAATGGGCAACAAAATTCCATAATAGCCCCAAAATCAGATGTGTGCCAGGCTAGAAACTCCCTCAGTTGTTTGCCATTTCCTATAAAACCTTGTCCCACTGAGAACTTGTGGCTTTTCCCTCCTGCTCTGCTGAGTCAAGGATGGCAATATGGCCCAAGATTGAGCTTAAATAAAGAGGTCCTGTTGTAATTGCATTGGAGTTGGCTCCTTTGTGGTCTTTGAGGGCTTGAGAACAAGACACAACAGTATAACCAAGTCAAGGAGAAACTCTTGTCTGCAAAACTGGGAATACATTATACGGTTAGGTGAAGGAGGAATGAGCATCCCCATCACCAGAATGAAAATAAGACAAAATCAGAAGAGAATGTCAATGTTGATGGTCCTTTTGATCTGGCCAGTATGTCAGAACTATATGAACATGTGAGCACACCTAATGTGTTTGTTTGAATGAAAATGGCCCTATAGGCTCATAGGGCCTGGCACTATTGGGAAGTGTGGCCTTGTTGAAGTTAGTGTGGCTTTATTGGAGAACTTACATTACTTGGGGTGGGGTGGGGTGCTGACTTTGAAATCTCAGATGCTCAAGCAACGTCCAGTGTGGTAGTTTCTTCCTGTTTCCTGTGGATCCAGATTTAGAACTCTCAGCTCCTCCAGCATCATGTCTGAATGCACAATACCATGCTTCCCACCACAACGATGGTGGACTAAACTTCTGAAAGTATAAACACACACACACACACACACACACACACACACACACACACGTATATAATTTTCTCTTCATGATCTTTTGACCTATGCTATGCTCCCAGCTTTAGTTCCTCCATATGAGGGGAAGAAGTGAGCTAAAATAGAACCATTTGCTTAACCCACATGATCCATTTTTGCTGATTTTCTTCTGAGTACTTTCTTATTTGTATAGCTGTAATATACATACTTCTGGTTACAAAACAAGCATATTCAACTGGATGTTTAAAACATAACAGAAACTGGATATTATCCAACCTAGTTCCAAGGAAGTCTGGTTATATTTAATCAGGCATCTTCTGTTCTATCATTTGTATGTCCAGGTCACTAACTTGGCATCTTTGTTGGGTCATCCAACAAAGGCCCTCTGTTAGTGAGCATAAAATAAATCAAGAACGAGGTGAAAAATTGTTTACTTTGGTGATGCCATCAAAAAATGAATGCTTAATGGTGAAACAAGAATTAAATATTATTTCCTATACTTTCTAACAGTGTATATTGTGTTATTGTTTGCTATTCTGAGATGCTAAATTTTGAGATTCAGCCAGTGGTCTAATGTAGCTCCAGTTAGCATGACGTCGCAGAAGAAGCCTCCGGGACTGCAGAAGAGCTTCACTCTGGTTGTCATGGAAGCAGTTATAGTCAAAGATCATTCTCCTCAGTCCTTACTGGTAAAGCTCCAGATACCACATAATTACCTATTTAAAGTAGATATTGCATAAACATACATATTCCCACTTCAGGTTTCAGGCCCTCAATGTAGTAACTGTCACCTGGAAATGAAGAGTACTTGAAAACACAAGTAATGGTAGGATTCCCCACTTCTGTACAAGTATATAAAATATAATATTAACAGGCCACAATTTTTTCTTTATATAAACTTTCTGATTGGCTAAATAATTTGGTTGTTTGAAAATTTATTCAAAGATGCAATGCTGAAGAGTAGAAATATCTCAAACATATGCCAAACTCTATTTTTCCTTGCTTAGTTCTGGGATGCAAGACTTTTCAGTTCAATTCCTTCAATAATAAGAACCACTATTATTTGAATTCTCATAGAGTTCTTTAAGAAATGTTTGTAATGGGCTAAAAGTTGTGGTGCCCCAAAACTCATATTGAAACCCAAATTCCATTGTGATTGTATTGGGAGGTGAATTATCTTGGTGAGTTGAGGAGGTCATGCAGATGGAGTGCTCAAAAATGAGATTAGCCAAGAAGACAGAGAGCTGCCTGAAACTCAAAGGACTTCTCTACCATACTGGTACACAATCTGGTTTCCATCCCCCAAAGCCAAGAAAATTATCATTTGTATGTATGGTATTTGGTTCATAATTAATTTATTACAGTAGCATGTATTACTCAAATGGTATCCTCATGGTACTTTACTTCTTGACCTAGCTCATCTTTTAAGGCATGCTAATATTAATTAAATTTAAAGATAAATACCTTGTATTAAAAAAAAACAAGTTACAAAATATATGTGATTATTCTTGAATATTAATATTCAAGAATAACCAATACTAAGTAAACAAGAGTTAATTCCACAAATATTTCTTTCTTATATATTTTGTGATATATTTACTTCAAAGTTAAGATTGCATTACATTTTTGTTTGGTTTTAGTCTAGATAATTTTGTTCTAGTTTGGGTGAGCTTTGGTATTTGACAGTCCTGGCTTTCATACCAATTTTATGCCAGCCAACACCTCCAATATCCAGTTGATTTTCTAGTTCCATAAGCATTTTAATGCTGACTATTTCTGTTTGTATGAAGATTTCCCAAGATCCTAATATTTAATGGCAGAAATTAATCATCCTAACCCATCTGATAAAGCCATTCATTTACCTTATACTGTTTTTTATTTTCTAAATTATAAAATTTTAAACGAATATTTTTAGCATGAATGACTGTACGTCACTGGAGAAGAGTCTAAAAGATGGCAATAATCTGGAAAGAAGAGCAAATAAATCTTGATTTTTGTATGTTTTCAGGCTTTCTATATATGTTATGATATCATGTCCAGAGGGATTACAACAACTAATAATTTATTGAGAAATTTAGCCACTATATACAGAGAGAGATACATATACGTATGTATATAGACTATTTAAGATTTAATACAGCTGTCTTAGTCAGGGTTCCTATTCCTGCACAAACATCATGACCAAGAAGCAGTTGGGGAGGAAAGGGTTTATTCAACTTACATTTCCACACTGCTGTTGATCACCAAAAGATGCAGGACTGGAACTCAAGCAGGTCAGGGATCAGGAGCTGATGCAGAGGCCATGGAGGGATGTTCTTTACTGGCTTGCTTCCCTGGCTTGCTCAGCCTGCTCTCTTATAGAACCCAAGACTACCAGCCCAGAGATGATCTCACCCATAAGGGAACGTCCCCCCTTGATCACTAATTGAGAAAATGCCTCACAGCTGGATCTCATGGAGGCATTTCCCCAACTGAAGCTCCTTTCTCTGTGATAACTCCAGCTTGTGTCAAGTTGACACAAAATTAACCAGTACAACAGCCATGTAAAATCCATGCCATTTCGAAAGACATGAAGTCACTTTCCAAAGTTACTTTATTGTACATGAGTGCCTCACTTGGGTTTTTCACAGATGTATCTGCCAATGCCTTTTATCTATTTTATTTTCCCTGGGATAAACTAACAAACATTTATATAATGTGAATAAATGTCCTCTTACTTCTTATATTTATCTTAACTAACAATTAACTTTAAAGTCTTTTATTCTGTGTTATGTAAAGATTAACTATAAAGATAGCATGCTACTGGCAAAGAAAGTCAATAACTTAATTAAAGAAAGAAAAATGAAGAACCCCAAAACAAGTTAATACTATATAATCACCTAATTTCAATAAAGGGAAATAAAATTCAAATGGTAAAGGAAGTTCATTTCCCCCAGATGATTCTGGACAGAGTAGATGCACAAATTAAACATAAATTTTGATCTCTAACTCACACTGTATATAAACACTGGCTGGCAATGGATTCTGGACATAAATATAAAGCTAAAGCCATAGAACTTTTCTAAGGAAAATTATTAGTTTCCACAGCTCATAATCAACATATTACCTTTCAAATAGCATAAAAATCTATAAAAATATTTTTTTATATTTTCTAAACTATACTTAGCAAACACTAAAAGCATTGAGTCAGCCATTAGTGAGTGTTCATGCAAGCTGCAACCATAAAAAAATGTGATGACTTATGCCTCATTCTTGTGATAATGTTTATTCTTGTGTTATTACTAGAAAGTTACCAGCTTCTATTTTTACCTACAATTGATTTTAGTAAGCTTTTTAAAAAATATTTTCAGAATAATTTCATCATATTCAATGGTTTTATTTTAATTGGAATTTTGTAAATTCTTAAGATTCATGCACCACTCTGACAATACATTTTTTTCACATACCTAAGTTTTTAGAAATTTTACACTAAAATGTTTTTTTCTTGGTTGGGTTTATGTAAAACCAACATCATAAATAAAATATACTTCTTGTTAAGAACACTTTAAAATCTCAGTTTTATTAGATGAAATTATTTTTATACCACATCTTCAGTTATATCTATGCATAATATATAAAAATGTTAATTTAGACTAGATTATGAATTAGTTTTCCTCATTAGCTCTATGGTTTTAATGGGGTTTGCTTTATTCACTCTCAGTTACCTTATAGAAAATCATATTATCAATAAATATGACACTTGTAATCTTTTTTGTAACTGCTCTCAATATTCTAGTAAGGATGACATGATTTAATATATTTTAATATACTATGCAAGACTTCAAAGCAACATTCAATACTATGGCTTATATTGTTATTCTTGTGACTTTTCAAAGAGACCACTAGAGAAAACCATTACTTCCAGTTTATTATTGCTTTAATTTAATCCAGAGGTCTATGTCTTTCACTACAATGTACTATATTTAAATTTTCAGGTAATTAGTAATATATTGAAGCCATCTTTTCCAGTTTATGGTGTATTTTCTACTTGCAATCTCTTCTACTCCCTGTGTCCCTGTATATTTTATGTTAATATTTATTTTATTTCTTCTATTTTGTGATAAATTTGTACTTTTAATTGCATTCTTCTCTAATTTAAATGTACAATTTACTTGCATGTCAGCAAATTTTAATTCATTCAGTGTTTCTTGTTGCAGGAAAAATTAAAAAGAAACTGTTATGTTCCTGTACTTGTGCCAGCAACTCTCTGCCCTGGCAGCCTGGCTGGCCATGCACTTGCAAGCAATGGCCAAACTGTTTTATCTCATGGAGACTCTGACTTAGTGTTCCAAAATCCCTCCACCCAGCCTGTTAAGTTCCTACTGGTGGGTCACTATCATGCTAGCCCCATGTTTCAAAACCCCCACAACCTTTGTGGTGCACATCATGCAAACCCACACTTTACTACCATACACCTCTCTCTCTTAGACCCAGCCAAGCAGCCGCATGAAGGAAAATGCAATACAAACTTAGTTCAGAAACAATGGTAACTCAATCACTGGGTGCAACAACTAAAATCCTAATCTTGTAAGCCTTATTAAATCTAAATCCTCAGGTGGCAAATCCTGATAGATCTACCACTGAAACCGGAAGACATTAGTAATTGCATCCTATCCTCACATTATCCCCATCCAAAAGGATACTCTCTCTCCTGCTTCCTCTCTTCCTCCAACCAACCCAGAAGTCCCTCCTACTCGCCCAGTGATTGACCCCTTTATTCATTAGGAGATTGGTTCTCAAAGAAGTCACCTGAGTACATGACTCACTCCTTGTCTGCAACCCCTCCCAAGAGAGCAGAATTAGCATCAACATACAAACAGCATCAGGCCCATCCACAACGGTTTCTCTTTTCCCAAGTCTGTTTTTGAAACTGTTTATTTTAATGATGCTGATTTTTTAAAAAAAAAGAAAAAAAAACTATTTCTGTGCTATGATTTAGAAGTTCTAGAAGATCACACTCAAATTAGTAAAGAAGAACTATTTTAACTGTCTTAACCTACTGAGAGTAACTCTGAGTTTGCCCTCTGTTGGGAATTGATTCTATTGCTTTATCTTAATTCGGCTCCAAAAAGTCACACTACCAGATACTTTAGGGTCCCTGCCCCCAGCTGACTTTGATTGGTAATCAAGAATCGCAAATGGCCAATGGCTTGGCAGAGAGATGGAGGCAGGACTATTAGATTGTGTGGGCAAGGAACAGAGGGGGAAGAACAGAAGACTCAGAAGCAGAGAGACCAGATTTAAGAGCTGCAGGATAGAAATCATTCAGCAATGTAGGTATAAAGGGAAAGCAGACCAATAGAGGGGTGAGTGTCCAGAAGGTAACAGGGCAGCAAAGATAAAATATAGATGTAGAAGATATTAAGACAGGCATACTGGAGGGAAGTATGTGCTAGCCACGGGGAGGTTTGGAAGTGCCTAGCCATTGAGCAAGTTAGACATACCAAAATCAGCTGGCATATGTGTGTCTTTTGAGAATCCAGAGCTCTTGGGTACCGGGTTCAGGACTTGCACAACCCTCTGGTAGCCAAAGCTGATTAACTATTTTCCCCTACAGCCCTCTCGTTCTCTTTTCCTTTATAAAATTTGTGTGAAGGAGCCTGCTGGGTTCTACCTCTTTATCTCAGGATTTTCCTGTCTAAGTACATTAGTGCAGAGGAGTCCTGTGATTGGACAGGGAAAAGGGAGGTGGAGCTAAGAGTGCCTGAGACAGAGAGCATCTCAGAGAAGAGGAAGAGGAAGATGGCAGCCGATGTAAACCAACATGGCTATGACCGGCCACAGGTTGTTATGACATCATTAAGGTTAGAATATTGGGATAATTTGTCTAATCTAGGCAGGCAGATTTTATCGTTATCAATTGGCTCTGTAATTTTTGGATTGGCATCTAGTAAATTGTGACTTTATTGATCCATAAATCTGATTGGTTAATTATGTGTTAAGAGTCCTGTTTCTACCTGGTAATTAGGTGTTAAGATGGCTGACCGTGGGGTGTATGAGGCATTGTGTGGTTATGAGAGGAACCCCCCTCCCCATATCCCCACTATAGAGATGGCCCAGCAGGAGCCCTGTGGCCCAGTGTGGCCTGAGCATTGCAGGCTGACAGGAACACAGGAGCATGATACAACTACCAGGAGAGTTGGCAGGTTTATTTTTTAATATTTCCCACAACACCTCTCTACTCTGTGTGTGGGAGAAAATGTACATTTTCTTCTCCAGTTACTGGTTATTAATATTTAAAACTTTATTCTTGTCATCTCTTTGACTCTTTGAAAACTCCTGTTGAGAAGTATGCCACATAGCACTATAAAGCATTTTTAAGCAATCAATATTTTCTCTATTACATTTACTATTACTGCATACCTAATGATCCACCTTTTAATTCAATATGACATTTAGATTCCTCTGTATTTTCTCCTGCCTAAGAATTTATGATACTCACTTTGATCTTCTACTTTTCTCTTTTGCTATTCTTACGATTTCCAGATTTTGGAAATAAAAACATAAAAAATAAATAAATAAAATAAATTTTAAAAACTGTTAAATTTCTGTTGAAATTTCTTCCCTTGTTTCCATTTCCATGTCTTCGAAATAATCTTTTTAAATGATTTTATGTGATTATTTGAAATTTTTTAGTATTGGGATATACATGTAAATATCAGACAACTTGTAAGGGATTTCTGTTTGTCACAATTGCACAGTCAGAGGCAGGATAACAAGGACCAGAGACAAATGTTACTAAATATACAGTAGTGTACAAGACTCTCCTACCAAAAAGGATGATTGGTCCCTAGTAGTAAAAGCATTTATGATGAATTCTGAGTTTTGGTTTTGGTTTTCTTTTGGTTTTGTTTGCTTGTTTGTCTTGTTTATTTTTCTCAATTATTTATTTATTTTAGGTTGCTTTCTTCAGACACACCAGAAGAAGACATCAGAACCCATTACAGATGGTTGCAGGGAACTGAACTCAGGATCTTTGAAAGAACACTCAGTGCTATTAACTGCTAACCCAGCTCTGATATTTTGTGCTTTCCTTCACAGGGGAATTCCTCAATCTGGTTTCCAGCTCAGGAAAGTTTTTTCTATTGCATGGTTAAAGAGCTTCCTATACCAGGAGTTTTTGTTTGCAATGAAGTTTTGTCATTGTTTAGTTAGCTGGTTACTTACTGGATTTTTCATGAATTTTATGTTATTGTCACACATGCTAGTCATTTAATTTTCCTTGTAGGACATAAATTTCCCAGTTCTCAGTGGTTTCAGGAATCCACTAGCTGATTTGCTGTGTTTCAATATTTCGATTGCAGTTGCTATTGAATGGAAAATTTCCTTATCTTTCTATTTCCATACACCCACTTCCATTCTTCCCTCTTAATGATGATCTTTAACTTTCTGAAGCAGAATGGTTGTACAGGGTAAGGATTTGGGCATGTTCTCTGATCCTGCCTGCCAGAAAGACTGAGAAAAATGTGGATTGACTCATGGAACCAGTGGGCAGCCAGAACAAAGATCTGGTTGGTAGGTGGCACCTGTTTCTCCTGCCTCCTTTAGTATGTAATCATAACATTGGCATCCTCTTAATGTCTTGTAGCCCATCCTAGAATATGCATGGAGCTTGAAATTCACTGTTTTTCTTACCTCCACAGAAAGAGTTGACTTCTATTGCTGAAGGAAGTCTTAACTATTTCTTCTCTCCCTCCTCCTCCTCCTCCTCCTCCTCCTCCTC